>NW_020664417.1:50244101-50397482 GCF_002925995.2 Terrapene triunguis | reverse complement strand
GCCGTGCCGCGCTGCCCCCCCGTCACCCCAAGATTGGCCGCCCCAAGCATGTGCTTGGTTGCCTGGTGCCGGCCCTGGTTGTGATCCAGAAAACATAGGATATAGATAAAAACACCAGCTATAGGTCAGACTGCCAAAGGAAGCAGAATCCACTCTATTAGAGAGCATATGAAATAAGCTTTAAAGAATGTGTTCTAGGTATACTGACAAAAGCCCCTCTGGAACTAGTCTAATATCCAGTTTAACAATCTGGTAGGGCATATAACTTAGTTCAGAAGCTAGACAAGGTGCATTTGTGGTGCAGTCCCTAAGAATTTGCACACTCAGCTTCCGTTATTGTTGGTGGAAAATGTTGACCCTAATGCCCTATCAGGCACCCTATACATGTATCCTTAATTGTGAGAAGGCTGTCAAAAACATCACTGAAAGCTACATGAGGTGATTCACTCTTTTTTGTTAAAAGATATTTTTCTTCAAAATTGTATAATGTCCTATATCTCTTATGCGGCTGTTTACAATATAATAATCTCTGGACTCTTCTAGACTCATGGTAGAAGAAGGTCTGTGGTGTTTGGATTAAGATGGCTAGAGGAGATCACCAAGCAGACTTCACTGATCTCTAGACATCTGGGATTTTATTTTGTGCTGGAAAATGCCTCCTAGTTGAATTTTAAATGGGTTTAATGTTGTTTAAAAGCTAGTTTCTACTTTGAGGAATCTATTTAACCAAGAAGATTCCACAGAGAAGCACAGAATCTCCTCCACAACAGATTTTTAGAATCATCATTTTATTTGGAAACCCATTAACGTAAGACATGGGATGGAACCAAAACTTCACTTTGATAGAGTTCAGTTCTAGATCAGACAGGGAAATTCATCCCTGGCAGTACAGTGACTGAGGTGAGGCAGTTTGCATCTTCCTGATCCTTGGCATGCGTCTGACGAAGTGGGTATTCACCCACAAAAGCTTATGCTCCAATACATCTGTTAGTCTTAAAGGTGCCACAGGACTCTGTTGCTTTTTACAGATCCAGACTAACACGGCTACCCCTCTGATACTTGGCTGAAAGGGTTGGTACAGCCCTGAGTGCATGGAAGGTTTGTCCTAACCCGGGCTTTGGAGCTGTGCTCCGGCTCCACTCCAGCTCCAGACAAAAAACCTGCAGCTCCACTGCTCCAGAGTTGCTCTGCGCTCCAGCTCCAGGCTCTGCTCCAAAGCCCTGGTCCTAACTTGCATTTCCAGAAGCAGTAATCCCTATAAAGGCTTGCACTAGTGGGGAACTGCTTGGGGGCACAACTGCTGCCCTTTATCTGCCTCTTCCCACCTCTGGCCTGCTTCTGCCCCATCCCTGCACTGGGGACTGGAGATGGGAGTGTAGAGCTGGCTTCTGTGCTTGGCATAGAGGCCTTCTGTGCTGATGCTGTTCACTGGGTGTAGCTAGCCACAGGCCGATAGAAAAGGTCTTATCAATATATCAATTATTCTCTAATCATTAGAAATCTTGGTTGTCTCTTCACATGTGTTGTCCAGGTAAGTTCATGCTTAAGCATTTGCCAACATTTTATCCAGTATCAGTTCAATGTTCTTGCAGTTACCTGTATCCTATAGGTTAGGCCTGGTAGACTCACTGTTCCCCTCAGTGAAGATAGTCAGTGAGTCTGGAAGAAAGTTTAAGTCCTGCTCCCCAGTTTAGTACAGCTCAAACATCATGCTGTTCTAAGGGGAAGAATAATCACTACATGTAGCCTCCATTATGAGCTACACTAGAGTATTATTGTCAACTGCCCACATGCCCTCAAAGGATTAGTACCAAGGCCTTGATAGATTTTCTGGCTAGTAATTTGCAGAACTCAGCAATTTAGGCACTTATCAAATAGGTCTTCCAATCAGGGCTAGGAACATGAGCAACAGTGCTAATCAAAATTGTAAATATTGTGAATTTTAGCTTTTTTTAATATACACACACAAGCAAAATTATTAGACTAGCTACAGTAAGGAAAAGTTAAATCTATACTCAGATGTGTGATGGGAGGTCTGATAACTAAGAGAAAGTAGCTTGGTTTACAGTCCTTGCCACCCTGCAAGCAGTTTTCCACCACTCCAATTTCTTTTTGTTTGTATTTTATTAAAACATCTCCAAGCAGGTAAAGAAAAGTGGCATCAGTATGACCTGTACACTGGGTGTATAGGTGTGCATAAGCAAGGTACATAAATGCCTAAGTCACTTCTGAAAATGGAATTTAAGCTCCTAAATCTTAGATGTTTAAAGATTTTGCCCCAAACTATATTGATGCACAGTCATACACGGCTGCAGAAAATTTCAAAAGTAATTTTCACAAAACATAAGAAACATGAAATATTCCAAAAGCAACAGCATCCATCAACAAGCCAGAGAGTCTAGCTGGTAGGAGCAGCTGCAGAAGCAGCTGAAATAGCTAAGCCACGGTGCACTGCACTGAGGGGCAGTAATTAAAGTGGGACACAGCTGGGCCCACACCATCCCCTGGACTGCAGGAAAGATCCCCTCTGACTCTGAGGAAACTAAAACCCAGCTGATGCCTGCTTTGTGCTCTAGAGGAAAAACAGAGCTGGGAGGAACTAACCACAGACTCCAGACTACTTGGCTGCTTCTGCAACTGCCCCAAATAAAGACCTTTGCATTTTCTGAGAACTCTACAGATTTGGCCAACTTTCACTTACCTGTGCTGATTGGCTGGCTGTTCCAACCCTCCCTGTCCTGCTCCCTCAGTCTCTGCATCTTAGTTTCACTCCACACCTGCCCCTCTTACCCTCTTCTCCACCTTCCCTCCTTTCCTCCAATCTCTCTCTCCATTCTAAATGGGAAAAATGTGCTTATCCCATCCTCAATACTCCCTGTCCCCCCAAAAAGAAATCATGGAGCTAATACTGTTCGCTGCCATCATATTTTTCAACTCTGTTTATGACTTCCCTCTCCTCACCCCGTGTCTGTTGTGGCTATCCAGGGGTTGGCAACCTTTGAGAAGTGCTGTGCCAAGTCTTCATTAGTTTAAGGTTTCGCGTGCCAGTAATACGTTTTACATTTACAGGGGCCCCATGGACGGAACCCCAGACCATCAGCGGGCTGAGTAGGGCCAGCATCTGGGACCCCGGCTGGCAGGGTCTGGGGTTCTGTCCGCTGGCCCCTGCCAGGCGTGGTCCTGGCCGCCGGTCCCGCTCAGTCCACTGCCAGCCCGGGGTTCTGCCCATCCAGGCCAGCAGCAGGGTGAGCAGGGCCGGCAGCCGGGACCCCAGCTGGCAGCAGAGTGCCACTACAAATCAGCTTGCATGCTGCCTTTGGCACATGTGCCACAGGTTGCCGACCCCTGGGGTAGACTAAGCTCTTCAGGGCAGGGGCTATCAACTACTCTGTCTGTACACTGCCTAGCACAATGGGGCCCTATTTTTGGTCAGCCCTTAGGCTCAACCACAATAAACATTATTAATAGTAATATAATCAAGTGTTTTTTATTTTAGCACTCTTTTAAAAAAAGTCAAATGAGCAGCCTTTTAAAGAAAACGATAGGGAAAATGGCTATTTTTAAGCTTGTAAGAGACATTAATAGTACCATAATGAAAAAGTTGTTCAGCTAATAGTCTTCTCTCTTGAGCCTTGTAGCAAAATTAGTGTTTTCATTAGCTTTAACTCCACTATGGTTACTCAAAACAAAAATGCATTTGAGTTTGCTAGTCAGATATGCCCAGACATCCTTCTGAAGAATGTTGCCATGCTGTTTCCACATTTGGGTTCTGTTACCAAATCCCTATATTACCCAATATCTTCAACCTGCAAAGATTGTAAAAGCACCTTCCAGTTTTCAAGCAAAGAAGTGCAGGGGGTGAGGGAAGAATGGTAAGAAATGAAAGCAGTCTAGTGTTATGAATCTCTTGGGTCAGAAAAAGTAGTGATATGCTGTAATACTGTACAGTAAGTTATTCTGCCTCCCACTCTAGTTACTTTTTCATAAAAACTCAGTTGTAGGCCTGCTCCCCCAATGAAGTAGGTCTTTTGTTCCTTTTACACTGAAGATTGACATTTCCACATGCAGTCTTCTTTGGTAGGGAAGGCAGATGAATAGATACTACATCTGAGGTCTAGGTAATTATATGGTCTATCATATCACTGTAGAATCTGAACCTCTGACAAACATGACAATTTATTTTTAAAACAACCCTTTCAGATAGGAAACAACTTCCATTTTACAGGAGAAATGGTGGCACAGAAAGCAATTAAATGACTTACCTGGTCATACAAAAAAATCTGCGGAAGAGTCAAATGTTGTACTCAGACCTTATGTACCCCAGATTGGATCAGACACTTGGGGCCAGACTTTTAAAGGTTTTTAGGCCTCAAGGTGGGTTTCCAAAGTCACCTAGCTCCCACTGATTTCATTTGTCTCAGCTACTTTAGGCTCTATGACATACTTGGTCTATAGTTTTCATTTACTCTGGGGCCTATACCATAACTTTTGGCTTTCCATTTTTCCAGTAGTACACCTTACTGTCAATTACCTATTCCTCAAGCAATTTCAAAAGTATCCCTGCTATAATGAAGCTCTACAAGAAACACCTATTGTGAATTGCTGATGCAGTTTTAACAGCATACCAGCTCAGCAAACAGAATATCACAGTCTTTTGTGGGGGAAATCTACTTCCTACTACTTGGTCTGTGCCACTTCCCAGTGGCTGATAAGGGAACCCAGGTCAACTCTTTACTACAGGATTTAGCTCAGGAACCATCTAATCAGCAACCAAGGTCTGCATCTCTCCTTCTCCTTCTTCACTCCCATTTGCCAGCCCACCACACAACCCTTGTCCCATATCTGCTCTCAGCTTCTGGCCTTTATACAGCCCCCTCCTTTTTCTGGACAGCTGAGCCTTGTCTAATTAATCCCTGCTCCCTGGCTCCTCCTTCAGGTGCAGCCTGAGCAGTTAATTGGCCCACCTAGTGACCTTAACCCCTTCACACCTTGTATGGAGTGGACACCCCATCACAGCCCCTTTTTCTCAAAACAGGACATTTTACAGGTTACAAATGAAACTATATCTGAAACATGTATTTGTCTCCATCCTGACAGCGATAGGTAACATAATCCTACTGCTACATCTAGTCTTATTTTACAGGTCCCTATATCATAATTTTTAGGTATTTAGTGAGAAAGTTGTTAATTTGTCCAAGAAAGCAAAGGCTTTGCTTATGTTTACTAGTCAACACCAAGTTTCTTTTTTCTTCTTTTCTCTGTATTCAGATTTGGTGGGATTGTTTTTATTCAGAACAGGTGCCACTGAAGACATATTTCTAGGGTGATTTAAAAAAACACATTAGGAGTTTGACACAATCTAGCATGTTACACAGTTTAATGATTCTCATCTTCTCTGACAAAATTTAAAGAAAAAAAATTGGCCTCTGGTGCGAGCAATTTACATGGAATTTGTGACCTTTGCAAACTAGACATGCTATGACAGACTAAAGACCAACTAAATTTCAGTTCACATTCACTAAATCTACTGCTCATAGCAAATATCCTTCTAGATCTGGTAGTTTATTCTTCTTTACTATGTCAATTTAAGCACAAAGTGAAATTATATTAGTTTCAGAGAAATGCAAACATGTGCAGTGGTGCTTAGCATTCTTTCCTAGTGTTCACTGATCTTTTCAAACTTTTCTCCTTATCACCTTTTCAAAACAAAACATCACAGCATCCAGTGCTAATATCTGTGCTGTACAGAAGTTACCTACAGTGGTCATTATTAAAAGCCAACAATTACCAATTTGTATATTTAGCCATTAAACCATAATGCCTTTGTTTTCTGCATACTGTTTATTTAGGGTCTGATCCAGCGTCCACTGAAGACTCTAGTTGATTTTCATAGGCTTTGAATGAGGCTGTTATATTGTTAATAACTTTGCCTGTGTTGAGAGACAGCAGCAGTTTAGTTCACAGAGAGGCTGAAACCTGTTGCAAAAGACACACACACACACACTGTGTTCTCTCACATAGTTTACTTTCTTCTTTTTTTTCTTAATCTAAAAATGAAAACAGTTGGCATGCAGTGCTGCCTGGGACACAAGTGTATTTTCTTATACTTAGAATAGGAAACAGCTGTGGTATCTCAGATGTACACTCTTATGAGGTAACTGTTGTTTAACTATGACCTTTTTCATAGTGATCACTGCATATATTTCCATAATGAGTGTCAAACACATCAATATAATGAAGCAGTGATGGGCAAACAGCTGATTTTTCAGTTCAGTGGCCAATCCTCATCCCCGCCCTTACACCCCCCCCAAAAAAATGGTATTTGGGATTTTTTTTAATATAACAAACATTTTTTTCAACTTTCTTGGAACAAAAAAAGACCAAACTCTTTCAGGTTTCAGATTTCTCTTTCATTTTCAGGTTTTTTAAAACATTTTTTTAAATTAAAATTTAGGGAAATTCAAAAACAAAATGTCTTTCTGAAATGAAAAGTTGAAATGTCTCATTTTGGAATTGCCAAAATGAACCATTTTGACATTTATGTGTGCATGGATTTTGTTTTGTTTTGTTTTGTTTTTTTGTTTTTTGACCAAAGCTATTAGCCAAAATGTATTTGAATTTGCAAATAGTTTTGGTCACCCTGAATCAGCATTTTTGGCCAAAAATAATGTCATCCGTCTCTATTGTGGAGTCCATATTGGGGTCCAAATACCACCTATTATAGCACTCTTGCTAGTTACATTTATCTGCTGTTCTATCTTAACACTCAGAGATGCTGGATTTCCAATACATTTTGGAAACTCTTAACAGCAAGTCTGTGCAGCTGGCTGCTTTACATTGTATCCTTGTCACAGAATACATTGTATCCTTTTACATTTGTATTTCTTTGTCTCATTGAAAATGATATCTCACTACAGCAGTTAAGTGATTTTTCACAGTACCTGTATATCACTGCTACATTAAATCTATTTAATGGAACAAGAGCAAAATCCAGAGCAGCACAGCTCTTTGAAGGAAAAGAATAGTGAAGGTAGTCACAATCTAAAGACCCAAGATTAAATCTGTTCTGTCTTGTGGAATACAAATAATTCACAAATATACTGGCCAGTTTTAAACACAAACCATGTTAGTGTGAAAATGGATGGTTTGTTTATTGAGGGGACGGTGGGGTATAATTCATACTATTGATATTTTCCAGATATTAAAGGAGTTCTCTTTTAATGGTTTTCATAAACTTTCCATTCTAAAACCTCATTTTCCCCACACACAATTTTCTGAGCTTCACACCTTTGGTATAAATGTTTTCCATGACCCAACTTTGCCTGACAGGGAGTATTTTGGGGAAAACAGCAAAAACAGTAGAATCCGTGTTGTCCCTGGGATTCCTTTATTGCTGGTATTTGGGTCTATGTCCCTTTAAGGGCTGAGCGTCCCAGTCAGAGAGTCTGGGTGAGGTACTGTGAAGCTCTTATGCACAGCCAATTGGAACCAAACACGGACTAAAACAGAGTTCTTGCAAAGCTCCTTAGGCACTTACTGATAACTGAACACCACACTTGCTGTCCCGGGTATCCCTTAAGAAGGGTTTGTGGATCATGGAGGCAAAAGCAGCAAAAAATGTACAGCATGCTAGGACCTGACCTGAAGCCCACTGAAGTCAACAGAAAGACTCCTACTGATTTCAATGGACTTTGGATCATATCCTTAGTCTGTAGTATTTTACACTGCTTTTCCCACAGGGCTCAAGCTTTTCTTACATTCCACTTGATATTCCCTCTGAATCACAAAGACTGGGGAAGGGAGGTTCTCTCCCCCTTTAGTCTGGGCAGCAGGCTGACTGTGGAAGCTCCCGGGCATGCCTGTGTCTAAATGGATCTCAGTTTAGGATCTAGCCCTACTTTTCTTTTCTTTTTTAATATTGTACTTTCAACAGAAAACAGTCTTCTGCTATTTAAGCAGCCTAAGCTATTTAAACAGAATTAAAGCCTTAGATTCTTTTAAGATGTTTAGAACTGTAAAACCTTAGATTGATTTTTTTTCTAGTTACAAATAAATACACAAAGTGCAGAATCTGAGGCGACAACAATAAAGTTAGAGGTTTTGCCAAGGGGCAGGAGGCATAGATGATTTCTTGAATTACACACCTAGGGCCTGATCCAGGGCTGTGCAATCAAAGGGACATTTTCATGGACTTCAGTGGGTTTAGGAACAGGCCCTCAGAAGCATATCAAATGCACTGGCATAGAAACGCCCTCTAAAACTGAAATTTTAAACTGACACTAACAAAGTAACCCTAACTTGAAATTCTGACTCTAGGAGCTAGATACTTCACATGGGCTCTCATTAGACATGCAGTGTCTGACACCACAAAATAGCCCATAAAACAACAAGAAAAAGGAGAAAATTAATAGACTGAAGAGTCTTAATGTGTTTGGAGCTGTTACAACAAAGGGCCTATTCCTGTCCCCTTTGAAGTCACTTGCAAAATTCTTATTGTCTTAAATGAGATCTTGTGGGTCTTTTGCATTGAAAGCTAAAGATTACAAGAAAAAAGAAACTGAGCTGTGTGGAGAAAGACCAAATGGACTGCATCAAGGACACATGGTGAGAAGACAAGTGTTAGCCTCTGTGTGCAATCTAGTTTTGGGTTCTGTAGTTTCTCTGTTGAAATCCATTCTGTCCCAAGTCTGCCTGCAAAAATTGTAGTTTATATGTAAATAAAAATAGATTAGGATAGTTTTAATTGTGACTCTGCTGTCCGTTCATTTGTTTTTCTAAAAGAAATTAACCACATCTGAATCAATTAGTAACGTCAGAATTATAAAATGAAACGGATATCCTCTGTAGCCAAATTGAAACACTATGTATAACTGATTCTGGCTGCCCCTGTGTGTGTATACAGAAGAGGAGGTGAAAGGGAATCCTCTTTCATAGAGACAGAAAGAATATTGGTGGTTCTCTATCTTCGGTTTAAGATGCAGAGGAGTAATTGCACTGTTTGTGGCACAGTATTCCATGGGGCAGGGTGAAGGCATGGGCAAGGATCTACCTTCTTACAGACCAGTTTTTGATCTGAGGATGATGATGGGAACATGCACGATGCACTTCTAGAAAGAGATATAAGAACTACTTCTAAGTGAAGTTGACCCAGAACCCATGAAAGCACTCTACCTGCCTCTGTCCAGGGCAGACAGAAGGCCTTCTGCAACTGGTGCAAGGTATCTACACAGCCCCCAACAACTTGATACTCGCAGGGCAAAAGAAAACCCTATGGGTCAGTTCTGATATATGTAGCCACACCAGAGCTGAGCATTCCAGATCTTTCATTGTGTTGAAATGCCATCTTCCTTTAATTAACTCCTAAAGGGAAAATAAAGGTGCAGAATAAACATATTTTAGTCCTTGTTTAAAGTAGAGTACATGCCCAGAATGCACTTACATTGTAACATATTCCTTTCTGCCTGTTGAATTTGAAGTGAATAAAGATAATATTTGTTTAAAAGCTCAAACTTCCTCTGAAGTTATTATATGGGCCTGTTTTCTAATTTAAAACACTGTAGAAAAAGATCAGATTCTGAATATGCTGCTTTTTTTCTTCAAACTCTAAGTGTGGCAGTCTATTATCACCCCATCTTAGAATTGCACACGGCTAAGCAGATTCATACTTTTGTGTGTTTCTCTTTCAGAATTAGGAGCCTGATGTATTCCTGGGTTTGCACTCATATCTGCTGACAAAGACCCTCCCTCCACAGTATCCTCTCCAGAAAGTCTACCAGAAGAGGAGCTCCATGGCAGAACAGGTAAGTGCAACATCACCAAAACTGACCTCACAACAGGTCAATGCTAACAGTGGAAACAATTTTTGACCTTCCCTTGGGAGCCATCCCTGCTAGATGACAGTAGGCAAGGCTGTGCCAGTAGGGGTGCAGGTGGACAGTATGCAAAAATTATGTTGGGATTTAAATAGAAATATTTAGATTTATCATTTACATAAGCATCTTTACAGAAGGCATAGTTAGTGGTCATTCAGATATTAGCACAACAGAAAGAATTCCAGTTTATTCTCTGTGGCATTCCGTAATTAGCTTTTAAATATTTCAAGGCTAAAATTTCTTCATGGTAATGCCATTACTGGAGTTGCTACATTACATCCATTATAATGGAATTACATTTATGGTTCATATAATTGATGACAGAAGAGTCTTTACCACTTAAAGGTCAGCTATTTTCTAAATTCCTGTTTTGTAAAGAAAATTAAGTAGGAAGACTCCATATTTTGAGGCCTGCTCTAATTTCAGCTGTTGAAATATCTTAGAATAATTATTTTCTTTTGATTTCTGCATATAAATGTCCTAGGCATGAACAAAAGAACATACGTCTTAATTGATTCCTTATCTGCTCCTAGTTTAAATCTCATCTGCTAGTCTGAATAGGACAGAATGCTATGTGCTGTTCTAGTCCTCTAATTTAACTAATCCTGAATATACACAGGGATTGTTTTTCTCTACTGCCTTGCTTTCTTCAGCCAACCATAACTTTAGCACTCCAGATCAGGAGTCCCAGCTTGACTTTATTTAAACCAGCAACAGGGGTGCTGCATGCTTCTAACACCAGCCAATTAGAAACCAAACTTTCATGCAAGTTCTACTTACTAAAGCTTAATACTAATGTAATCTAAAAATTGCTTTTTTCCCCTGTTCTCACACAGCTGATTATATGCTTAAATGGCATTTACTTTTCACAAACACTGTGCCATGAGATCGTAGGCCAGGTTTTTAAAAATTAGGTATGCAATAGCGCATACACATAAAACCTAGCATGTTGGGTATTTCTCTGTGTAAACTAGGAGTGCCCAGGTCTATGCATGCAATTTGTGTGTAGCTTTGAAAAGATGAGCCATATTTTTATAGCTATGTTAAAAATATGGCTGAATTTCAATATGAAAACTTACTTAAGTAAACAGAGTCTGAAAGATCTAGGTTATATCTACACTACAAGTGAGGGGTCTGATCTCCCTGCTCATGTACACATACTCATGCTAGTGGTTTCAGGTGGGTTTGTACTTGGCATAGCTAAAGCCATATCTCCATCGCTGCCTGTGCTGCCATGACAAAACTACTATTTATACTCATGCTAGCTCATTGGGAAAAAGGTTCTTATTTGCATTAATGGACTCCTCTTTAGACTACATTTGTGTGAACTTGAGACCTTTCAGTTCATGCCCACAGCATCCACATAGGGGAGTGACAGCACAGCACTTTGGTGCATCCAAACTGCAGGGCACTGTACACATGCCTCAGTTTCTCCTGTTGAATTTGTTTTGGACATTTTCCTATCTCAGTCCTAACAGATAGGCCATTTGGTGTGGCAGTACCAGACTTCCTTGTCATAGCAGAGACGTCCACATTTATTATATAGATGAATGGGATCTTAAGTCCAAGACTACTACTTTATGTAAGTCATGATATCATACTGAATGGCACAATACTATAATTTTTATTTTGCTTTTTAATTTCCCTCTGGGCTGGTCTACACTGGGGGGAGGGGTCAATGTAAGATACACAACTTCAGCTACGGAAATAGCGTAGCTGAAGTCGACATATCTTATTTCAACGATATCTCGATAGACGAGATGCGATATATCGATCCCCGATAGATCGATTACTACCCGCTGAATCGGCGGGTAGTCTGGACGTACCCTCTGTTTCCCTGTTCCTTCTGCTCCCTCAATCCCACTTTTCTCCCTGGCAAACATTCACAGCAGACTAAGGTTCAGAAAGTCATCCCTCGTTGGTAATGCAACATACAGATGAGAACATTAAATAATGAAAGATTTTATTTATCAGAGGGGTGCATCTGAAGAAGTGGTTTTTTACCCATGAAAGCTTATGCCCAAATAAATCTGTTAGCCTTTAAGGTGTCACCGGAGTCCTCGTTGTTTTTGAAAGATTTTATTCAAGCTTTCAGAATTTTGCAGGCCAAGTACTTTGTAAGATATCAGTTTTAGCTGCCTGCTAAACAATTACATAATACATTTAAATGTAAAAGTAATTTAATTTAAATTAAAATGCCAACTATTTTATTTGCCACCTGGTAAAGTATTAGAAAGGCAATTAGCCAGAGAGACATAAGAGTACAACATGTTAGTTCATAGTCTGATTTGGATTTTAAAAAGATTTTAGAAAATTGGTGACTAAAGTTTATAATTCTTGTACTTTTAAAAGCACAGCCTTTTTATCTTAAGAGCTTCTCTGTGTGGGTTAAATGTTTATCACACTGAGGAGAGGGTACAGGTTAAGGTGCTTCCAATTTAGTTTTGCATAATTTTAACTATAATGAACCAGCAAATATAACCTTCTGGCATAAAACTGTCATTACTGAATGCCTCAGTAATTTTAATCTGTTTAAGTGTCACTGTACGGTGGCACACACTGAACATTCACGATCTAGATTCTTCCTTTCCAATGTTGGTCAAAGCTTAATGGAGTTATCTGTGGCTAATGAGGAGGAAAAACATCCAGGGGACATGGATATAGTAAATGAGTAATAAATGAGGTTTAAACAAACATGGAAATGAACCTTAAATAACTTATCTATTGCACAGTCTAAAATATGCTTCGATATAGCATACACCAAATTACTGTTGTGGTATAGTGTCCAAGAACATTGCAAGAATTTTAATTTGCTAATACTATAAAAGAAAATTACCTATAGTCTGCTCTGATGAGATAGGCTGCCCTGTATTGACGCGCTGTGATACATCTGAGGCTGATGAAAATCAGTACCAGGTATAACAGACATGGATTGCATCTAAAGCATGTGACAGACTTGGCATACAGTTCCAAGCACACAAGTGTTTTTATTGTGAGAAGGGTTTAGTATCTTTATATACTGTCCAAGAACAACCAGGATTCAAGTCTATCAAGTGTTCAGGGAAAGGCTGCACAGCGAAAGACACTGAGGCGGTTGCATGCCAGATGGCCAGAAAGAGAACTTTCCATTAAGTGGGCAAGGATAATTAAGTAAGTTTTCTTTCTTGACTGACGAGGATGGAATTGTGCACAGTTTATTTATGCTTGCCTCAATGTGCACAGAGGCTTTTAAGATGAAATGTAAAGTCTCTCTGGTAACTTTAAATCTGCACCCTTTAACACTACCAGCACCCCTCAGTCAAAAACAAAAACTACCCCCCAACCATAAAAAAAAAAAAAAAAAAAAAACACCTGAAAATGTATTAGATGAAAAACTCTAATTTATTGATTGAAGATTGAAAAGAATATTTAAACACCTTTTCACAAGCTAGGGAACTACCTTATTTAGCTATTTGGAATAATGATTGGATTTTCAGCTTCCAAATGTGCAAAAAAGAATCAGAGTACAAGCCTACAAAACCACTTAAATCACACTTATGTGGGACATATGCTTTATGCTGTCCCAATGCACATGAGTGAATTATATATTTTCAAACAAGGAAAGAAACGTCCATTAGGGTCCTTAGATTGTTTTTATACTCAACAATGAAATCCATGTGAATGAGAGATGGAAAATGTGGTTACAATAAATGAATAATATATAGTAGCCATCTTTTATGAAGTTTTACCTAATATTTCATGAAGTTTATGGATGTTATTTACATGCAATGCCCATTATTTGCATAGCAGATTTCTTTGGGCAGGGGCTATGTCTTTGCATCTTGTATAGTGCGGAGAACTTAGCATTTTATATATAATTATACATAAAAAGTTCCATTAAAAGAACATTAAAAGCAAAGAAAATGGTCACAATTTAGGAAATGACATAATCAAGTTTGTCTGGCCTATCTTAAAGCAGCCTCCTGTTTAAATATTATGATATGCTCTCTAATTACATAGTGTCAAACTATTTTTTCCTCAGGACCCCTTCCTCATTTAGTGCACTGGAGGGACATATTGGCACTTTATATATAAGTATCCTGTTAATGAAACTTTCTGAGTGATTAAAAACTTCCTAAAAGAACAATTAAAATATTCAGAATGATGACAAACAAAAAATTCTAAGAAGAGCTGGGGAAATGGATGACAGTTGGGATTGGTGATGTGATACACATCTTTTCATCTGTAGGTGACCTGTTTAAATCTAACTCAGCTGAGTACAAGAGTCATAACTATCTGGTTGCTGGCCAATGACCTACATGAAATGAAGGGACTTGAAACAAATTGATGGTCTCACTTCGAGCTGCTCAGAGTTTTCATTAGGAAATACTCAGTTTGAATTTAACCCTTTTTATCATTCATGAATCATTTGCAAACCAGTCCTGGTTTCTATAATGTATTAATTACTCATAAATATTCAATAAATAGTTTTTGTTTAAGCAAATATTAGTCTGTGGGTTGTTGGTTAACTGGTCACTGACTACTTGCTATTTATTTTGCTGGTCACCTGTGTTATATGTTATTTATTTCTGCTGATTGATTAGGAGAATAATAATCATGAATGACAAATAGCAAACACTGCTCAGCTCCCAATATTAGAATGAATAATATTTGTGCCAAGATTCGTGAACATGTTATCAATATTCAATGGCCATCTGAAAACTTGGGAAGAGAGCAGAGTCTGACCCCATTAACACTAAACTGAATTCATGTGTTTTACTGTGAAAATATTTGTGAATCACTTTGTATTAATCAGACAACTCTGGTCTATCACTTCAACTCTTAATGGAGAGATGTTCACAGCACAGTTAGCTCTCTTAACAATAAGGAGGTTAAAGATTAAAGGCCCATTAAATAAATGGAAAGATTCCAACTGAATTAAACATGTGCCGGATAAGTCTTTGAATAGACAGCTGTATCAGCCTCTCAACCCCTCACTCCTCTTCCCCCATAAGTATCACTCCAGAAGAAAAAAGAGACATGATGGCAGGACAGCACAGGTCAACTTGTGTTACTGTTTCTCATGCTATAGTTGTTCTATGGATAAAGGCCTACAGCTCCATGGCTGCTACTATGGCACTTTTTCATGGGTATTCAATTCACTTTAAACTTTTTAAAGCTGCTAGTAAAATTGTAAGCTAAGAAGAAAACTGGCCTTTAATCATAGTTATTTAAACTTTTTTTTTTAAATAAAGATTTTACAATATAGGCATTAATGACCTATTCTTTGGTCTTCAGTTATTTCATGAACACACAAACTATCAAGTATCCTGGGCTTTACCTTCCACATTTAACTCCTCAGTCCTGTCCCTGACCAAATAGTAAAAACATGAAGTATTATTAACCGGTTTTCAGCATGACTGGAAACCTAAAAGGATTAATGCTTAAAAACGTAATTGCATTAGCAAATATAATACCTTATCAGGATTATTGTTTTCAGTCATCAGTTTTAATACATTTCCAGAAAGAAAAAAAGAATACCCAGTGTAAGATGCCTTAATGCATATTAGAAATACCTATGCCACATTAATGCAATATGCAAATGTTTAATCCTGGTAATTATGGGCCAAGTTTTGGAACATACCATATTCCTGAATCTAGTTAGAAACAGCTAGTCACTGTTACTAGGACATGCTGCCTGCCTTTCAGTGTACGGTGGAGCACTTATATTTTCAGTTATCTTAGATAAATAAAGTTACCTCAGCAGTAGAGTATTCTCTATTATCAGTATAAGGAATGCTCAGGTTATGCTATCTAAGACCAAGCTGCTCTATCCTGAGCTGAGAAACTGCCCTGGATGGAGAAGCTACAAAGAATTTGGGCTTATTATATACTGCTGAGAACCTTCTTTAAGATAGAGTTAAGGTTGCAAGAATATATCTGTAACTTCAGGGTTAAAAAATTACAAGAAGATTATAGCTGTAGAGAGAGAGTACTTGTAAACCAAGATATTCAGAATTAAGGTTAAACTTAAGAAACCAAATCTTTTTAAATAATGGAAAAGCATAACTCAGGTCATCCCAACAATGATAATGTTTCTAGTTATCCTTCCTTGTCCAAACGGACCAAGTCTTCAAGTCCACTTCAACAAACTCCTGTACCGACCAGCACACGCTCTCCCACACTCCTCCTCAGGAGTGGAGCTCCTCTCCTGTGTATCGCCAATGGTAGTTATGGAACTTTCTTGTTGCACTCCAATCACCTAAAGTTGAGTCAATACATTAAGCACCTGATGCCCTGTAGCCCAACCAAATCACCAAAGTTGAACCAGTAACTCAAGGTCTTGGGCACCAGGTAAGAAGTTCAAGGAGTAAAAATAATGAAGACATAGTGGCACAGGCTTCACCGCAGACTAGCAACTAGTTTACATACCCAGGCTCCCTGGAGGGCTTATAGTGGAGCGGCTAGCTCACTCTGAAGACCGCGCTGCCATGTGTATACTGCTAGTGTTACTCATGCTAGCTAGACTGAATCTACCCATGCTTCGATCACACTTTCACTTGCAGTGTAGACATACCGTAAGAATCCTAGAAATGTGTGGCTGGAAGGGACCTCAAGAAGTCATCAAGTCCAGCCCCCTGAGCTGAGGCAGGAACAAATAAACCTAGACCATCACTGACAAGTGTTTGTCTAACCTGTTCTTAAAATCCTCCAGAGATGGGGATTCCATAACTTCCCTTGAAAGCCAATTCCAGAGCTTAACTATCCTTATAGTTTAAAAGTGTTTTCCTAATATCTAATCTTAATCTCCTTGCTGCAGGTTTAGTCCATTACTTCTTGTCCTACCTTCAGTGGACATGGAGAATAATTGGTCAGTCCTCTTTATAACAGCCTTTAACGTATCTGAAGACTTTCATGTCTCCCTGAGTCTTCTTTGCTCAAGGCTAAACATGCCCAGGTTGTTTTTTAAACCTTTCTTCACCAGTCAGGTTTTCTAAACCTTTTATCAGTTTTGTTGTTCTGCTCTGGACTCTCTTCAATTTGTTCACATCTCTTTCCTAAAATGTAGTGCCCAGAATTTGAGACAGTACTCCAGCTCGGGTCTTTCTAACAAGATTTCTGTTAATACACCCCAGAATGATATTAGCCTTTCATAACTGCATCACATAGCTTACTCATATTCAATTTGTGATCTACTGTAGCCACCAGAACCTCTTCAAGTACTACAGCCTAGCTAGTTATTCCCCATTTTGTAGTTGTGCATTTGATTTTTCCTTCCTAAGTGAAGCATTTTTCACTTGTCTTTATTGAATTTCACCTTGCTGAAATCAGACTAGTTCTCCAATTTGTCAAGGTCATTTTGAATTCTAATCCTGTCATTCAAAGTGCTTGCAATCCCTCCCACCTTGGTTTCATCTGCAAATTTTATAAGCATACTCCATTATCAAAATCATTAATGCAAATATAAATATTAAGTGCCCCAGGACTGACCTCATTAAATACACCCTCCCGGTGTGCCAGTGAGCCACTGATAACTACTCTGAGTACAGTTTTTCAACCATTTGTGCACCCACCATATAGTAATTTCTTCTAGACACATTTCCCTAGTTTGCTTATGAGAATGTCATGTGGCATTGTGTCAGAAGCCTGACGAAAATCAAGATATATCACAACTACGTCATCCCACCATCCGTCAAGCCAGTAACCCTGTCAAAGAAGGAAATTAGGTTTGTTTGGCATGATTTGTTCTTGATAAATCCATGCTGGCTATTCCTTATAACCCTATTATCCTCTAGGTACTTACAAATTGATTGTTTAACTTGTTCCAGTACATTGCCAGGTATTGAAGTTAGGCTAAGTGGTCTACAATTTCCCAGGTCCTCTTTGTTCCCCTTTCTAAAAGTCAGGTACTAAGTTTGCCCTTCTCCAGTCCTCTGGGACCTCACCAGTCCTCCATAAATTCTCTGAGATAATTGCTAAGGGTTCCAACATTGTTTCAGCTAGTTCCTTAAGTATCCTACATTGAATTTTATCAGGCCCTGCCTCTTTGAATACATTCAATTTATCTAAATATTCTTTAATCTGTTCTTTCCCCTAATCATCTCATACAACCCAACGAATCTTTAGGAAATTTGTAGTTTTCTGATATGGCAGCCAACATTCCTTATTCACCACTCTAGAACTCTTTACTGTCTTCAGCCTGGTCTTGTGTGCTGCATTTCACAAAAATAACCTCAGTTAAAGTCTCTTGGACAATATGATTTGCAGCCAACATATGGCCAAAAAGAAATTGCAAGATTCACAATGCAAGAACACCACTTTTTTGTTGTTGAAGGTACATATCTTAAAAAATAGCTCAAATAATCTCAGATTCATCTAAGAAAATGTGTATTGAGCACAGACCACACATGCCATTGTGGGAGCTGAACAGAAATGTTGGGGGAATGCTAAAGGTGGATCCCATATCAGATGTAGAATGGAAAGCCAGTCTTAACTACAGTGACAATTTCATATAAACTAGCAATATTTTTATGATAGCATGTTCATGTTTTCAATCTGAAATGTGATTGCTTTAAAACTAAACCAAATTATGCAACATCACATAAAGTAACAAAACAGCAAAATGAGGTGCTGCTGGCAAACTCCTAAGGAATAACATTGGGGGAGTTTATGCAGCATTTACATTTTTTAAAATTATTCTTTAATGTAACATGAAATCACATACATAGTTTTTTATGCAATTACATGTTAAACTGTCTTGGACTCTGGCATTGCTATTAATTTAAGGTCAGAACTGATTGATCTGAATTTTTTGATCCATCTTAGACCAAAGCAAAGAAAAAGTAAACTTATATTAACAAAAATCATTTTTTTTCCAGAACTTTCAAAAATTAGACACAAAGGGAAATATTAGGAGATCAATCAACCCTAAATGTATTATTAAGTTGCAAGATGACTATGTTATCAGGGTCATGCATTATTCTTTATACTTCTTGAAAATACTTATCTAGTTTCCTTCTTTCCTGTCTTAATATTTTTCTATATATACTTCTTCAGATCAAGTGGGCTCAAGAACACTCTCTGAAAAGCTGTTGTAGAAAGAGCTATCATATTATTTTTCTCACTTTATTATTTATTTTAGCAAACAGATCAAAGCAGATTACCTAGCAAATAAACTAAAAACGCAAACTAAGCTTAATATACTAAATAGATAGGGTGAGAATCTGCTATTCATAACCAAAGTGATGATACAATAAGGCTACAGATTCTTAAGGGGCAAGCTGCACTTGCTTACAGCTTGGAATCCCCAGGTGTTCCATTCACAGGCTAAAAATCTGTTTAGCCTGGGTCCAGTACTTCCCCCAGTTCAGTATTTGTTCCTTAGGTGTTTCCACGAGTCTTCTTGGGTAGGGAATCAGTGAAGAACCCCAGATGATGTCACTCCACTGCCTTATATAGATTTTGCATATGGTGGGAGCACTATGTTTCACAGCTTGGTTCCCACGCCAGTCAGTGAAAAAATACTGACATCCCAAGATGGAGTCCAAATCCACGTGACTGTGGTCACATGACCCTGTAGTGTCACAGCAGCCATTATGTGGAGTCTGTCTGCGGCATCCTCAGGAAGGCTCCCCAGGTGGCAGATAAGCTTCTCCTAAGGGCTATTGTTCTTACTAATGGCCCTTCCCCACCCACTGTCTAGGCTGAAAGCATCTTGTCCATTGGGTGTTCCCCAGTATTAACACATTTGAAATACAGATACATAGTCAATATTGCTAACTTCAGATACAAAATGATACATGCATACAAATAGGATAATCATATTCATCAAATCAGAACCTTTTCAATGCTATCTCACATGCCTTATCTTGCATAAAAATATATTATAATTAGGATTGTCAATTAATCACAGTTAACTCACGCAATTAACTCAAAAAATTAATCACGATTAATTGCAGTTTTAATCACTCTGTTAAACCATAGAATACCAATTGCAATTTATTAACTATTTTTGGATGTTTTTTCTACATTTTTTATACATAATGTATTCTGTGTTGTAATTTAAATCAAAGTGTATATTATTTTTATTACAAATATTTGCACTGGAAAAATGATAAACAAAAGAAATAGTATTTCTCAATTCACCTCAACGGTAATGCAATCTCTTTGTTGTAAAAGTGCAACTTACAAATGTAGAATTGTTTTGTTACATAACTGGACTCAAAAAGAAAACAATGTAAAACTTCAGAGCCTACAAGTCCACTCAGTCCTACATCTTGTTCAGCCAATCGCTAAGACAAACAAGTTTGTTTACATTTACAGGAGATAATGCTGCCCTCATCTTATTTACAATGTCACCAGAAAGTGAGAAGAGGCATTTGCATGGCACTTTTGTAGCCGGCATTGCAAGGTATTTATGTGCCAGATATGTAAAACATTCATATGCCTCTTCATGCTTCCATGCTGATGATGATCATTAAAAAAAAATGTGTTAATTAAATTTGTGACTGAACCCATTGGGGAAGAATTGTATGTTCCCTGCTCTGTTTTACCCACATTCTGCCATATATTTCATGTTATAGCAGTCTCAGATGACGACCCAACACACGTTCATTTTAAGAACACTTTCGCTGCAGATTTCATAAAACACATAAAAAGGTACCAATGTGAGATTTCTAAAGATGCTACAGCACTCGACCCAAGGTCTAAGAATCTGTAGTGCCTTTCAAAATCTGAGAGGAATGAGGTGTGGAGCATGCTTTCAGAGCAACACTCCAATGCGGAAACTACAGAACCTGACTCACCAAAAAAAGAAAATCAACCTTCTGCTGGTGGCATCTGACTCAGATGATGAAAATGAACATGTGTTGGTCCACACTGCTTTGGACTGTTGAGCAAAACCCATCATCAGCATGGACGCATGTCCCCTAGAATGGTGGTTGAAGCATCAAGAGACATATAAATCTTTAGAGCATCTGTCATGTAAATATCTTGTGATGCCAGTTACAACAGTGCCATGAGAAAGCCTGTTCTCACTTTCAGGTTACATTGTAAACAAGAAGTAGGTAGCATTATCGCCTGCAAATGTAAACAAAGTTGTTTGTCTGAGCGATTGACTGAACAAGAAGTAGGACTGAGTGGACTTGCAGGCTCTAAAATTTTACATTGTTTTATTTTTGAATGCAGGGGTTTTTGTACATAATTCTACATTTGTAAGTTCAATTTTCACAATAAAGAGAGATTACACTACAGTACTTGTAATGGGGGAATTGAAAATAGTATTTCTTTTGTTTTTTACAATGGAAACAATTGTAATCAAAAATAAATATAAAGTGAGCACTGTACACTTTGTATTCTGTGTTGTAATTGAAATCAATATATTTGAAAATGTAGAAAACATCCAAAAAATTTAAATAAATGATATTCTATTATTAACAGTGCGATTAATCGCAATTAATTTTTTTAATCGCTTGACAGCCCTAATTGTAATTATGATATAATTATATCATACTAATATCACTATGAAGAATATGAGGTACGGTGTCACAAAGGTGACTACTCATTTTTATTAATAATAATAATTTATGAAACATTATCAATTGTTTACAGAACTTCCTTTGCAATTGAACAACATTATATACTTACCATTATCTCCTCAGAATGCACCTCAGAACAGATGGTTTCAGAGAGAAAGGTGGCTTAAGGTAAATTGTTTTACATTAAATAGAAGCCTGTTCCAGATGCCAGGTGAGGTGAGAAAGAAGGTACAAAGGGGATGAAAACAGTGGGGACAAAGGCCAGTGTCTATGCTGATGTGAAGTTGGAAACTTGAAGATGAACAGGAGAATCATTAACATTATGCTGAAGACAATAGGAACCCAGTGCAGGGATTCAAGATGGCATGAGAAACGTGATCAGAATGTGAAAGGAAGATACAATTTTGATGCTGCTTTTCCAGAGGCATCCAGAAGAGGGAAAGATTGGAGACTCAAGAGAAAAAGAAACTGCAGTATTGATGGAGTGGTGAAAGGAGCTTCCAGTAGCAAGATTGCAGTTGTATATGGATCTTGTCAAGGACCTGCTGGTGAATTCTGGGGTGAGGTAGAAAAAGGTTAAGAATCATTGGACCAGAACATGGAATAAGTTTGGCCTTGGAGATCATAAGGAAAGGGTAAATTTTAGAGATATCATAGAGGATGAAGAGACAATAAGTAAAAATACTTAGCACTTGTTTAGCCCTTTTCATGTTCAAAGTGCGTTACAAATATTGGGCCAGCTGGTATAAATCAGCATAGCTGCATTAAAGAACTGGACCATTATTTAAAATTTGATAAAGGCATGAATGTGGGGAGAGAAGGATACACTTGAGCTAAAGAGAACCCCAGGCTATGAGCTAGTAGGATAGGAAGGATGCTGGTGCTGTGAAAACGGAAGGGAGGACTTGGGAAGAAAAATACTAAATTCACTCGGTATATTTTATGTTAAATCATCTTTGCTGTAATTCTACTGAAGCTTGAGATAGTAGTTGGGCATGCAAAAAGGAACAAAGGCAAGAGGTTGGTGATAGGGACTCAAAGGTAGATTTGGGAATCATAGACAGAGACGTGACACCTGCAAGGGAAAAATTGTGTAGGAAAGGTTCCAGACTGAATTGAATGAATAGCCACCTCAAAAAGGTTATTAGGAGTAAGCAGAGAGCCTGTAGGGAATGAAAAAGGGGTTGATCAGCAAAGAGAGCTATATATTGGAGGTTAGAAACTATAGGAATTGCTAAAAGTCCATTTGAATTAGCATTTGCCATGGAAATTAAAATTAGTAAGAGGAGCATTAGTTATATAAATAAAGAGAGCATAAGGAAGGATGAGGTTGGGCTGCTATGGAGTGAGGATGGGAAGAAGATTAAAGATTATCTAGGTTGGGCCCAAAAGCTAAATGAATACTTTGCCTTAGTTTTCAGTAAAGACAATAATATGGAACATGCACATGAAGGCAGTATGGCTTATGGAAATTAGCATCTATACATGGAAATAACACATCTGAGGTGGAAGAAATACATAAAGGGTTTAATACATTGAAATCAGCGGGACAGGATAATTTCAAACCCAGAATACTGAAAGAACTGGCATATGAGATTGCTAGTCTGGTAGCAAGGATTTTTAATACATCCATCTATTCAGGGGTTGCACCATATGACTGGAGAATAGCTAGTGTAATAGTGTGACCCTAACTGCATCCCTGTGCAAGAGGGCAAGGGCTTCACTGGTATCTGGGAATGAGTTTCAGTTGGCCTGACCAGTTCAGTGTACCCCAACTCACTAATGTCATAATCTGTATCTAAAATCAGTCATGTAAGATATCTATAGAAAGCTAATCATATAATGATAATTTATAATTGTGTGGTGAATGTATGGAGAACAAATTCAAAATTACAAACATTGGAAATTGTGTGTCTGCCTGGCAGGGCTAACTTTCTCTACCCTAGACAAAGGAATGTAGTTCTGCCACCTGCAAGGCACCTCCAGGTACATTAAGAGACAATGGAAATGCAAATTACTCCTCTGAGAATTCTGCACCACTGCACAATGCAGAATTTGTGAAGAATTAATGTTCTGTGCTGAATTTCCTTTTTTTCTGCAGAATTGGCTCTGCAGAGCTGCTGGCAACCACAAATGGCTAGTGGACCCAGCAGAGCCCAGCTCCCCAACTTGCAAATAGAAGACACCGATGAGGGGAGAGGAGGGGAAGAAGGAGCTGGAAGGTTCCTGACAGCTGCTGTCCTGGCACATTAGGAAGAAAGGAAACAGTGTGCAGGAAACTCCATACAAGCCTGGGACCAGCCTCAGGCTGTTCCTCCTTCTGGATCCCTGGGCTCTGTCGGGGAGGGAGTGCAAGTGTCTGGGCTGGGGGACGCCCTGTGGCTGGGCTCTGGGGATGTGGGTATCTGTCCCCCTTGCTGGGCTCTGGGAGGGAGGGGGTGCGAGTGTCTGGTTGCCCAGCTGGGTTCTTGATGGGTGAGGGGGTGCTGGTGTCTGCCCCCTGGCAGGGAGAGAGGGGGTAGAGAAACAGAAATTGGGTTGTTGTAGGGGTTTCTTTAACTCTCTACTCCTTGGGGATTTTTTTGTTTTGTTTTGTTGCTGACAAATATTTTGAAATAAATTACCAAAATAATTGAAACTGGCATGATTATTACTGTGATTTTGACAAATAAAATATGCAGAATTTTAAAATATTGTGTGCACAATTTTTAATTTTTCTGCTCAGAATTCCCTCCAGGAGTAGTAAATTACATCGAAGGTAAACAGCATCATCAAGTTAGCAGGGGAGGAGATTGCAGGAAACAGATACATTTGCATTTTAGCAAACACTAGCAGTGGAAGAATTCAGTGTGGAACGTCCTTCACAAGGAGATTCCATGTCATCTTCCTCACAGCTCAAATGAACTTTACTCTGGGGGATAATCTTCAGGAGTATATATATATACACTGGATATTGTATCTTTAAAGGAACAAACGAACCTTCACTCTCTTTGCAAGGTCAAGGAGAAGACTGGACATTGCAGAGCACGCGGTTTTGTGAAAATTTGGGACTGGGAGTGTGTTAGGGTTGTTTTGTAAGGTGTAACCAGAATGTGGCTGGGGGTGGGTGTAACAAGCAGGCTGTCAGAATTGGAATTGCTTGATCACAGCTGCTTAACCCACAAACACTCAGTGCAGGTTTGTATGGTGGGAGCATCCAGCCAAGAGAACCACAGAAGCAGAGCCATTTGAAGCACATATGGCTATAGCACCGGCAGTGATAACCCTTCATTGGTCTGGATTGCACCCCAGAGTGTGACCCATACTGATACTTATGAAAGGGGGATAAAAGTGATCTGGGCAATTAAAGACCTGTTAGTCTGAACTCAATACTATTCAAGGCTTTGGAACAAATTGTGAAGGAAAGAATAATGAAATTCATGTAGGTGAATGGTAAAGGGGATGTAATGCAACATGGGTTACCAAAGACAGATCATGCTGGAATAATCTGCTTTCCTTCTTTGAGAAAATAATGGATTTTTTAAATAAGGGAAGATTTAATATACTTCAGTAAAGCATTTGACTTAGTACACATGGGAAATTTTAGTTAAATTAGAGAAGATGGGGATTAGTACAAGAATTGTAAGGTGGATAAAGAACTGGCTAAAGGCAGAGAAGGCAATGGGCTGTGCTGAAAAGAGACTATTGGACTGAAGGGAGGTTATTAGTGGAGCTCCTCAGGGATCATTTTGGGACCATTCTTAATCAATATTGTTATTAATGATGTTGGCACAGGAGTGTGTTAATGAAGTTTACTGATAATACAACGTTGGCAGGCATTGTCAATACAGAGGAGAATCAGAATATTATACAGGAAGAGCTGGATGACCCTGAAGACTGGAGTGCCAGAAATAGGGTGAAATTCAATAGTACATACTGCAAGGCTATGCACTTAGGGTGTAATAAGAATTTTTGCTAGAAGGTTGAGGGCTTATCAGTTGGGAGTAACAGAGGAGGAGAGACTCCTGGGTGTGTGGGCTGATCACAGGATGCCCATGAGCCACCAATGTGATGCAACGGTGAAAAAGGCAAATACATTTCTAGGATGTATTAGACAAGGAATTTCCAACAGAGATAGAGAAGCATTAATGCCATTGTACAAGGCACTGGTAAGACTTCCCTTGGAATAGTGTGTACAATTCTGGTCATCCATGTTCAGGCAAGATTAAGTTAAACTGGAACAGGTGCAAAGAAGAGCTACTGGCATGATCAGGGGAATGGAGGGCCTGTCTTATGAGAGAAGACTGGAAGAGCTTGTTTAGCTTGGCAAAAAGAAGGCTGAGGGGGGATATGATTGCTCTCTAGAAATGTATCAGGGGGATAAATACCAGGGAGGAAGAAGAGGTATTTAAGTGAAAGGACAATGTCGGCACAAGAACAAACGGGTATAAATTAGCCAGGAACAAATTCAGAATGGAAATTAGAAGGTTTCTAACCATCCAGACATTTTGGGTCAGCCATGCAATGCAAGCTATGGGATAAGCCACTTAATTAGTTTTAAGAGAGCTGGACAAAATTTGTAAGTGTGATTGTATGATGGAGTTGCTTGTGATGGTAGGGATAGGGCTCAGCCCTGGGGCTCACTTTCAGTTTATCTCAAGTTCATAAAAGCTCATGCTTCAGGGTTTCAGTGAGCCACTTGCAGGGGTCCTGAAAGGATCCCCACCCAAATGTATTCTGTTTGGGTTTGTCTAATCTCCTACCTCTTTAACTTCAGGCATGGCCATGGCTGGAGATGGAACATTGGATGGTGTGGGCTAGGGCTCTGAAATGTCACTAAGCATTGTCTCTCACAGGTGCTTGGGTGGCTGGTTCTTGCTCATATGCTTAGGGTCTAACTGATTGCCATATGTGAGGTTGGGAAGGAATTTTAGCTCAAGTCAGATTGGCAGTGACCTTGGGGGATTTTCGCCTTCCTCTGTGGTGTATGGGTCACTTGCCAGGCTTATCTGGGGGCTTGTCTTCACTACCAGAGAGATCAATGCTGCTGCAATTGATGCAGCAAGCAATTTAGTGGGTCTAGTGAAGACCAACTAAATCAACAGCAGAGCGGTCTCCAGTCAACTCCAGTACTCCAACTCCCAGAGAAGAGTAAGGTAAGTCGACCAGAGAGCATCTCCTGTCAACGCAGCACAGTGAAGACACCGGTGTAAGTCGACCTAAGCTACTTTGACTCCAGCTACATTATTCACATAGCTAGAATAGCGCAACTTAGGTCGAGTTACTCCGGTAGTGAAGACAAGCCCTCGGTATACACCTCTAAATTCAATGCCTTGAATTCAATTGCAAGGGCCTCAGGAATTGGTGTACCAGGATCCCTCCTATTCTCTGCCTGGTACATAATCTAGTCTCCTGTGAGTTTTGGTCTAATTATGGTTGTTGGCTATAGTGTGTGGATGGTGTGAGTAGCTTGTGATGGGCAGATGGTCAGACTATATGACCTAGTGGGTCCCTTGTGGCCTTAAACTCTATGGCTATGAATTACAGGAATGAATTAAAAATAAGGTGTTGCTTAGTTGAAGAAAGAAACAAGGAGAAGTGGACACTTTCTTCTCTTCCACAAATGTCCCAAGCCTTCTGTTCACACCTCCTTGTCCACCACCAACCCCCTCGACCTCTACACCTCCACTCTGCAAGACAGGTATCTTTAAAAAAAAAAAAAATTGCATAGATTTGTAGACCCATCAGGGATAGCTACAGGCAGCTCTGCGGGGGTAAAGGGGAAGGCAAACCCTGCTTTCTCTTGTAGAACACTTTGTGTATAAACATTTGGAACAATATTCACTATTCCTATTTCCTGTCCTGGCCAACATCCCTGAAAAACAAACAAACAAAAAACTTACACACAACATAACCTCCAAGACAAAGTAAGCTGCATGCCAACAACTCCATTATCTATTCTTTTGGGTTCATTATTGCTAAAACTGAAACAGGACTTTAGGATTTTTAATACTCCTCATGGATCATATTGACAATTCCTTCCTGAATGCTAAAGTTCCAAAGGCATGTCCTTTAGCAGACCCACTTCTCATTCCTCCTACTCTATGGACTCTTAAAAGCTCGACTTTTTATGATGCTTGGATACTTGGATTATATTAATACCTAGGCTCCTGCTTCAATTCCCTTCTAAACTTCATGTCACCATTGACAGTTATATGTAATTTAGGACTAAGTTGGAAGTACTGTACAACAACAAAAAATGTGAGCTAAATTCAGAGCTGGTGTCAGCAGATAGAACTGTATCAGATCTGAATCTGGCCCTTTACCATTTATCTCAACCAATAAACAGGTAGCAAAGCCCTTAGAGTTTTCTAGGTTATTCCAGGGGGTACTTGGGACCACAGCAAACCCAGTATTTTCAACTAAGCCAGAAATAACATGGAAAAAACCCTAAAGCTTCTGAAAAGAACAAAAGACTATGAACATCACTAACTTTTTTCAAGATATTAACTAAGTCATATTCAGTCAACATGAATCACATATAATCAATTAAAGAAAATTAAATACAGGGTGGACTTGCATTAAGCAATCTTGTTTATTTTCCTAATCAAGGAAACCACCTATAAAAGAGATCTCCAATTTCTCCAAAGCTTCGGTGTTTTTGATGTTTGTAGAGAAATGAAAAAAATAGTATTAACTATTGTCCTGATTCCAGTCTCATT
Organism: Terrapene triunguis; assembly: GCF_002925995.2. Lineage (NCBI taxonomy): Eukaryota > Metazoa > Chordata > Testudines > Emydidae > Terrapene > Terrapene triunguis. Next base: position 50,369,393 of record NW_020664417.1, on the reverse strand, counting down.
TACACTGTAAATCCAGTGTAATTCAATGCTGTCACAGTGGAAGTGAGGTAAAAGTTGGGCCCTATATTGCATGCTGTTTTCTCATTTAAAGTTATCTTTTGCCCTGAACTGTTAAGGAAACAATGTTGAATGTATGTGCTCTGCTTTGCAAGTATAAACAAAACCTTGTTTTCCTGTTTTCCTCCTTTTAGCTGCATTATTGTAAGCTTTTTCTTCTACCCCATTGCAGGAGAAAAGTGGTTTTGAAAACATTAGTCTATTGTTCAATGCCTACTTGTAAAAAATATGCCTTCAGTATATATAAACATTCACTTACTTTGTTTATATACACTTATATGTCAAGTGAGAAGTTATTAATATAGTTCCTGTTTCAGAATCAAATATCCCCACAGTGTCTCCATCATAGAAATTATTGATAAAAAGTACTTTTCTAACAAGGCTACCAGTCTTATCTTAATATTCTGAAAGGCAGTCTTAATAGTATGCATCATATAATTCTGAATTGGTCTAAACACTGCTATCAAAATGTATCTTCAAGTTATTTGTCTTATAAACACTCATTTTCTATTTTCTAAAGGAAGTAAACAGGTTTTACCCTGAGTTATGGAAAAAATGTAGGTTTAATGTTTATTGTAAATGTTGTGCAACACTGAATATTACACAGAGTAATATCTACTTAGCAATGTACTTACTGCTTAAGCATCTGCACTACCAAATGGGAAGGATGGCTTATTAGGAGGTGTGGTCTCATTTTATGTAATTTATGCTACCTTTTTTGAAGAATACACTATATTATTTAGGATTTCCACAAGTCAGACATTTTATTTCTCCTGATAGTAGGAGCAATTGCTTTGTGCCAAATAAAAATTGACTTTAAGAAGCTTAGCTCTGTTTTATTGCTTTGTTTTTATAAAGGGATAACTCCTGTATATCTGAGTTTAAGTATACAGATAAACCTGTAAAAAGGGCATAAAAGGTTATTTTCTGCAAATTGTGCAGTTCTAGCAATCGTATTCTCACTCCAGCATCCCTGCATAAAGTGGATGCATACGCATTTTCAGATTTCACAGCAAAGTGCCAAGTGGTCCAAATGTATGCAAACAAAAGCCACAGCTCTGTGTAGCACAGTCTGCTGCTCCCTTCCTGTGCATTCCAACAACATTGTTAGGCCAAGGGGAGTAGCAATAAGCTCATAAATGGTGAACAAAATGCATAAAAGTGAGAAAATACAGATGCCTAGAAAACAGGGACTAATGGAGCAACAAGTCGGTGTTTTGAATTGGCGGTATGTGTGTGTATATAGCAAATTCACATCTTTTCTGTATTCTGATTTGCTGCTGCCCTCAGAATTCGTTATCCAGAAGACCATGTCTGCCTTCACATTTTTTTTCTGTTCCCCAACCAGCTCCTCCCAACTCCCTGACTCCTCTTCATACCTGAATAATGCTGGGCCTCCTGATTCAGAGCAGATTTATTCCGTTTAAATTTAATTTTGAAAATTATCCTTCTCCCTCTACCACTAGCTTCCCCCATCTGCAAAAAGAGAAATTTGCACTTAGGTAATATTTGAAAGATCAATGTGATAGTACCGTAGGGCCCTGTTTCTTTCCTGCTATTATCAGACAAGAACAGGAGGCAGGTGTCAGGCCCTGTGGCTCTTGAACACAAGTCTGTGGAGTTCCTGAAAGTCAGCACACGCTGATCCTCCACCCAACAGCTCACAGACAACTACTGGGACTGGGATCCATGAAGCAAAACTGCTGCACAAGCCCCATCCCAACGTGCTGATTGGGCAATCTCCAGGGCTTCTGATTAGGTTGCAGCCCCTATTTAAGCCAGAAGAGGAAACAGGAAATTGTCTTTACAACTGGATTTCACTCTGCAATGGACTGCTGGTCTCCTGCCTTCTGATTCTAAGCCAGCCTGACACTGGACACCTGTCGTCTGTTTTGTCTCTTGATCCTGATCTTCTGGCATTCCAACCCCGCCTGATTCTTGGTAGTTGGCTCATGATTCCTGGGCCCTCCACCTGCACCTGACACTAACCCCTAGGCCAGGCCACCTATGCTCCAGCCCTGACGTCAGGTTGGGTTGTGCAACCAGGACACTATTTCAGAGGGTGCCTCAGGAACTGCTTTGAGCTGAGGCCTTAAAAGAAAAGATGTGTCAGCTTAAACACTGCCACTGAGCTGCGTCTCTGAGCACTACCCCACATAAGCTCCAGCTCTACCATCTATTCCTGTTCCAGGGTGAGAGCAGATGGAGACTCCGGTGTTTCCTCTATGTAGATTTTTAGAAACATTTCTTATTTGCATGCATAATAATCAAGTATGATATGCTAGGGGGAAAAAAAGCAAATGTAACCAGTCTGTATGTAGCATTGCACAGCCTTTTTTGGATACAGCAATTAACACAGGCGCAGGTTAGGATGCAAAGCATGTTTTCTCTCAGATGTATATATATTTAGAAGACATTAGGAGCAGGATTCATAACCATTATGTCTCTTCTGTCCTCACACATAAATTATAAATTATACACCCACATGTGACATTTAAAAATAAATTTTCTATTACAAATTTTGGCAATATATCCACTACCAAACATTTAGCTATCCTCAGGCCTCTGCAGTACTCTCAAGTATTCACTCTCACCTGAGGTCAAGTAGTAGGATTCATTAAAGTATTTTTGCTATGCTATTGACTGAGGTAGAGGAAGGAAATTCTTGCACTGCAGTGCCCCATTTTACATTTAGGAATCACAGATGTAACAAAAATTCCAGATTGACAAGCAGCTAATCATAAACATTATATCTTTGATGCTGAAGTCCTTGGGAGATAGCTGGTCTTTTGTGTCTACTCCTTGGACAAAGGGCACATTGTTCTGATCTGAGTTGATTGATAATTTAGTTTTCACAGAATCAGAACACAGGTATGCAGGCACAGTTCAATAAACAGCACATTAGTGATTCAGGCTCCTACTCATAGTTGAGACAATTTGCTTGAAGGAATGGTTGTGTTCTAGTGACCAGAAAAGATTGCTGATCATCTCTGGTATTCTTAAGAATTTCAAGCCTGGAGTTTAGAGTTTGGGGGGAAATTCTGTGAACATTTTCCTACAAAATTTGTATATTGTGTATCCTTAATAGAAACCACCTGGGATCTGACCAGTTAAAGGAAAAGTTATTCTAGGAAAATCTTCATCAAGTTATGGAACTGTTCCTTTCTGAACAGAAAAGATCAAGTGCTTGGGTTGCAGGTACAAACCTATTTCTAATATGTTCAGAACTCAATGTTCTCTCATTTTGTTTTTTAAATATGTGTGAGACCATTTTATTCCCACCTTGCGAAGTTAAATCTTTAAGAACTTTAATAAATCCTGATAACCCTTTGAGCTTGGAGGAAAATTTGATGCACTTAAATATCTGATTTCCCTCTATGTCCAAAACATTGTCATTATCAGATGTCCCAAAACTCCTTGACACAGCTAGGTTTCATCTCCATATACACACACGGCAGTAAGGTGTTTCTATGCTTTGCTATGTTAATCTTTTACTTCAAAGTGCAGTCTTTCTCACTACAGTTGCCTTACTGTAGACCTTGCAGTTAGGAAACTAGTTCCACTGATCTACTTACTGCATCCAGTTTTAAAATTCAATTTAATGGGAAGAAAATAATTTTGCAATAAGGAGAAGGGAGTAAAGGGGGAATGAAAAGGGAGAGGCAGCCAAGCAAAGCAAAAAAAAAAAAAAAAGTGGGGGGGGAGAGCAGAAAGCGAAGGAGGAGAAGTTTTTGAAATATATTTATGTTGGGGCTCAGCGGAGCTGGAGGGAGAACAATAATCACTGCTGATTTACAGTCCAGAGAGCAGTGGGGCTGATCTTGAGCTGTTCAGGGGGGCAGGGTGGAGAACAACTAGAAAAGCCCCCAGCATAGCTTAGGCAGCCCTGAGGGTCTGCCAAAGTTACAGCATCCTCCTCAGGCTGCCTTATGTATCACAGAACTGCACAGAATATCTGCAGCGTTGCATGGTGTGGCCCTGCCACAGCTCTGCTACCCCTCAACCATAAGAATGGCCCTACGGGGTCAGACCAAAGGTCCATCTAACCCAGTATCCTGTCTTCCGACAGTGGCCAGTGCCAGGTGCCCCAGAAGGAATGAACAGAACAGGTAATCATCAAGTGATAAATCCCCTGTCACTCATTCCCAGCTTCTGGCAAACAGAGGCTAGGAACACCATTCCTGCCCATCCTGGCTAATAGCCATTGATGGACCTATCCTCCATGAATTTATCTAGTTCTTTTTTGAACCCTGTTATGGTCTTGGCCTTCACAACATCCTCTGGCAAGGAGCTCCTGAGGTTGACTGTGCATTGTGTGAAGAAATATTTCCTTTTATTTGTTTTAAACTTGCTGCCTATTAATTTCATTTGGTGACCCCTAATTCTTGTGTTATATTGTGTATCCTTAATAGAAACCCTACACTGGGGGGGTGTTTTGCTATCATATCCTGGATATGTTCAGGAACACTCACCAGCCAATGTCAGTTTGTTCTGTAACTTTATATTATAACTAAAAAGGTCTGTGGATAGTCACATATGAAAAATGAACTGAAAATGGGAAGCCATTTAAAATTTATTGTTGCTCTCTAGCCAGACCACAAAGTATAATTTAACTTCTTACTTTTCTAGTTCACTGCTAAACTTTTTATTATTACTCCAAGCACAACAAATAAATACTTGCTAAGAATTCCTGGGGTATGCCATTTATTTACTATCAAATTCCTAAATCTCACTACATACCCCGGAATGGGGATAATACTGCCTTGTAAATAAGTCACCCAGATACTACCACAGAAGCGTGCATAATCAAATAGTTATAAACTAAAACAGGATTCAGCCTCAAATTTTAATCTAAATAAATACTGAACTTTTACAGTACATTGTAATAGTTACATAAAATGCTCCTTCAATACATATGCACAAGATATACCATTTATATGATTAATATTTTGTCTTTTTTACTGACTTTTCTTACTTTTTCTTCATTACAAACACATTTTAGAGGTAATTTTGACGAAGTTATGTAACTTTTCCCTGACTGCCACAATGGAGTGACTATTCAAGAGCAACAAGCAGAGATGAAAGTAAGCTGGTATGGCATACCGGCAAGAGCCGGTTTGCCGTACCGGGGCGGCCCAGCTTCCCCAGGGGGCACTTTAAAGGGCATGGGGCTCCCAGCAGGGGCTTGAGCCCCGGGCCCTTTAAATTGCCACCAGAGCCCCACTGCTGGAGCCCTGGGATAGGGCTGTGGGGCTCTGGGGGCTATTTAAAAAGTCCGGGGCTCCCACTGCTTCTACCATCCTGGCCCTTTAAATAGCCGCCAGAGCCCCACCACCACTACTCCAGGGCTCCGGCAGCTTTTTAAAGAGCTGGGACGGTAGAAGCAGGGGAGCCGCAGGCCCTTTAAATAGCACCCAGATCCCAGGGGTAGCGGCGGGGTCCAGGGGCTATTTAAAGGGGCCCGGGGCTCCAGCTGCCTCTGCCGCCTTGGTCTTTTAAATGGCCACGGGAGCCCCGTCGCTTCCTCAGGGCTCCTGCGGCTATTTACAGGGCCGGGCGGTAGAAGCAGGGGAGCCCCGGGCCTGTTAAATAGCCCCCGGAGCCCCGGGCTGCTACTGCTACCCCGGGGGGGGGGCACTTACCTTACAGGGTGGGCTGGAGCTGGCTCTGACTCCCTCAACCATTCCCCTTCTGCCCTAGGCCCCGCCCTTCTGGGGGCCAGAGCTGGCCCCAGCATACCGGTAAGTCACTGGACTTACTTTCACCCCTGGCTACAAGTTTGATTAAGAGACTGGTACATTAAAATATACATTGCCCTGGGATATGCAAATTATCTTAAAGGGAATCTGGACAATTTCCTCTATCATCAACAGTAGGTGGTCTAAGCTTCCTCTGTTGCAACTGAACCAAGTTACTGACTGCATAGTGGCATGAATGGAGTGACATGTGCTCTGCTGACTGTTGACAACATAGTAAGAATACAAAAGGTGATCATTTTATTGTCATGGAAACATATATAAAACACAAAAACATTACCAGGATAAAGTAAATGATGGTGTAATTTACACATTGCAATGTCAAAATGAGTATCTTAAACATGTGGTCATTTCCACCAGTACAAAGTAGATATAAAATATTGCCCCATTCTGATTTGATAGTGTTTTGTATCCATTTTGCACTGGTGGAAATGACTACACAAGATTTGGGTAATAATGAATCACATCCCTCAGTGTTTCAAGGGCAGGATTGTTGCATGAAAAGCAACCTGGGTGTAAATAAGTGTGAGACAGAGCATTTTATCCTATATCCTCCTGTGGTTACTTGTCCTGCCGCAACTTTGCCCCTCACTCCTCCCACACAAATAAGTGCCATGGATGTACACACCAAATAGAAAGGATTTATCAACTTCTCACCTCATTGTTTGTCCTTTTTGAATTGGGCTCTGCTTCCACAACAATCTTTAAGGACACTCATCCAACACTAATCAACCCAAATTTATCTCTGAACTAGCCTTATTCCAGAGGTATCTTTAGCAGTTTTGTACAAGTCAGGACAACAATTTTTCAAGTCCTCGTCCCATGGAGCCAACCCTATCCACCATGATCCCATTGCATGATCGAATAATTCCTAGGCATGCACACTCCTTAAGTAGAATCTGTAGAGCCAATTTCACAGTGTTGAACTGGCTACTCCCAATGAGTTCCTCTTTCTTTCAATGTAGACACACTTTGCACATGGAAAGGGCCTTGTGGAAAAATAATCTTGTCCCCTCAGCTCATTCCTTGTGTGAGACATTTTTGCTGCTTTGTAGAGACCAAAAGCATAGTGGCAAAAGGCACCAATATGTAGAATGACTAAAAAGCAGTAAAACAGGATGGGGGCAGGAATTATAGAAAAGACAAAGGTATGAAAGAGAAAAGTATTAACTGAAGAGAGAAATGTGACAGGAGAAATAGAGAATTGACTGGAGATCCAAATATGGGGAAAGAGGGCAGAGACAAATGACCAACACAGGAAAGGAGCTAACTGGAGAGACAAAGTGCAGAAATAGTGATGATCCAAACAGTGCACCGCATTATCGCGTCTACTGACTGATGCTGAATGCAACAGGTAACTGGCAAATTAACTTTAACTTACTACCAAATAATCATATTCTACTTGCTGTCTTTGCCATTGACATCAGTGGAAGTTCCACAGTGGCAAAAAGGATAGGATGTAGCTCTGATTTTTGTAGTCTCAGCCCACAGACCCTAAATAAAAATCTAAAGGTAGCCTTCATCATGGTATATATCCAACACTCTTATTTTAGACACACTGTGAATTAAGAAAGTGCATCTTCAAAGTTCCATCACTTTTTCTTACAATAAAAGCTTTCATAAACTAATTCTAAAACAAATATTAGACTCAGGAGATAGTAGGTGCTTACGTACCTGATTATTACAAGTTGTGTTGTAGCATCAATTTTAAAAAGCTAAAATACAATGCAAGGTGAACAATAAGCTGGATGTGTTAAGCTTGCTTCTAAAACAATAGTTACAGTAAGATTGTGTCAGCTAATACACACTCCAATCAGACTTCTAACTGTAATCTACATTTTGATTGTGGACATAAGTTCGAGTATTTCAAAAGTTCTCAGGGTAGTTATCTTAATTATTCGTATTTATCATTTAAATGTCTTAATACTTGAGGGCCTCAATCAGGTTGGAGTCCCATTGTGCAATGCACTGTAAAAACAGACTGAACCAGGTCCCCCATATTGTACAATCTAAGAGACAATACATAACAGGTGGATGAAACAAGCAATTGGGCAGGACTGAAGACAGCAGGGCAATAAGTATAATAGGATTTTTAGCATACACTTTGTGCAATTTGTAGTCAATGAGTAGCAGTAACCTCAGTTCAATTGCCTACTCTTCAGAAATTATGTAGCTGTATTAATATATTTTCCTCTATTGAAATATTTCCAAATCATCTAATCTCATCACTAAAAGACATGTACTTGGAAAAGAACAGATTGTGTATGGTTATATACAGTACAATTATGTCATGCAGTGTAAAGATGGGAGAAACCATATTTACATAAAGAACATGAATATTCATTTGCTTCAAAATGGCAAGAGAGGAGCCTTAAAAAAGCTGTTTCCATGTCAGCATCTGGATACTTATGATGCTAAGGAATCATTGTACCAGCTGTAGAATACCTACTGCATTTCTTATACTACAAATGTAGTCATTTATGTCTAAAATTTAGCTAAAACTGCAGACATTTAACAGAAAACAGGAATTATTTGTTGTCTTGCATCATAAATAAAGTAGTATACACTTGTAGAATAAACAATCATGTCTTATAGGTAGTGTGTTCTGTTGGAACAAACAGCTCAATCCAAAAGCTTCTAATAGTGTGATTAAAAAGAAGATTGTTTGTAATAATATATATTAGAATTGCTTTCATTAAGTAGGACAAAATATTTAAAATACTTTGCACAAACCTGCTTGAAGCTGTTCTGGTGTAATGTGCAGCAAAGGGGAACCCTAAATGACAGACTAGAGCTTTAATATGCAAAATGTCATTTAGAAACTGCTTGCAAATTGCTGGCTGTCATGTATGACAAATACGTGCTTTTAGTGCTACATTTTCCAAGGCTTTGGTGAGATTGTTCTGATGGAGACATGGCCATAACTTCAATGAAAGTAAAAAGTTCAGTGCTGTGTCACTTAATTTTTTAACAGTTGATCAGCCTCTGGTCTTATAAGTGACCAAACAAAATGGTTTATTCCCCCCCTTAAAATGTGAACATGGTAATTTTTTGAGTTTTTCAGAATCATGTTACAATACATTTTATTAGGCATATTTTGAGTTGAAATATGCTAGTGATGTATTTGAGTATTAGATAAGTGACAGATGTACACAAGTTTTATTTCATTCAGAATTGTGTTAAAGTTGCTACTACAAGTGTCTGTTCTTTCTTTTTGTTGTGCTACCTATCATTTGATGTTTGGATTTACTAGTATATTTTAGTTAAGCTGAAGCCTTAACTGTCAACATGTTCAACAAGTTATGGACAGAAAATCTAAAATTTGGAAACAACTAACATTAGGGGCAATCAGTAATGATTTTGTTATCTGAAGAAGAGCATAGTATCCCTGCAAGATACTAAGATATAGGATGGTTCTTTTGCCATCTATTTCCTTCCTTGGTCAGTAGGACACTCACTGCAATACATACATCTCAAAAATGCAGAGGGAAATTAAAGCAAATCTTGTTTACAGCACATCCATGAAAAAAATATTTGACCCAAGTCCATTGGATCTTAAATTATAACTTCTCAAAAGTGAAATAAGCTTTTGTGAATACATATACAGTAAACAAATTAAAGCAATTCAGAACATTTGCTAATGGTTAATATAAATATATTATTTACTGTAAGTAACTGCCCTTACCTACAGTAATTTAGAATTAATAACCCTAGATTATTAAAACAAAAAATGTCAATATCTTATTTATTTTGCATTTCTCTCAGTGTGGACAATGAAGATAAATTTACCTCCTGTGGGGCAGGACTGTCAGCAAAGGAAATAGCGTTGAGTGAGTGTGTGTGTTAAAGTAGTCAACTTGGACATTGCTGACTCATCTGGATGGTGTGACCTTCAACTACAATTGACTTAAACATGCTCCGTTTCGCCCTTGTCAGTTTTTATGCAATTTCACTTTTAAGAGATTCTCATTGCTTAGAACAATGCTGCAAACAATGAAAGGAAATTGTTATTTTTTTTAAAAAATAACTGATTCCATTGGAACATTAAAAGAATGAATGGAAATGGTCTTGGTGTATTCTCAAAAGGTACAAAACCTAAGTCACATTATCATTTTTCATTCATCCATTACAAAATGTGTGCTTGCAGGTTTCTATATATAGAAAACTTCTATATTCTAATGTTCATTTCCTTACACTATGTTGCAAGTCCCTGGAAATAAGGAACCTTTATACATACTTGTCTTAATACTTTCAGTGAGCTGGATTGTGATTGAGTAATTGTGATTGTCCCACGAGTAGAGCAGCGACACGACTGTGTGACACTCAAAACCACACAACCTTTTTCCTGATTCTCCCTTGCTCAGGTGCGAGCTTGAAGGGAATGTCATCTGTGCCAGTTCTTTTCCTCAGTAGATTACTTCCCTCTCTGTATTGGCTCTGGTGCCCTGGCTGGTGAATTGGGCTCCAGCCACTCACCTGCATAGAATGGTGGAATAGCAGCCCAGTGGTGGCTGCTCTCTCAGCCCTGCACAGGCACCCACTACGTGGGTGAAGCCTATCTAGGTTAGTAAGGAGCCTCCTTACATCCACTTACTCCCCTGCATGGGTGCACTGGAGGGTTCACAACTGAGCCAATTAAGAGTAAGTACTACTTCATATTAATGCTGTTTGCAAGCAGGAAAGGCATAATAACCCTTAAGGCTTTTTGGTAAATAGAGAGCTGATGTTCTCATGTTTAGCCAAAACTCTTCTCCTCTGCTAAACAGAACTAATTCAGCCAAAGATGCTCATCAGCTGGCAACTCAAATGTGTTTTGTTTTCTACCTATTCAGTGCAAGTGTGTTATCAGCAAAATGTACCTAGCCATAGCTCTAAGTTTCAAGTTCTTCCCTGCAGTAGTCATTACATTGTAAATGAATAGCTGACAAATGAAACAAAATGTTATCTTTTTCCAGTAAACTGAAAGTCTGTATGTACAACAAAAATCACCTAAGTAGGTTGAAAGCTTCAGTCCTTCCTAAACTAAGTTGACTCCTGTAAAGATCAAGCCTTTTCAAGCAGCCACTCACTGCCTTGCTTAATTCCCAGATAATAATTCAGTGCACTGAACTAATCAAACGCAGCAGCCAGACACATTGAGAGCTAGGACAGTTCCACTAAACAGTATGGCACCCAGCAGTGCCTTTCCCAGAAGTGGTGGGGAGGGGAATCAACCCATACCTCTGCTTCTGATTTACCTGAATACTGCCCAAGACCCAGCATAATGGAAAGGAATCAGATAACGTCTTCACCCACATTGTGACAGCCAAAGTGATTACAACTCAAATTAATGAATTATAAAATGTTCAAAGTTGATTCCAATATATCATTACTGCTGGGTTTCAGCTTTTCTGCTGCCAATGCTTCCTGATGTATCATACAATGAATCCATTAACAGTAAACTACAACTACATCTTAAGCTTTGTGAGACCACTAATCCTTCCCGACTGCCCCAGCACCATCATTTGGAAGGCCTCAACATTTTCAACAACTCAGTCCCCTTAACTCATAAGTGTTAGAGTTAGAATTAGCTCATGATTTCCCCACAAACCAAGGAAATCACTGTACATTTATCAAGAATTTTGAACTTTTTTTTTTTAACCTGTGGGTTAAGTGGGTATTTCTTTATAAACAAAGTTGTCTATAGGGTAGATGGCACAATGGACTAATGCACTAATGGTTTAATTTCTGGAGACCTCATTTCAGTTAGGCAGTATGTTGCAAAGTGAAAACAAGTTTAGTAGTAAAAAAATGTGTCAGTTTGGCACTAAGATAGCAGGAGTCTTGAACAAAGAAAATGAAGTACATTGGCAGAACTCGGGGTGAGGATTTGTGGAGGGTGATTACTTAACACCTTTTTACACTATATATAAGTAATCAGTGCTGCTAAGAGTCTTTCTGAAAGGTTTCATTATATTCTAATGAACATAAGAGAATCTGAACTGTTTTTGAAACATGCTGAATTAACTTGCTGGATGAAAAAAATAGTATACTTCCTTATACATGAGCAACAGCATGATTCTCTACTTCAACTGCAGCACCTTCCATGCATTATCCAAGCGAGTCATTTGTCATAGAAACAGATTTAATAGCACTGCCCACTCTTTCCTCAAGCATTTCAAAAATGTGCAGCTGTAACCTGACATGAGTCCTTTAGCAACATGAGAGCATGATTGGCTTTGGCAAGGCACAGACATGACTTTTGAGAAATAATTGCCTACTTTGCCAAAGCCTTCCTTAGGCAATTGTGATGGTATCTGTTACTCTACAGTCATTTTGATTCATTTGTGTCATCTGAATACCCTCAATGTTCTCAATGACATTTGTTGCGAGTACAGATTTATCAATTCCTTTCTTTACCCATGATCAATAGCCAAGTCACTCACACCAATTCCACCTGTCTCCAGCAAGATGTCATGGTAACATTCACTCTCACTCAGAAAACAGCAGATAGTAGCTGGACTCATAGTAATGTAGGGGGTTCTTTACAAACCTGAGGTTTGTATCCAGTAGGTTACAAAAGAAAAAAAAAATCCTGTCGAGTAAAGTGCTGCTCTTATTCAAATCAATAGGATTCTTGTTGTCACTGAGTTCATTTGGACTAGGATTTGTTCCATAGAAAATAAAACATTTTAAAACTTTAACCTGTGAAATGTCTGAGCCTATTGTGTAACCATATTATAGAAGGAAAATATATATTAAGCCATATAGAAATATTAACTATGAGTTTCCTTTGTGAGAGCTATGAGTAGCTTAACATCTGAGACAATATGTGTTTCCAAAATGTAATCTCTCCCCCTCCCACTTCTTGGTGGGCAGGACCTAACACATTTGTAGGAAGCTAGCATTTCTACATTAATTAATGATCCTTTCCTGTTTGGTGAATTATAAAGTTCCAGAGGCTTACAATGCAAAAACTCAATATAACCTTACAACATGGGGTACAGATGTTATAAATGAGATTACTACATACAGCATCCTACAAGCATTTCATAAAGTCTAAACACTAAACACATTCTTATAACAATAATGTTTATTTTAACTATACTAGCCCAGTAAGCCAGACTGGTTTCCAGCTATGTATTTGTCAGGGTCCAATGAGGCCTAGGGGCCTTGTCATTAACTGGCACCTGGTCTGCCAGTCTCATACTTTAGCTATAGAACGTACTACCAGCTCTGCGTATAGCAAAACTAAACATTAACAGAACAAGATTGGGAAGACCCTACTCAAACGAATACTTTCCATAACATGTCAAGACATGACTCCCATGTGACAGGTCTGCAGATCACCTCCAAAGAGTTATACAGATACGTCTTTTAATAAATTCTAATACTAATATACCTGCTGCCGGGGCGGCTCCAGGCACCAGCGCATCAAGCGTGTGCCTGGGACGGCAAGCCACGGGGGGCAGCCTGCTGGTCGCCATGAGGGCGGCAGTCAGGCTGCCTTCCACGGCACGCCTGCGGGAGGTCCGCCGGTCCCGCGGTTTTGGCGGCAATTTGGCGGTGGGTATGCCGAAGGCGCGGGACCAGCGGACCTCCTGCAGGCATGCCACCGAAGGCTGCCTGACTGCCGTGCTTGGGGTGGCAAAATACATAGAGCCGCCCCTGCCTGCTGCTGTACTTCTGGATTTTGAAAGCTGGATGGGTAGACTCCAAATGAAGTCAAGTACATTTTGCTGAGAAAAACCTGAGATCTTGCTCTTGTCATGGGCTTTCTAAATTACAAAGCAGACATTTTCACACAATTCGCTTCTGTTTGACTAGAAGGCAGTCTGTTGGAAAATTACACTGTGAAATAAATTATAATCTGATACCTTTCTCTGACATGCATTTTCTCATTCACCCTTTAGTACTCAACCTTTTTAAAATCATATGTTGTTCCAAAAATACAGCACTGCCTGGCAAAACAGCAGCACTCATTTTATTAAGCTAGACAAAATAAGTCTTAGATGACAAAGGTTTCCAAAAATAGTAGAATTTTGTTAAAAATTGGCACATTGAAAAGTCTCCCTTTAATTTCTATTAGAATATTTACATGCATGAAAGAAACTAGGTCAGTATATTTTTAGCTTATGATTCCAGCTCAATTTCATTCTCAACTAGCTCTGTCGTTAGTAATATGTCTCCTTTTGTGTCCCTGTCAAATACTTCCATTCTATCCTTATCAGAAAATCCTTCTTTTCCCACCCTTATTTTAGTTTAATCACTTGTCCCTTACGCTCACTCACATCTTCCTGTTCCCTCTCTAATAGCCTTAATACATTCACAGCAACTCTATTCTCTTTTTTCCCATTTAGTGCCCCTGACAAAAAAGATTATCAAGGCAAAGAAAATAGCTGGATTCAGACTAAAGAAGTTCTCACTATTATCTCTGTGATTATTACATTTAGAAAATTATACTGAAGGAAGTTCATACATCATGGAGGAAATTCATATACTGAAATTTAGCTTTCATAAAACTTGATTTAGAATTTTCATATCAAAACCTATGTGTGCATAATTTTAAAACTGACACTTTCAAATATCTCTAGGCCTGTGGGCTCTTTACCTTCTGCATTCCAAATAGATTTATTGATTGTTTTAAATGGTTTCACGCCTAAAGCTAGGAAAGAATGGAAAAAGATTGGTTATGTATTTGATGTATTAAATCTTTATCTTTCCCTACAAACCAATACACTACCTGATTATATCTGTACAGACGCTCCCCAGGTTACGCAAACCCCCATTTACGCAAATCTGGATTTACGGAAAAAGGTCCATAAGTTCTGTAAGCTTTTTTTTTTTGTGGGGGGAAAGGAAAGGCGTAATTGTCAGGTATACGTTTCCGACTTACACAAAATTTGACTTACACGTGGCGTTCCGGAACAGAACGCTTGCGTAAGTTGGAGAGCGTCTGTATAGTGAGACCACCAACTCTAGAGCACTTAGTTATTATGTATTTACTTTTGTATGTATGTTACAAAATGAACAAAAAAAAAAACAGAGTTCTTCATTGTTCCATAACCATTGTATTTTCAAATTGAAAATCTGCAAAATGAAAAGGTTTGCTTCAGGGCATGCTGCAAAGCTATTATATTTGCCTGGATGGCTGAAGAGATTGGGGCCTGCTGGATGTGACTGTTTATGAGGAAGATGGAGGGTTGCTGGGTTGCATGAGGGTTGGAGGTTTCCAGGAGATTTCTGGAAGCATCAATTGGTTTTGGTGAACAGCAGATGGGCACTTTTTTATATGCTGCGATAAACTGCAACAAATAAGTAGTGATTTATTAATGGGCCTGCTAATTTTCAAACAAAGTATAATGCAAGGGATGTTTTCTTTGGATGTTTTTTGTAATGATTGGCACTTATTTATGCAGATTACAAAAAGGACAGAAACATTCACCTTGTAATTTGACAATTCATCATTAGACAATCTGAGTAAGATCACCTCCAACGTTAAAAAAAAATACATTGCTGATTCTTTTGTGGAAAAACGTTACTGAAATTTCAATATCTGAACTACTGTTTTGCTTACCTTTGCCTTTCAAATTTCTCAGCTGTAGAGCTATTAAGGTGAGCAAGGTAAGGGCTCTTTCTTGAGAACTTTCTAGGGTGCAAAAAAATGGGGCCTTTCCCTCAGGGAGCACCTAAGTGAGCAGGAGAAGGGCTCCCTCCTGCAGCCCTCCAAAAGTATTTGGAACAGAGTGTTCCAGTGGTGTCTAGCCCAGGAGTTCCAGATTATGGGATTTACATTTGCAAAATCAATGTTGCAAATCTGTGTGATCACAGTGGATTTTTTTGGTTCCCTTCTTTACGTTATATAATAGAACATTAAGGACACCTGGGTAAGCCCAAAGCCAGGAAATGGCAAAGTAAAGGTTTCACATGCCTCTCTACACCTCAGGCTATCCCTTCATCTTTCCTATTGGCCTCATACATATTGACCAGAAAGGATAGCAGAATTGACACCTTGCATGTTAAATCCTTCAAGGTATAAGGGTAAGTGCCCATTACTACACCCACTTAGTCTTCTCATGGCAAAATTAACAGTGTTAATCAAAGGCAATTCCATTTATACCTACCAAGGTCTACAGGCATGTCAGCAACACTTCAGTAGTCAGTTGTATCCAAGGAAGCCAAAAGAAGTAAAAAGCATAAGCATGGGTTTGTCACTTGAAAGTAGACTATTATACACTGATTGACCAATGATACCAGAATAATCTTTGTGCTACACTCAAGTATGAAACTGGAGTGAAAGAGGTCAAATAACTGAGGAATCTAGATATTTCCAGAATTGCTGATCCAACCATAGCTCAAGAAATTAATTGGACAGATCATGAAATGTTATCCATGACAGGGCTCGATTTATGATATCTATGGCTCAAATGGGGCTCCACACACCTAGAAAGAAGGCAGAAGGAAAAAAAAATAGTTGAGACATTTTTCCTGCTGGAAGAGGACGGAAGTGGCTGCAATGAATTGTTTCTTTGTTTTTTTAAGCTCCTTTGGTCCTGCTCCTATAAACTGCACTGGTCAACTTGTGACTTTTGCAGACTTCACATCTTATGCAAGCTGCACAAGAGTGGGGTCCTAACACTTAATTTGCTGATATTTAAGGCTCACCTGCTATAGTTTTATCCTGTAATGGTCACACAACAGTATTTAGGGGGGTTTATATGTTTGCACCATGAGAGACATCTTGTACCAGGGACATATTAACATGTTGGCATTCATTAATTATGTAGTAAACATGACTTTTTTTACCTAACTGCTGTGGTAACTGTCCGCAGCAATTCTAACTCCCATCTGATCTCGCACACTAAACAGAGGTAGGTCTGGATAGTACTTGGATGAAAGATTTCTCACCCCCTGGGAGGGATTTAACAGGTATTCCTCTCCCTTCTGGGACAGCATAAAACAATGACTACTCAGGGTGTTAAGGAGTGTGTGCAGGTGGAGGTATTGTCTTTCAGATTAGTCTGTGAAAAGAGATCCTGACTACCTATGGTCTTTAACAGTTCCATTGTTATTTTGAAGGTTGGGGTGTTTGTCTTGGTATTGTGGCTAAAATTTAAGGTTGGGTAATTATATTCAGCTTTTCTACATTCTCCCAAATTGATCATTCCATTCTTCTTGAGAGCTTTTGTTTTTATACAGCAATTCTATGTACTCTTAAACTGCAGTCACCCCAAAGGTGATGACATTTTAGCAGTGGATGAAGAGATTTCTGTACTGTATATAAAGGACCAGATGCTCCCTATTTTGTGGGCATACTGAGGGGAAGTACAGCTACATAGCAATGGGACAGGCACCTACTTAGCACACAGCAAAGCATTAGGAGATGGGCCCATTTTCAACACTGAGGCACATCCTGGGCTCAAAGAAACATAGCCTGGCAGGAGGCATTACTAACCCCTGAACAACTATACTGCAGTGTGGAACATGAGGTATGGTTCTTAGGAGTCCCTACTGCTCCTTTTTTAAAAAGGCAAAAATACATGCAGCAGTTAGTTCTTCTAATACCAGACAGCCTTGAGTACCCCAAGTCTCTGCAGCATGGCTCCTGCACCATATATGCAGCTGGAACAATTCCACCATGCCTATCTTGTTCTTCTTCTTCACATGCACAGAGCAATGGGAAAAAAATTGTTGGTAAAGTATTTTAGACCCTTTCAGAATAGACAGTGCTATAGATATGTATGCTAGTATTATATAACAATGATAAAAAAAAAAGACATCTATTTAGAAGCATGAAAAAGCACTCACAGCACCTTGCCAATTACTTAAAGTAACAAGTCAAATATAAAGTTAAATCATCTCACTCCATCTACCGTGCAGCAGCTCTAAATACAATTAACACCCCAGCACATTTGTTAATCCTTCACTCTCTGCTAATTCTCCTCAAAGGAAAGGTGAAACAAATAAATTCTGCCCCACACTCTGAAAGCCAGCAAATCCAGGATATTTCAGTCCAGAGATCAGACAGCATTCCAGAACCCCAGACCCTTATACTGTAGAAGGCATCCTGCCCCTCCCCCACATTATAATGAGGGGGATTTAGCATCCATTCCATGGATTGCCACAAACTGTGTGACACAGGGAGAGAGATAGACAGTATATTATTGCATCATACAATAAATATTACTATTAGTAAATACATAAAACTAAGACTCGAAATGATGTGTCGTGCTTATTGTTGAGTGATTCATCCAGGCATAGTGAAAATAACTTGCATGCAGGAATTACTTCACTCACCACTGAAATGCAGACACCTCTGGAATGGACTGTGGTAGCTATTTGATCTCATTTACCACATATTGAAGAAATATTTCTGTATACAATGAGTAAGGAACAAAGTATTTTTTCATACTAGTACACTGATTGATAAAGAAGCTCTTTTTCTACCTATATTTGTAATGATTCCTGATCAACTCCAGAATGTAAACAAGTAGTTTCACATTTATGCATACAATTCTTGTTAATAAACATCCCACAGGGTATGTTTAATGGCGATATTTGAAGTGCTCTTGCATCACCTAGTGGTGAGCATGGATAAGCAATATTTAAATAAACATAATTGACCAACCAAGGTACCTGACATTTTTGGTCTCACCTGAAGTAAAAAATGTATGCTTGAATAACAAAAAAAAATTCAAACTGCCAAAAGGCTCCTGCAGTCTGAACAATTTGGCTCTATTTGATTAACTTTTTTTGTTTCTGTTTTCTTTATTTCAAGAAAAAAAAACACTTGAACGAGTATATATGCTAGAGAAAGGATATAAAATCATTAGTCTAAAGCTTAACTACAGGAAACCATTCTGATTCTGAAGAGTTAGTTTTAAACCTATTGTGATATACATATCTAACAATTCCTTATGTATGTAATATTAATAACGTGAGAACAAGAATCATCTTGAGTCACCAACTTTGTTCAACTTCTACTAATGCACTCTTTTCTATTAAGAGCAGTAAGCAGCTTTTCAGTGTGAACATACACCCCAAATATTAACAATTGTAACTGTAGAATATAAATGTAATCTTTGTTGTGACTGGGTAATTTGCAGGTAGTCTTATCAACCAGGGTAACAGGCTGTCAATTTCAATCCTGTGGGATTGTTGTATATTCCTGTGAGCCATCTCTTCCCCTTCCCTCTCAGAGGTACTTGAAAAGCTACACTGATGTTAACTTCAGTGGGAGTTTCCAGGACTATGCCTCTGGAAATGAGGCAATTTTTCATTTTGAATTTTGAAAAATGTTGACTTATCATGGCCCTCGTCTTGATGTCAAGGCAGACACAACCTATGAATGCCACAAACAGCATGAGTATGCAACATGTTAATTACATTATAATGTTGCCTTTATATTCCCTGCTATGTTTGCCAATAATATATTTCAAGTTATCATCGATTAAGAAGTATCACTACGAAATGTTATTTCTTTTTCATTTTTTTGTGTCGTGTACTGGATTGAAATTTCTTGTTTACAGGCTTCTTCTATTAAAAGATGGAATACATTCTATTTACAGCGCATCATTTGAAGTCCTAGATTTCTAAAAAATGAGTGCCTAAAGCTAGGGTGGAATTTTCCACTGAATGCAGTGGAAGCTGCAAGGGCTCAAACACTTTTGAAAATGAGGTCACTTAGGGCTGGTCTATACTACTGCGGCAAGACGACCCTCGTTACGTTACTTCAGTTATGTGAATAACGTAACTTAAGTCGACGTAGCTTAGGTCAGCTTACCGTGGTGTCTATACTGCAGTGTGTCGTCAAGAGCTGCTCTCCCACCAAATTCCCTTACTCTTCTTGGGGAGGTGAAGTACCAGAGTTGACTGGAGCATGCTCTGTGATCAATTTCACCAGACCCACTAAATCAGGGGTCTCAAACACACAGCCCGCAGGCCACATGTGGCCTGCGGAGTTATTTGCTGTGGCCTGCCAAGCTCTCCACGCCACCCCCCATCCAAATGATTTCCTGCGGCCACCAAGCTCCCCACCCCCACCTTCCCCCTCCCCCCCGCAGCGTGCCGTGTCCCCGCTCCACTGCCTACCTCCAGACATGTCCCACCGCCAAACAGCTGTTTGGCAATGCTTGGCACTTTCCAGGAGGAAGGGGGGAGGAGCGGGGAGCTGCGCGCTCAGGGGAGGAGGCAGAGAAGAGGCGGGGCAGGGGCGGGGATTTGGGGAAGGGGTTGGAATAGGGGCAGGGAGGGGGCGGAGTTGGGGTGGGGACTTTGGGGAAGCGGTTGGAAGGGAGGAAGGGGGGGAAGAGACAGGGCAGGGGCGGGGCCTCATGGAAGGGGTGGAGTGGGGACGGGGACGGGGGCAGCGGGGAGTGTGTGTCAGTGATGCGACCCTCGGATCAATGTACTAGTCCTCATGTGGCCCTCATGGTCATTTGAATTTGAGATCCCTGCACTAAATCATCACCGCTGCATAGATTGCAGCAGGCCAATCTATTGATGAGTGTAGATATGGCCTTATTTAGGTGCTTAAACATGGATTTAAATGACTAACTTTAGGTACCCAAGATTGAAAATGTTGGCATCACAGTTTACATTTGCATTAGGATTTGCTATAAAACACTGAAGAAGTACACGTTCAGTTTGGAATCCATCACAAAAATGTTATGATTGGATAATTTGACGGTTCTTCTTTACCAGTCTGACATCTTCATCTCTACATTGATATGTAATGAAAATAATCATGATAGGCACTAAAAGTATAAAACTGAATTCTGATAAATTAGAAACCTAGTTTTAAATTTATTCCATTTTGACAAGATAGTGCATTGGTTATTATATCATGTTTTCATCTTTAAATATATGGTAACTGATACTGTGTATGTCTCAAGGCAGCATACCACACACCTCTTTAGTTTAAAAGTATTATCTCTGCAGGATAATGGATTCCTGAACCTTATCAGCATATGTACTGAAAAGAGACAGTGAGATAATTGAATTAAAACTGGAGATGTCATGTAGGGTAAGCCTTCTCTAAACAGAATTTTTTGGATAGTCATTTGTACAAGGTGTTTTTTTTTTTTCAGTTGTATGGTAAAATATCGTCTGGCTGTGCTCCAAAACTGTAGGCCAAATTTTGTTATACACTTCTTACATGCCAACCAAAAATAATTATCTTGATATCTGAAACTTGGCAAGAAATATCAAAAGAAAAGAAAAAAAAAGATAAAGCAGTGTATTTTTTAAATCCAACCCTACTCCACACCAAACGCCAAGGGAATGCCATTATGATTCACTCCTACTCAAACTGTTCAGCATTCTCAAATCAAATCCATACATTTTGCCTGTAGAAACAGCTAATAAAAATGAATACTCAATTTGCTATCATTCACAGAACACACAAAACAATCAGCCAGTATGTCACCTTCATAACCCAGAGAGTTGATGTGGAAGAGTTATGTGCTTTATGTAACAAATAGATACTAGCCTGAAGACAAAGGAATGTGTATATTAACTGGGCATTTATATCCAGAATACTTAATGGTGTGATAAAGGGAACGTCATTTACCCTTACATTTCACATTGAGAAAGCTAGACAACCACACAACATTAACCTGCTTGGCCAAAAGGACATTTAACAGAACAAAGATTGTTATAACTTTCTGAAGCAATACTTGAGCTCAAAGTTAAGAAATCCAAGATTTATATTGGATTCCAGGTAAAATTCCTCTACTTGCATTATGCAGCCATGAGGGAACCTTTATTCCCAAACTACTAGATTAGTAGAAGAGAGAAAAGGGATTCCAGTCACAGAGGTGAGTGGAGAAGCAAAAGAGAATGGTGCCTTGGACGTACAGAGGAGAAGGTGTAGTCATCAATGGTGTCAAGAACCAAAGACAGGTCAAGGAACACGATGGTGAAGAAGCCATAGCTAGACTTACTATTCATTCAAAAGTGAGTTTGGTGACAGCTATTTTGGTGGAGTGAAAGCCAGTTTGAAAAGGTGGGTGGGTGGGTAGTGGGTCAAACAGATAATTAAAGGAGAGGCATTCTAGGTGGAAGAACAGGCCACTCTCTGAGAGAGTTTAGAGGGGAAGGATAGGAGGGAGATACAAAATGTTAAGGATGAGAGGTTTTTCTCAAGGACAGTGGAAAACAGGGTCAGTTTTGTGTCTGAATTGAAGGAAACAAACTTGTGGAGCAGGATTCAGAGGAAAAGAGAGAAGATGGGAATGACAGAGGAGATCAAAAGACAGGAGGAGTTATAGGGTGGGATGTGGAGAGGGAAAAACATCCTTGTCAGAGACAGGAGTAACTAGTGACAGTGCGCACGGAGGAGAAGTTAGAAGACTTCTACCTCGAAGAAGAAAATGTTAATACTGAAATTATACCACAAAATTATGCTAAGAAGATGGCAAATGACATGTTTCATTCCAGATGGCACAGCATGTATTGATTTGAAGAATGTTTACTTTTTATGTAACTAATTCACATGACTTACTCACTACATTTTGTACATGTGTCTAATAAGCAGCAATTACATTCATTTTAAAATAGAGTATTTTTTGACATTGAGTTGTTTGTTCTTTATTTGCAAGCTTTATAAATAATGACTCAGATTTGTTACAGAAACTCCATTGGCTGTGTCCCCTCCAGAGGGATTAAACATAATTTACTTAGTTATTCTATTGCTTGAATTTGACATAAAGGGCATAAGCAATTTTAGGAACAGGAAAAAGTAATTTGGACCAAAATTACATGTTATATTTTTTATAGCCACTGGCAATGGATCTGTACAATGGGTTTTGTGTGTTTGTGTGTGTTGTGCAATATAGATTATAGAGACAGATTATGAGTTACATATGTTGTATGGTTATGTTAATAATTTGGTAAAATTTCTGTGTCTTCATTTTAATAAAAGGAAAATTCCTTTAGCTACAGACTCAGTAAGTAGTCTTTGGATGCTGTTTTAATTTGTTTTGACTATCTTTTGGATCAACAACAACAAAAAGTTCCTGTGCTGAAGAAAGCAATTTTCCAGTAAAAGAAATTCATCTAACAAGCTGAAGAACATCCAGAACTATGGGTTATAATAATTAGTACCCGCTCTGTTCGTTATACACATCACCAAGAACCAAACTCATGCTTATCCCACGAAGTCAGTCATGTAATTGCCACTAATGAATGTCTCTAAGAACATCTTGAAGAATAAAGACAGGTTTCAGAGTAGCAGCCGTGTTAGTCTGTATCCGCAAAAAGAACAGGAGTACTTGTGGCACCTTAGAGACTAACAAATTTATTAGAGCATAAGCTTTCGTGGGCTACAGCCCACTTCTTCGGATGCATCCTGTTCTTTTTGAAGAATAAATGATGTTTTGGTAAGTATTTTCAGCTGGAAAGAGCTGCTATAACATTTTAAATGTTTGCTTTCTTTTAAATGACACAAGATTAACTAATATCCTTTTTTGAATGGAAAACTTTTATTAATTACAAGACCATTCTTTTTCTTTATAATCTTCTTGAGTTATTTAACATTTTTCAATAACATCAAGAATAAACACATAATCAATGTTATAATTCTTTAGCTAAAGTGCAAAAAAGGACCTAATCCAGTAGCCATTAATCATGTAAAGAGTCCCACTGAATTTAGCACTCTGAGACCTCCACTTCCGTGAAGAAGTTTCATTGCCAGAGTAGTAAAGGGACTTCCATCTTAATTATATTGTGTACTCCTGCTAATATCTTCAAATCATTTGCATTTTCAAAAATATACTAAACTAGATTTTCACAGGTTTATAGCACAAAACACATTTGATTTGCATTTTGATGTGCATGTCCAGTCCCTGATTTGCTCATGTCCATACCTATATTTGTGTTTACACACAGAGAATATACACATGGTTTGGGTGAAATATTAGCCCCACTGAAGTTAGTGGCAAAACTCCCATTGACTTTAACTGAGTGAGGATTTCACCTTTTGTGTTTGTACTTTTGAAAATCTGGCCTATTATTTTATCTAGGATAAATCTGTACCTGCCATTCTGGTGTAGCAAAATGTCATCAAGGTTGAAGTGTCTGAGCCAGTGCAGCCAGAATATGCCCAATATAGATTACGGGACTTTAGACTTTATGATGTATACAATATTATTAAATAACGTAATAATAATATTTGAGAGAGAACAGGAGGTTGAGTAAGATTTGGTGGAACAGCAGACCTATATTGGAGAAATCTGAGATATTTTATAGAATATAGATTGGTTCCTTTCATTGGTTTTAAAGTATACTACAAACAGTATATTTTCTTTTCACAGTCAGGAAAATATTCTTTACTAATCTAAAAGATAGCATGTACTGTTATTAGAGCAGAATATTGGTTCCATATTAAGACTATCTTTTTAAACATATGCCTGAGTTCTTATACTTTCAGAACTCCTTTCCTGTAACTTTATCATTATACTTTATACATGTTTATGTTCTCCAGAATCCCGATGGGCCAAATTCTGCTTGTCTAGAACTAATTTCAGAATTTGAACCTCAGGAATTAGAAATTCAGCTGGTGAATATTAGCAGGGCTCCACATTCACTTCAGTGGAGCTACTATAATCTACAATAATCAGTTGAAGATCTTCTAGTTTTTAATTTGCTCTCTATTCTCCAGTATTGGTAATATTCCCTGTAAATCAATTTTCACCATTAATGATGGATTTTAACATAATGCATGTGGTTTTTTTTTAAAATTAGTTGTTCTTATTCACTGTTGAGGATGCATACCAATGCCCTACATTTGGAATCATCTCAACCACAGATACTGTATAAAGATGGCTGTTAATAAAAAAAATCCCATTTGTCTTTATCATACCAATGCAAACTGAAAAGCATAACAATTTTAGAAGGGAAAAGGAAATTAGGAGATCAGTTTTGTAACTGGTTGTAGAATAATGTTACTCTGCAGCTTTTTTTCTGATTTAGGAAAGGTGACCCTGACATCACAACGTAGGTCATCAACTTTACTTAACAAGAACTCATTGAAGCATTGGTGAATATTGTGGTATAGAGGGCTAGTTGGAATAAATTTGTTTGTGCTCAAATATTAATTTACAAATTGTAGTTAGTTTTATTCTATTTTCTAATACATTCAAATATGTTAGGAAAACTATAGTACTAATAGTACAACCTAATGGTCTGTTAATTACTTAACAACCCCCCCCCCCCAAAAATGACATTTACTGATGGAAAGGAAACAAATATCTGAATAGTTTAGTGAATTATTTTGACAGCAGCATTCCAACATCTCCATGTATATAGTGCATGCAACCAATACATTTCTAATAAACACACTGCACCCCAAAATTAACAAAATGCAATTTATTCTGTGTTATACAAAGTACTAAATCTCATCAGTTTGTAAGCACCTAGAGATTAACAGGTTTATAAGTAATAGATTTGTCAAGAACAAAACATGCCAAAAAAATCTAATTTTCTTCTTTGACAGGGTTGCTCGCCTAGTGGATAGGAAAGAAGCAGTAGACATGATATATCTTGAGTTTAGTCCGTCTTTTAACCCAGATCCACATGACATTCTCATAAGCAAACTAGGGAAGTGTGATCTAGATGAAATTACTATATGGTGGGTGAAAAACTGATTGAAGACTGAACTCAAAGAGTAGTTATCAATGGTTCACTGTCAAACTGGTGGGGCTGTATCTTGTAGAGTCTCAGAGAGGTTAGTCCTGGGTCCAGTACTATTCAATATTTTCATTGGCGTGGAGAGTATGCTTATAAAATTTGTGGATGACACCGAGCTGGAAGGGGTTGCAAGCACTCTGGAAGACAGGATTAGAATTAAAACAACCTTAACAAATTGGAGAAGTGGTCTGAAATCACAAGATAAAGCTCTATAGAGACAAGTGAAAAGTACTACACTTAGGAAGGAAAACTAAAATGCACAATTACACAAGGAAGAATAACTGGCCAGGTGGTAGTACTGCTGAAAGCAATTGGGGGTTATACTGGATCACAAATTGAATGAGTCAGCTACGGGATGCAGTTGCAAAAAAAAGGCTAATATAATTCTGGGATGTATTAACAAGTGTGTCATATGAAAGACATGGGAGGTAATTGTCCTGCTCTATTTGGCACTGGTGAGGCCTCAGCTGGAGTACTGTGTGCAGTTCTTGGTGCCACACTTCAGGAAAGATGTGGACAAACTGGAGAGAGTCCAGAGAATAGCAACAAAAGTTATAAGAGATTTAGAAAACCTGACCTATGAGGAAAGGTTAAAAAACTGGGCATGCTTAGTCTTGAAAAAAGAAGGCTGAGTGGAGGGGAAACCAGATCATAGTCTTCAAATCTGTTAAGAGATGTTATAAACATGAAGGTTGTGGAGCTAGGACAAGAGGTAATGGGCTTAATCTGCAGCAAGGGAGTTTTAGGTTAGATATTAGGAAAAATCTTTTTAACTATAAGGATAGTTAAATACTGGCATAGGCTTCCAAGGGAGGTAGTGCAATCCCCATCACTGAATATTTTAAAGAACAGGTTGGACAAACACCTGACAAGATTTGTTTGGTCCTATCTCAGCACAGAGGACTGCACTTGATGACTTATTAAGGTCCCTTTCAGCTTTACCTTTGTTTGATAAGATTGGGTCCTCTTAATTTCTGTAAAGCAGTGAGAAGAGGTGTTAAAGCTTCAGTGATCCCTGGAGAAGCCTTTTGCACAGATGTGCAAGGTCTAAGCTCTTCAATTGAGGGACTTTCATGGATGTTATTAATAAGGAATATCTAGTTAAGTGGGGAAAATTTCTGGGAGCAAATTTATTTCACATATTGGATACAATGAAATTTAATTGTTGATAAGGTGGATATCTTGAGAATGCTCTTCCTGCTCTAATGCTTACATTGTTTGAGAAAAAGCTTAAAATGAAGGTTCACTTTTCTAATCTCTAGTTCTTTTTAGTCTGCATATATATAATTTCTAATTTATTATACATCATGCATTTGTGCTGTTAAGCAGACCAGTTCTAGTGGTGTCTCAGAATGGACTATTTCATCAAATTTGTTTGCACCTTTAGAATATATAAAATGTCAGGGCAGGAACTCATTCGTTTGTTGCATTTCACATAATGTACATTGATTAATAATTATTTTCCTCAGAAGACACTGTATCTATATTTTTCAGTTGAAGACTGCTTTGGTTTCACTGGCTAAATAGCTCACTTTTAAGACAAACTAACAGTTAAACAATTTCTCAAGCAGCTTGGTTTTCACTTTTATATTTAATCTAGCTTTTTATCTGAGTCTATGGCTATAGAATTACTGGTATGTTAAATAAAAGATGACATTCCATAATTCTTCTGTTTGCATTTTCACAAACACACGAAGAAAACAAAGTCACCTTGTCAAAAAAGATTCAGTATCTTATTAAAACATGTAGGGGACTGGACAAGTTATTTTCTAAATATTTACCAACTCTAATAGGTTGGCCTGAATTTTGAACAGGAATGCTTTTGGCCTTCACAGTACAAGTGGTAGACTTGTGAAGTCAACAGCTGCAGCTCTGAAAGCCCTCAAAAGATGTCTGTTTCTCTATTTTTATAGCAATTCGTGTGACAAATATGCCAATTAATTGCAGGAACCTACAAGCTAATCTCCTTGCTGATATCATGCATAGCCCATGATTGCTTAATAGTACTTTGGCTCAGTTTAGATAAGGCTCTCTAAAGTCTCTTTTCCCCTAAAACTAAGTTTGCAGTATAGTTACAGTGCTTTAGTTGAACATACTGACTGGAGGGCCACAAGTGCCCTCCTCTGGATATCTGATGCTACTCCAGCAGATGCAGGGAGCAGTGTCAGCACACAGATGACTTATTTGTGATCAGGTGGTTAAAATTCCCTGAGCTGAAATGTTATGCATCATATGTCTCCTGGGTAAAAAAATGACAAAGACTTATTGAACTGTAAGTTTGGTAGTACAAGTTACACAGAGTAAAGGCACCAGCCGAATAATTTAATAAGAAAACACCAACCTATGAAATTTAGCAGAGCTTCAATGTCAGTTATAGTTAATTTCTTTGTGAATAGTATTCCTTCACTGACTACTCACAGTACATTGATCTTAAATCCCACTTTCAAGCAGGTTTAAGAATAAGGATAAACCTCCCTTATTTTCTCTAAAATTGAAAAAAAGGGGGAGAGGTATTTCACTTGTTTGTCTAAAATGATATTGCGACAGACAGACTATCTATGCACAAAAGCAACCATTAAAATTTTCAAGCCTTAGTCAAGAAGAGATTGGGTGCAGTGGAAATAAAAATATGGGCAAAGTTATTAGATGTGGGTGCCAAAAGATAAGCACCTAAAATACTTTAAAAGATTTGATTTCTAGATGTGCTTTACCTTACTTCACTTTGAATTGTGGGTACTCAGTATCTCCGAAAAAATCAGGCATCTGTTTGTTTAGATATCTCAGTATAGATTTACGATGCTTGCGGAAGTTCTAAGCTGCAGCATTGCTTATATGTAACTTTAGATACCAAATATATAATTCAAGGTGCTTTCCATTTTGGCAATACAAATACTTTAGTTCAAGAATAACCCAGACTGTTTACCTAAGACCAAACTGTCCCAGGTCTGAACTAACTGATACCTTCCCCACTCATACACTTGATAAATGGTACTGGGAATCAATGCCACTCTGAGAAAATGGCTATGATTAGCATCAAATCTGAACAAGACATTGGGAGTCATTAAATCTGACAATTGTGAGTTTTCACCTGTTCAACATAATGAGTACAGGATTCTAACACAATAAAACAGTACTTCAGAGATCCAACAATGTTAAAAAGGTCAAAATGTTGCCTATTTTAAAATTTATAGGGCAGAAGCAGGATTTAGCATTATCAGCTAGTTCAACAGTAGAATAGATTAACATCTAAAATACAGAAGCATGGAAATTGCATGTGGAATTTGACAATAAAACAGGCAAGCGTTACACCCTAGCCCAGTGTTTCCCAAACTTGGGATGCCACTTGTGTAGGGAAAGCCTCTGGCGGGCCGGGCCGGTTTGTTTACCTGCCGCGTCCGCAGATCCGGCCGATCGCGGCTCCCACTGGCCGCGGTTCGCTGCTCCCGGCCAATGGGAGCTGCTGGAAGCAGCGGCCAGTACGTCCCTCAGCCCGCGCCGCTTCCTGCAGCTCCCATTGGCCAATATAGACTATAACTAAGAGATCCAGTGCTGTGTTTTATTTCTGTCTTCTTTATTGATTGACCTCATCATGATCACCTCCCTTTCATAATCATACAACTGTTGACAGAAATGACAGATCCAGTCCTGAAATCCACCGCTCAGCTGATATTGCCAGTCACGCTTAGAAACGTCTTGGTCAATAGCACAAAATATTGCATTAATTAATCACATCCTACAATAGACACACGTAAAAATAGCAGCAAAGATTATGGAAAAATATGCTGATATTGCATTTCTAAAGAAAGAAATCCCTTCCCATCCCTTTTTTGTACACTGTTTTTATTTAAAACAATTAAAAAGATGTGCAAATATTCTTATTTTTTTCATTTAAATCCTATCAACTCAGGACTATAACTAAACTTGTAATTCCTCCCTCTCCTGCTGCTTCTGAGGCTTTCAGATAATAAACACACAGTTGAGCATTGCTTATCTGAAACAACATTAAACAAAAGGATTTATTCTCCAGAACAGCAAGTCCAAAATAATGTCCAGGAGCCAATTGGTATACCCACTCAAATTTGTAAAATCTCTTTTCTTTCAAAATTAGATCATAAGCAATTTTTATATTTAAAAATCAGCTGTCAGGTTCATTCTTCAGAGAAATGAAGCCCTGACAGTAGGTGGAAGTACAAGAGTTCAGTTTGATCCTGAAAACCCATTAAGCTTTATCCACAGATAGAACATTCTTTTCAAGTGATCACCCACCATTCTCTCTCTTTCTCTCTCCTGATTGCCCCTATTTTGATATTTTGGACTAGATTCAACCCTGGTTTCAGTGATTTATGCTGGTATAATCTAGGGTGCAGAGCCCTCCATCAGTGGCAAATGCACCTGGATGCAGAGTCCAAAAAGTTGCTGATGTTGGCAAGAAGGAAAGGTACCAGGAGGAAAGGAAGTGGTGTGTGGCCAGGGAGATAGCATTATCAGCCTCAATTGCTGGGGCTCCTATGGAGCCACAACATAAAGCTGCTTTTCTGTACAGGCAACCTCGGAGGAGAATGTTGATGTAAACATCACCCTGCCCTTTCTCTGATGTGAATCTCCTGGAGAGCAGTGCCTCACCAGCACAGGGGGTAAAATCTGCACTCACTGATAGCAGTAGAGGGGAGCCAAACCACGCTGCATTCCTTGAAAATGTTGGATTTACTCACAAGAGTTTTCAAGGTCTGCATTTCTCACAAGTGACTGCATGAAACAGAATAGTCTCTTCTCTGCCTGATGGAATGTAGAGCACAAAGTCCTTTAAGGGGGATTGCCATCATTATATTTGTCTTATCAAGGAAGATGTTATAAGGGACACTGATCTGCCCCTGGGGTGGTGAATAAGAAGCTTCCTACTCTGTCACAGTCCATGCAAAAAGCTCACAATTGCAAACCCAGTAAGAGACTGCTGGATCCACATAGTAAGTCACCGAAAAGAAAGCCAGGAGGAGGTTTGGACATGCTATCACTCCTCCGCTTCACACTCAAGGGGAGGATTCTAAGGCCTTGGCTACACTTGCAAGTTACGGCGTTGTAAAGCCTCCCCCAGCGCTGTAACTCACTCCCCGTCCACACTGGCAGGGCACTTACAGCGCTGTATCTCCCTGGGTACACCGCTGCAGGTACTCCACATCTCCGAGAGGAATAACAGCTGCAGCGGAGTGGCCACAACTCACGACTCACGGGTGTGAGTGTAAACGCTTGCAGCGCTGTACTAATCACCTTGTCAAGTGGCCAATCCTCTCCATTGTTGTGACCGGCTGCAGGAATGCGGAAGTGCCGGTTTCAAAGCTCCTACCACAGAGAAAAGCAAACAGTTTGTAGCTTGCTTTGAGTGAGTAAATGAATGAGCAGGGGGCCAGGAGTTCGGAACTTGCAAAATAGAGAGCTGACATGCTCCAAAAAGCACTCTCTCTCCCCCCACACTCCCTGTCACAATCCATCCCACCCCCTCCCGTTTTGAAAAGCACGTTGCAGCCACATGAATGCTGGGATAGCTGCTCATAATGCACCGCTCCCAACACAGCTGCAAATGTTGCAAGTGTGGCCACACCACTGCGCTGGCAGCTGTCAGTGTGGACAGACTGCAGCGCTTTTCCCTACTCAGCTGTACGAAGACAGGTTTACCTCACAGCGCTGTACAGCTGCAAGTGTAGCCAAGGCCTAAATCAGCTTAATGTTTAAAGCAGGCACTACTGCAATCCCTGAGCTCAAGAGAGTATAGGGATTGCCGTCCCATTACACCATGGCCTGTTGAATGGGATTGGTGCACAAGAGGCTTCTCAGGAACAGAACAATAGGGCTAAGTTTCTAAGGCCTAAGTAAGCCGTAATTATCTGTGATTGTAGTTATTTTCCCCCAGATGTTTCAGTTTAATGTTTTCCCAGGTTGAATACAGGTTGTCTCCATTTCTAACTTTAGTCCCTTTGAATTATTTATCTGACCTCTCTGATGTTTGTCACACCTCCCAGTTTAGTATTAGCTGTGAAACTCATTAACATGCTGTTTACCTCATTTGCTTATCATTAATTAAGATGTTAAAAAAGATCAGACCTAAAACTGATCTCAGTGACATCCTATTACACCCAACTCCTTTGCTTCACAACTCAATGAACACTGCTGTTTATCATTACCTTTTATTTATGCTCCTTCAGGCAGTTTTCAATCCAGGAGACAGTGCTGACATCCAAGCCAATTTAAATTAATTATTCATGTGAAACCTTGTTGGTCATTGCTTTATTGAAGTCCTGATATAACAAATACTTTATAGTCCAGATATGTTACATCTACTGCATTCCCCTTGTCAGCTTAAATTTTTAATTATGATTTTTTAAAAATAATCATGTTTGGCATTATTTATGCTTTATATTCCTCTATTTATTGGTCAATCATCTTTGGATGTTAACAGATGTAATATTTGTTTCAATATTTTACTCAGACCTGAAGTTACAATTCTTGGACATTACTATAATTGCTAGGATCATGCTTTTGATCAGTAACATATTTTATTCCACTGGGTGCCTCCTCAGTACTCCATTTTCAGAAATAACTGCAGGTAGTTCAGTAAATTCCCTTTGGATTCTGTGGTTCATAATGACCAGAACTGCTGATTTGTATATTCAGTTTCTCCCAAGTATTGTCTTAACAGTTTCTTTTAAATCAAAAGCTGTCTTGACATGGTCTTCATTTCTTCTTAGTTGTCCTAAATCCTTTTGGTTTCTGTTTCTTGTTAAGGAATATGGAGTTAAAAAGCAGTTCAGTAGTTCTGCAATTCCAGCAACATTACTAGTTTGGTCTCCCCTCTTCATTTATTAATGGGGCTATTTTCTCTTGCATTTCATTTCACCCACATGTCCTTGTAAATGTTCTTCTCTTTTAGCAAGTATTAGCTCCCCATTCTGGTTTCCTGCGCTTATATTTTCTTTACAAGCTTCTGTATATTCTGGTGTCCTATTCTTGCTTCTTGTCCAATCCAGGATTTATTTATTTATTTATTTATTTTGCTGTAAGATCTTTGAACAGAATACCATTTGAACAAATCCTCCTACATTGATCTAACAAGTTTTTTTTATCCTTCTCTTTTCTATGATGCAAACCCTCCCTGTCACATTTGCTGTTTCTTTCCCTTTGCATTTCCCTTTTTTCAGTGCATTGGTAAGTGTGTTATGGAATATTTAAATATGCTCTAGGCCCATATGCTTTAATGTGTCCTGACTGAATTTTTTAGTTCTCTAAATTTGGATTTTGTGAAATCAAGTACCTTCAATGTGGGGGATATTTTTATTCACTTGACAAACATCTTCAAAACTGAGCAATGATTTGGTTGCTCAGCTGGGGATACCATAAAGGATCTGATTTTTCAGAGGTGCTCACCCCCCACCCTCTAACAATCAGGATCCTTTTAAGGTATCCTCAAACGAAGATACCCCAAATCACTAGTCACTTTAAAAATTAGGCCTTATTTTTTTCATAATATGATCAATTCAAGAGATCATTTGCACCAAGTACCCCGTTTGACTTAAACTCAGAATCTAGTCAGAGGTTAAGTTCTAGAGGAGCTGCATCCCAACCATACCAATAGGAAGGAAATTTTTTTGAGATAAAGTCAAACGGGACCATTAAATCATCTAATCTGATCTCCTGTACCCCACAGGCCCTTACATTTTACCCAATACAAGATTTGCCTCTTTAAAAGCCAAAGAAAGATGGCTCTACATACTTCAGTATATCTGAAATGAGAACTATTCATATAAAACACCATTAATTCTTGGCTTTCTTGACAATGAAATTGTGTCCTCTACATAATTTAATAAGCTTTTTGGTGACCCATGCATGTTCAGCTGTATTCATCACCCAGAAGGTCTCAGGAAATATCCTGTAGTTTCCAACTCCTCTACAGTTCGTTTAGTAATTTTTCATTCTCACTCTCCTCCTGTCCTGGAGGTGTGTAACAGTAACCCACCTCCATTTCTCTTTTGCTTGCCATTAGTTATATCCTTACCCAACTCCTCAGCTTTATAAATACCTTTGACATTTAATCTAATATGTATATTAAATAGTTAATATAAAAGATTTAAAATTGTTAAACTAAAAGTTGTCCAACAAGGTAAATATACTATAAATCTAAGTTTTATTTCTCTTTACCTCTTACAGTAATATTAGATTGTGTAACATGTTAAGCCTAATAGCTCAACAAATATTGTGCTTTGTTGCCCACCACTGAACCACCATCACCCTTTAAAAATCCCTCCACTGACTCCTCCTTCTCCTTAACAAAGTTTATACTTATTGTCGCACCTACAAATCTGTTCCAGCCTACTTCTCTGATCTAATTTCTTACCATAAGGCTTTGACTACTTCAGTGTGACAATCAGTATCACAAAAGTGCCTTATTCATCTCCTCCCACTTGTGCCCTTTCCCATGTGGTTCCATATGCAAATATTTCACTCCCATCACCTCCCTCTCTGGATTCAAGTTCCGTCTTAAGACTTTCTTCTACTCTGCCCACACCAAGTGATGCATATATAGTAAAAAAAATCTAAAAGTGAATCCTTCTGGTCTTCAGTACATATCTTCATCTTTGTTGTTTTATACTCTAAACAACCCAGAAAAGGATGTTTGTGTTGTGTCTTGTACAGTGTATGCACACTGTTGAGACTCAAACAATAAAATAACATTTCATGATTTTCTTGAGGAATTAAGTTTCAATCCTTTGACTAGCAGTGTTATAATCTCTCTTCATAAATGATTATCTGTTAACCAAGCTCGTTAACATGATATATCTCAAGTACTCTATAGAGGCTTCGTGTAAAACAGCCTTTCCTGGGTCCTGAATCATGCTATGAATTGGCGGCACATCATTTTGTGTATCACTGTACAGGAGGATTTTGCGTGTGTGTGCGTGGGTGCACGTGCACTAATACTGGTCCACTGAGGCGAGCTAGAATTAATGCAACTTATTTAAGACTAGATATGATCTATTACACAATCATGTTTCCATGCATTGAGAAGTCAGCCAGTCTGGCAGCAGATATCTTTTCTAGATAAAGGTCAATATTTGTTTCATATCAGAGGTCAAGATACTGCCTGTGTTGCTGAAATTGATTAGATTGCTATATAAGGAAGCTGACTAGTTTTGGAAAGGGCTCAACAAAACAGTACAGCTTCCAGACACACATTCAGAAACCACCATTAGTATAAATGCAGCTGCTTGCTTGCTAAATAGTGTTTCAGGAAGAGACCACAATACATATGTGGTCCATGATCTGCACTGGCTATCAACTGATTTCAATGTGATGTTTAGAGCCACTGAAGTCTATGGATAGCTCTGATTAAAAAAAAAATCAATTGCATGATATGGGCCATAAAGTTTATGGCATTTTAAAGGGAGGAAAGGAGATCCCATGCTCAGAACTCAAGTATTAATGACCAGGTAGAGATGCACTGTGATGGAGCAGGCCATCATAATGTGTTGTCCAAGAGGGTTGTGAAAGGGTAAATGGGCAGTCTATGTTATTTGTATTAAAATTCCTTTATGAGTCCTAAGGAAAGATAGGAAAAGAGAAACTAACGGTAGGGTCTACACTGAAGGATTGTTTTCTTGTTCTTCCTTTTAATTGCCCTTATCTTGAAAGAAAAGTGATTTAGATATTTTTACCTTGGGGCAACATGTTCCTGGAATTTTCTTTTCAGCTGGGGGAGACTTCATTTTGGATCAGGTGGAAGGTGCTAATTGGTCAGAACATGTCAGGTGTAGGGCTACAAGGTAAACAGACTACAAAGCTGGTTTCTAGACCTGACATCTGTATGGTTTTGGAGCTCAGAATACTGAGAGTTCTAAGGAGCTCATTCCACAATGGAGTGAGGCATGTTTCAAGGAGATTGCTTCAGCCTGGGACATTAGGTCACCTCAGGAGTTCATCCTAGCTTGAGCAGCTTACTCCAGTCTTAAGAACCCACCTTAGTTTCAGAAGCTTAGTTTGAGTCAGGTGTCCGGTCTACACTAGGATCTAAAGCTGGTGGATTTCAGTTATAAGCCATTTTGCCTCAAAGGAAGCTTACCAAGCAGTGTTTATTTCTTATTAAGTGGCCATTAGAATTTTGAGGCTTAAATTAACATTCTTATAAAACTTAAAATACCATTTTTTCTCTATTTTTTTCAAGGACTCCTGATTTTTCCCCCCGCATGTTTCCCTTCATTATGACCATAAGTGAGACATGGTTGGCAACAGCTGATTTACTTTTTAAGCTGATTGTTTTTAATACCTGTTCCCCAACTGTTATCTCTGACTTGCCCTTCTTATGACCTCATCAAAGCAAGGAATGGATCTTCCTATATCTGTACACAACACCTACAATGATTTGGGAGCTACTGAAATACAAGTTAATAATAATGATAAACAATCATGGAGCCACTTTTTTTACAATAAGTTTTCCATTCTCCAGAACCAATTCACCCTTAAAACATTAGCACTGTACTAAAAGATAGCTAAGTTGCCAGAATATATTTATCTCACTTACAAAATCACAAACATTTGTTTTACAGATTTTAAATATTAATCCATACTTTTTTTAAAAAAGGAAAGCAAGCAGCATATTATAGCTGTGCATTTTATATATGCACAAATATGAAGCTTCATTATGTGAATCATCAGCATATCAACAGACTTTGCACTTAAAATTTTGCCCGGGGGAAACCATCACAATATAACAGCAGTTCCTATATTCACAGAAAAGGGATTTCAGAGGAGAGACAGCAACAAAAATATGAATTTCAAAGTTATCATTCATATAAAACTTTAGAGAGATTTGTAGTTATTGCCAGGACAAAAGAAATAGCCAAGCAAGATATCTTCTTGACATAACAATCTATAACATAACCAGAGTGTCTACAAGAAAATGGCATGAACCGTCAAGGAATCCTATCCATAAAAAGCACTGATTTCAAAAATTTGGACCCAAAACCAGAGACTCCTTGCCCAAGGAATAATTTTCTTTCTAAGCAGTAGAATAGATTTTTCTGTCTCATGGGTTATGCTTTGCTACTACACATTACACCTGCATGCTATATACGGCCCTGATCATGTAATTAAAGACTATCTGAGTGCATATGCTCCAGGTGGCCAAATTAAGGTTGCACAGACATTTCCTTACTTTTCAGTTCAGGACTTTGCAGCCTTCAGAACACTTTTTTGCATGTAATACAAAATATTCTTCTAACATACATTGTATGTAAACATATATAAGTCATATGTACATATGGAAATAGTATAGAATGATCACATGTATTTATGTATGCAGTGTTGTAACTGTCTCAGTCCCAGGATATTGGAGACACAAGATGTTTGGGGTAATATCTTTTCCCGGACCAGCTTCTGTTGGGGAAAGAGACAAACTTTCAAGCTTACACAGAGCTCTTCTTCAGGTCTGGGAAACGTTCTCAGAGTATCACAGCTAAATACAAGTTGGAATAGATTGTTTAGCATAAGTAATTAACATATCCAATAAAAGATATTACCTCACCCCACCTTGTCTTTGTATGTATTTATGACAGAGTGCTAGCTGTAGTACCTTAGTCACTTAAATAATTGCATAATGGAGAAGATTACAGGCTTAGCTGGAATCAAATAACCTGTAGTGGTGGGGATTGTTGATACTTGGGGCAGTGGTTGGGCTAATGAAGATATTAGTTCAATAAGGGGAAGATATATAATTTGCAGCAACAAGAAATAAGCTCAGAAAGCAAGCCGGGTGTGGTAGAGAAAACTGGGTGGTAGGCTTCTCCTGACACATGCCTGTGCTGTGTTCTGCAGTGTTTGGAATCAAAATATTAAACGTACACATTGGAGAAAAGGACTGTGTGTATGTTGTGAATGAGAGACCATGCAAATGGGCCAGGCAACATGGTACACCAGGTAGCTGAGGAAGCACCCTGTGAGACATGGGGTCTTGTTCAGAATCTTAACCCTTCCAGTCTAGAGAAGTAGTCTTGAGTGGAAAACTGCACTAGGATAGGGGATCCACACATGATGGATGAGATGCTGCGGTGGCTTATTGAACAGCAACAAGAGATGCAGAAGTCCCAGCAAGCAGAGAGACAAACACTTCTGGGCTGTCAGGCAAAATAGTAAGGGGTCTTACAGCAGTTCAGCAAGGAACATTCCCAGGTATATCAGCAGCTCTTGGAGACTGGTGAGTGCCAATGAGGGACCTGGGCATTGGGTGGTATGCCTGGGACTATGTAAGATGGCCCCAGGGTATGACCCTGACAATCTTCTGATAATGTTTCAGCAGGTGGCTATGAGTGCTGGTTGGGACAAAGGAGCATGGGTGGTGCAACTAGACCCTTACCTGAGCGGTGAGGACCAGGTGGCTCATATGGCTCTACGCAAGCACCAAGACAAGGACTATAACACACCGAAGGCCCCTGCTGTGGATAAAGTGGGCCTGCTGGCAGAGAAACACCACCAACAATTTAGGGCAACCAGATGGAATAGTGGGATGCATCCCCAGGGATTCACACAAAACTATCAGACTGTGGCAACAAAAAAAAAAAACAGAGGCCAGAAAAAAACAGGACACATGCCATAATGGACTCAGTTATTCTGGAGCAATTCACAAAGAGTCTCCCCAACACTGTGAAAGTTTGGATCTGAAGGCACAAGCTGGAGTCACTGGAGGCTGCTGTAAAGTTAACAGAGGAGTGTGTGGAGGTGGACTTTCCAAGAAAGGAGCTCCAACCCCACCCCAGAAAGGGTGGAGGAGGAGAAGTTTGAGGAGCTGCATGGTGGTGATGGGGAACTTCAACTACCCAGACATCTGTTGGGAAAATAACACAGCAGGGCACAGATTATCCAACAAGTTCTTGAAATGTACTGGAGACATTTTTTTATTTCAGAAGGTGGAGAAAGCTGCTAGCGGAGAGGCTGTTCTAGATTTGATTTTCACAAACAGGGAGGAACTGTTTGAGAATTGGAAAGTCGAAGGCAGCTTAGGTGAATGTGATCATGAAATGGTAGAGTTCATGATTCTAAGGAATGGTAGGAGGGAGAAAAGCAAAATGAAGACAATGGATTTCAAGAAGGCAGACTTTAGCAAACTCAGGGAGTTGGTAGGTAAGATCCCATGGGAAGCAAGTCTAAGGGGAAAAGCCATTGAAGACAGTTGGCAGTTTTTCAGAAAGACATTATTTAGGGCACAAGAGAAAACTATCCCACTGCATAGGAAAGATCAGAAGTATGGCAAGAGACCACCCTGGCTTAACCAGGAGATCTTCAATAATCTAAAAATTAAAAAAGAGTCCTACAAAAAGTGGAAACTAGGTCAAATTACAAAGGATGAATATAAACAAATAACACAAGTATGTAGGGACAAAATTAGAAAGGCCAAGGCACAAAAAGAGATCAAACTAGCTAGAGGCATAAAGGGTAACAAGAAAACATTCTACAAATACATTAGAAGCAAGAGGAAGACTAAGGACAGAGTAGGCCTGTTACTCAATGGAGGGGAGGGGAAATAACAACAGAAAATGTGGAAATGACAGAGTTCTTAATGACTGCTTTGTTTTAGTTTTCACCAAGAAGGTTGGTGGTGATTGGATGTCTAACATAGTGAATGCCAGTGAAAATGAGGTAGGATCAAAGGCTAAAATAGGGAAAGAACATGTTAAAAATTACTTAGACAAGTTAGATGTCTTCAAGTCACCAGGGCCTGATGAAACGCATCCTAGAATACTCAAGGAGCTGACTGAGGAGATATCTGAGCCATTAGCGATTATCTTTGAAAAGTCATGGAAGACAAGAGAGATTCCAGAAGACTGGAAAAGGGCAAATATAGTGCCAATCTATAAAAAGGGAAATAAGGACAACCTGGGGAATTACAAACCAGTTAGCTTAACTTCTGTACCTGGAAAGATAATGGAGCAAATAATTAAGCAATCAATTTGCAAACATCTAGAAGCTAATAAGGTGATAAGTAACAGTCAGCATGGATTTGTCAAAAACAAAACGTGTCAAACCTTCCTGATAGCTTTCTTTGACAGCGTAACAAGCCTTGTGAATAGAGGGAAAGCGGTAAACGTGGTATATCTTGACTTCAGTAAAGCTTTTGATACTGTCTCTCATGACCATCTCATAAACAAACTAGGGAAATGCAACCTAGATGGATTTACTATAAGGTGGATACATAACTGGTTGGAAAATCATTCCCAGAGTGTAGTTATCAGTGGTTCACAGTCATCCTGAAAGGGCATAACGAGTGGGGTCCCGCAGGGATCGGTTCTGGGTCCGGTTCTGTTCAATATCTTCATCAGTTATTTAGATAATGGCATAGAGACTATGCTTATAAAGTGTGTGAATAATACCAACCTGAGAGGGGTTGCAAGTGTTTTGGAGGATAGGATTATAATTCAAAATGATCTGAAAAAACTGGAGAAATGGTCTGAAGTAAATAGGATGAAATTCAATAAGGACAAATGCAAAGTACTCCACTTAGGAAGGAATAATCAGCTGCACACATACAAAATGGGAAATGACTGTTTAGGAAGGAGTACTGCAGAAAGGAATCTGGGGCTTGTAGTGGACCACAAGCTAAATATGAGTAAACAGTGTAACACTGTTGGGAAAAAAAGCAAACCTCATTCTGGGATGTATTAGCAGGAGTGTTGTAAGCAAGACACGAGAAATAATTCTTCCGCTCTACTCTGCGCTGATTAGACCTCAGCTGGAGTATTCTGTCCAGTTCTTGGCACCACCTTTTAGGAAAGTTGTGGACAAATTGGAGAAAGTCTGGGGAAGAGCAACAAAAATGATTAAAGGTCTAGAAAACGTGATCTATGAGGGAAGATTGGGTTTGCTGAATCTGGAAAAGAGAAGACTGAGAGGTATAGGATAACCGTTTTGAAGTACATAAAAGGTTGTTACAAGAAGGAGGGAGAAAAATTCTTATTCTTAATCTCTGAGGATAGGACAAGAAGCAATGGGCTTAAATTGCAGCAAGGGAGATTTAGGTTAGACATTAGGAAAAACTTCCTGTCAAAGTGGTTAAGCACTGGAATAAATTGCCTACATGGGTTGTGGAATCTCCATCATTGGAGATTTTTAAGATCAGGTTAGACAAACACCTGTCAGGGATGGTCTAGATAATACTTAGTCCTGCCATGAGTGCAGAGGACTGGGACCTCTGGAGATCTCTTCCAGTCTTATGATTCTATGAAAGAGGGTAGGGCTCAGATTGGGAGGAAGAACATCTCCAGGGGGGCAATTAAAGCTCTCAAATGAACTAAAGGGGTAGAGTGCTAGCTGTAACACCCTGTTCACTTAAGTAATTGCTTACAGGAGAAGTGAATGGGCTTAATTGGAATCAATTAACCTGTAATGGTGAAAATTCTTGACCTTAGGGGGCAATGGTTGGGCTAATGAAGTAATTAGTTCAATATGTATCAGAGGGGTAGCCATGTTAGTCTGAATCTGTAAAAAGCAACAGAGGGTCCTGTGGCACCTTTGAGACTAACAGAAGTATTGCATCTGAAGAAGTGAGGTTCTTACCCACGAAAGCTTATGCTCCCAATACTTCTGTTAGTCTCAAAGGTGCCACAGACCCTCTGTTGCTTAGTTCAATATGGGGAAGATACATAATTGGGGAAGAAACAGGAGGAGGGGGAACTCAGAGAGAGCTAGGTACAGTAGAGAAAGCTGGGTTCCAGGCTCCTCCTGACACATACCTGTGCTATGTTCTGCAATGCTGGGATCTAAAGATTAAAGGTACTCATGGGGGAAAGAAATGGTGAATAAGACCACGCAAACAGTCCAGGCAGTACAGCACCTGAGGTAGAGGAGGGAGCACACTGTGACATTATTATATTTTATGTATGGAAATAAGGTAAAAAGATGAAGAAACCGTCTGCTTAAACAAAGCTGAACTACTTCTCGTCTCTTGCAGTGCTGATTAATTTTTATTTTCAACCCTAACTTAAGTAGCAAATATCAATTACATACTGTATCTTTTGTGAAACTCCATTGTGTTCAAACTGCCTAATTCTCTTCAGCATGCTAATATGTAACTAGGAACTCTAATTAGGATAGAACCAATGTGCTGCCTTCAGAGCTGGGTGGCTGGAGAGCGGCGCTTGTTCGCTGAGCGGCCGGCTCTGAAGGGGGTGTCCTGCCAGCAGCAGTGCAGAACTAAGGGTGGCAATACCATACCATGCCATCCTTATTTCTGCACTGCTGCTGGTGGCAGTTCTGCTATCAGAGCTGGACTCCCAGCCAGCAGCCGCCGCTCTCCAGCTGCCCAGCTCTGAAGGCAGCGCTGCCAGCAACAGAGCAGAAGTAAGGATAACAGTACCGCAATCCCCCCTACAATGACCTTGTGACCCCCCCACACAACTCCTTTTTGGGTCAGGACCCCTACAATTAAAAGACTGAAATTTTAGATTTAAATAGCTGAAATGATGAAAATTTTTAAATCCTGTGGCCGTGAAATTGACCAAAATGGACTGTAAATTTGTTGGGCGGGGTCGGTCTTTCTCTCTCTCTCTATATATATATGATCATACTCTTCACTTCAGGACAATATTTGATATTGCTTTACTATAACTCCGCTGTTTATTGTAGTATATTTTAATTAAAACTCTAAAAAGATGTAGTGCTGGTATAGGTGATAAGCAGAGCTAGTAGAAACCCACACCAGCTCTACCTACTTAAAAGTAGACCAATCAATGCACCCTGGGAGTTTTCTAAACTCTCTCACATACCTCCCTCTGTTTGCCAAGCAGAGATCTCTCTCCTTTTTCATCAGAGGATGCAAGCTC
Organism: Terrapene triunguis; assembly: GCF_002925995.2. Lineage (NCBI taxonomy): Eukaryota > Metazoa > Chordata > Testudines > Emydidae > Terrapene > Terrapene triunguis. The sequence goes on along the minus strand of NW_020664417.1, from coordinate 50,327,059 downwards.
TCCAAAAGGACTGGAGTAGAGATGGGACCATGGTTCTGCCCCATCTTCCCCATTCCTTCATCCCCCTACTAGTTAACAGAAGGATTAGGAAACAGTAAGCCTTCTGTTAGTAGCCAATCCTGAAAGCATTACCAGAAATAGTGCTCACTACTGTGAGTAGTTTCATTCACTTCCATTGGGTACCAGCACCATTGACTTCAATGGGACCATTCTTGATTACAAGCATTATGCCCGGTAGTGTTTTCTGGATGAGGTCTGTGATAGAATTTAGATTTAGGCAGGGCTATTTTGCTCACTGATCTGGCAGTTAAACAAGGTCCAATTCAGGATGATACAAGATTGGAAGTCTTAAAGGCAAAAGAGGAGCCTGAGGTGAGATCTTGCAGAAAAATCATAAATACAGCCAGCACAGAAGCAAACTCTAAGTGTTTTGTTTGGTTTTAAATTAAGAATAAAGGAAAACTGTGTGTGTACATGTACACAATATGTTGAAAGGTGGATGGGAACTCAGCCATTTCACAGGGATGTTAGGAAACAAAATTCTGCTTATTTCTGTACTGCAGATCTTCCATCAATTCTCTAGCCATATAAGCAACTTCTATAGATATTAGCATGAAGTCTGTCATGTAGGAGTAGCAGAACATTAGAGCTGAAGTGCACCATGAGATCTGAACAGAATTTAAGTTACAATAAGACAGACTGTACTGTTTCTATGAACACCAGTGTTGTTCTTTTTCTCCACTCAGTACCCATTGCTTGTATGAGTAGCCACCTAATTCAGTTTTTAACTTTTGTAAAGATTAGGAAATAGAGGTAAATCAGAACCACAAAAAAAAAAAAAAAAAAACAGAAATTGATTTAAAAATTAAAGAAAAACTTCCTAAAACAGTTTTAAAATTTTAAAAAAAAAAAAAAAAAAAAAAAAAAAAAAAAAAAAAAAAAAAAAAAACCAGAATCTGATTGTAAATCCAGATTCAAACTTCCCTCCACGGTTCAGCTATGTTATAATATAAAATATAATATAATTTAGTGTAACTGCAAGCCTGGGAAATAACTGAGAATCTGCTTCTGAACATTTCCAAGGTGTGGGAGAGCTTGGATCCCAGCTTTTGGTTCTAAGGAAATCTTTTAGGAACATTCATGGGTTTTTTTTTTTATTTTTGATTCACGGAGACTTAATTTAAAATACATTTATGTGCATGGTACTTCCTAAGCAGTGTCATGGAAAATACATTAACCATTAAAAGGACAGCATAAAAAACAAAGTACAGTAGTCGTTTTTGACTTTTTATAAAGACATCAAAGAAAAATGTAAAAAGGCAGCCCTATTTGAAAAATACTTGCTTCACTGAACAAAGTGGGTCATTACAATCCTATGCCACCTGGTTAGCAATTAGCAATTATAAATTATCAGAGACCACTGAGCCAATAAATGTACAATTATGAACAAAGACCACAAACATTCATAATGCTTGCAATTTTAACCTAAAACTTGAATAAGCCTGAATCAGTCAAGCCCTCTGATTTCAAACATTTGTATCAGATATCATGGACCCTAATGCCGTCAATTGCACAGTGTTCAGCTAACTATGATTTTAAATTTACACAGATACTTTACATACTGTGGATTTTATGCAGACATTTTGTGGGAAGCTATGATTACTTTTCTACTATAATACCTTAAGAACAGGATCTGTTGTATTTCAAGTACTGTAGCAGTGTAAGTTCAATGAGATATTGTAGTGAGCAGCGGGATGATGCCCTTTTGAATAAAATAAACAGTCCTATCTAAAGCTAGTTAAAAATGTAGCCAATTAAAGCACTTAGCCCTCTCCATAATAATGGTTTTTAAATACCCTGTGTTTCTTTGTATGAATTCTTTTATAATTATCAGTTTTATTTCTAAATTTAATTTTCTTTTTGCAGTTCCTTAATTTAGCCATCAACAGTTCAACCACATTATCCCTTTTACAATAATCCTATAACCAAGCAGTGCCAATTGGAGATCCCCTTCAAACCAAATGTATCTCCTGATATGAACCTTTTCTACATGAAGTATATGGGAAGGAGTCCTTGGAGTTAGTAGTATGTGCTAGAATTTTTAACAAATTTCCTCCAAGCTAGGCAGAGCATTTAAAAATCTGTCCTATGCTTCTCAAAGGACAAAATTCAATTCCTTACTTCTATCAGTATGATGGGAAATAATGTCCATAAGCCAGACATTGATTTAAACTGAGACACCAGCAGGATACTGTACAGTAATTACTGTGGTCATCATTTCTTATTTCTGACATAATTCTAAAAAAAAAAAAAAAAAAAAAAAATGGCAACATTTCTACATTACCTGCAGAAATCTTGCAGCATATTTACTAGGATCCAATAATACAGTTAGCAAAGAAAAACAGTGGTTTTTTTTTTTCTTTTAAGAAGTTTCTCCTTCCATTTTTATGAGCAATTTCAGGGGATAATTTGATCAACTTTTGGGGGGTAGGAATACAAATTTAGAAGTGCTACTTCCCACCAAATAAAGATACAGTAAATATTGATAGTAGGTAACTTAAGATATTCCAATTTTATATATATTTACAGTTCAAGTTAGAGCAATCTACTTTGAGGAAATCTGTCTCAATAATCACCAATAGACTTCAATATTGACCTTAAAACTTGCAGGGGCACATAGTCCTCCTGATAAAGATGAGAGGAAAAGAGGACAGAAATCACATCAGTCAGGATCCAAATTTGATACCAAAACCAAGAACACAGTTCCTGATATGAGCAGCTTAAATATCCATTTGTATTTGCAGAGGGAAAAAAGCACTTAAATTGTAAATACAGGACAATTATATAATATCTGACCCTGTAAAGACTGGATCCAGCACCCAAAGGAAAATATCCCATTGATTTCAATGGGCCCCAAGTATGTCATTCATGTGGCAAGATGCAGCCACTATACCACCAAGGAGGTTAAAAATGGAAGTACGATTTTATACTTTTACATATCTATATATTGCCATATGCAGCATATTCTATATATGAATATGCAGCAGATGTCCCGATTTTATAGGGACAGTCCCGATTTTTGGGTCTTTTTCTTATATAGGCTCCTATTACCCCCCACCCTCTGTCCCGATTTTTCACATGTGCTGTCTGGTCACCCTAGGTCAGATTAGATGATCTAATGCTCCCTTCTGGCCATATATGCTATTAATCTATGGCCCTGCAGCTGTTTGAACCCTTCTGAAGTAAGATTTTTCATCTAAGGCCTGGTCTACACTAACACCCCAATTCGATCTAAGGTACGCAACTTCAGCTACGTGAATAACGTAGCTGAAGTCGACATACCTTAGTTCGAATTTACCGCGGTTCAGACGCGGTCCACACACGGCAGGCAGGCTCCCCCGTCGACTCCGCGGTACTCCTCTCGCTGACGTGGAGTACCGCAGTCGACGGCGAGCACTTCCTGGTTCGAATTATCGCGTCCACACCAGACGCGATAAATCGAACCCGGAAGTTCGATTGCCAGCCGTCGAACTACCGCGGTAGTGTAGACAAGCCCTCAGATACATACCATTTCCTCAAAATTCCTCTTCACACAGCTGTCATTTCAGTCAGTTGGATACCTAAGCATTAATGTGTCAAACTATTCATGCAGGGGGAAAGCAGCAGTCAAGCCACCTCTGGCAGCATCAATGCATTTAAAACTGTGCTACTGATGGGTTGAAGGACAAGGAGGTAGTTCTTAGTCACAGGGCTTCTATGCAAAGGGTCTCCATTGATTCCAGTATAGTCCATGAAGATTTCAGAGGTATCTGCAGGTTTTGGAGGCCAAACTCAGCCTTCCTGCGCTATGATGGAAGAAAGAGCAAGAAGCTCAATAAGTACAAGCTTATAAAGTCTTTAATCCCAAAGTTACTACTGTCTAAGAAGGGACCCTGAACCCAATATTATATCAATTTAGGGGACAACCCTGCTCCCATTGAAGACATTAGGAGTTTTGATTGGACTTCAGTGAGAGCAAGTTAGAGTCTGAGTTCTTTGAATGACTTTAATTGGGATACCACAATTTTGGAGTACCCAATTTAAGATGGGCACCCATCCCGTGAAAATCAAGCTCCTTTAGCATTTCTCAAGTTGGGAACCGAGAAATAGAAGCACTTTGCAATCCTAGTCACTTTTGAAAACTTAGGTCAATGCCCTTAACGTGTCTCATAATAAGATATATTTTCTGTCCACATAGATTTAGAATAGGGATGTCTAAACAAACAAAAGACATGATAATGAATTGTCCCACAAATGGCCATATGAAGCAAAAAATATGTAAATACACACAACTCAGGTTTCAGTACCATTAGACACAGAAAACTAATTATATTGCACGCTGAAAATAGTAATAATCTAAGTCAACTGCCAAATCCAAGAGTTAATATATTGCATGTAAGCAATCTAACTAAAAAGCTTTTTGGCCTCTTTGCCAATAAAGTTACTGACTTAAAATTCAGCTGATGAACTAGAAGTACCTACATTAAAAATAAATAGTGCCAGAGCGGACAATTTTTAATTGGCTGGCCATTTAATGTATGTTTAATATGGATGGGAAATTTAGGGGTTTGTGAACCTTGCAACTTATATTTTGGCTTCAAAGGATTCACTAAACTAGTTTAAGATCATGAAGCTTTTTTCCCACCTCAAATTTAAATCACTATACGTTTTTTCCCACCCTCCCTTCCCTCCCCCCGGATCACTGAATTTTTGAAAATATGTTCCTGACTACTGAGAATCTCATGCTATCACTGAAGCCAAGCAAAGACTTCCCACATCCCCTTCAGTGAGATATATAGCTTGCACCTGTGACAGTTATTTATTTTTCATCTGTTTTTTTCTCTCTCTATCCCTTCTATTTTCTCTATTCCCTACGTGATGTGAACCCACTGAAAGTCACTCTCAAACCTACTATTTATTTGTATTACCATAGTGCCAAGGAGCTCCAGTCATGACCAGGACCCACTGTGCTAAGCACTGTACAAACACATGGTGTATACCTGGTTTCTAAATTAGGCAAAAACCAGTTTGTTCATCTCTAATATTTAATACACATCCCCATGGAGAAAATGGATGGTATTCATTTCTTCCTATTAATATACTTGGCTTGAGTTAGTAAACATTTATAGAAATAATTTCTAGATTTGGACAGAGAACCTCAAAAAGTTAATCACATCAGTCATTTTAATTCTACACTTTGCTTTTCTGGATAAATACCAAAAGAAAACTATGTTCCTTTCCTTTGGAATTATGGTTTCTAAGAAGTATATTCTGCTTTGTCTCTGTGGGCCATAGAAACTCCACAACTCTTCATGCGTTATACAGTCAGTGAACTGTTTGACACAAAATCCACACTGCTCAGGGATGGTCACAGAATACCTGCCTTTCTCGTCTTTTGGTGTAGAGCATGTGAGGCTCCTGATATTCTAATAACCCAACAGGATGTCAGTCAAGGATTTGGAATGATTTTAGACCCTATTGTAGAATCACATACACAAGCAAAAGCATTCACAAATCTAAGGCTGTCTGTCTAGATGACCTGCCTGGAGACAGATTAGCCAGCCAGGCTAACAGCTAAGGACTGAGCTGAGGACTTGCAGAAGAGCAGGGAGCCAGAGAACCAAGGTGAATGTTAGCTTCAAAGCAAGGTTCACTGCTGTCAAACTTGCCTCTCCAGGGTCAGGAAGCTTTGTAGCGTGAGGCACTGGGAGCCAGGGACAGAAGAGCATTGAGAGATCAAATGGCTTTTCTTGGTGTAAATCAAAATGTTTGACAAATATGGAGATTATGAAAAGTATTTTTCTGTTGGGTTTTAAAATTGCCAGCACACCCTGTGTTTGAGTCATAGAATCATATAATATCAGGGTTGGAAGGGACCTCAGGAGGTCATCTAGTCCAACCCCCTGCTCAAAGCAGGACCAATCCCCAGACAGATTTTTGTCCCAGATCCCTAAATGGCCCTCTCAAGGATTGAGCTCATAACCCTGGGTTTAACAGACCAATGCTCAAACCACTGAGCTATCCCTCCCCCCTTGAGTAATGATGAGGTGTGTATGTTTATGCAGTTCAGAGTTTGTGGTGACTGTAGTGATTATTTAACAACAGGTACCTCTTCCACCGCCGAAAAAAATAAAAAAAAAAAACAGCAAGCCTGTCAGGGATAAATTTCAAAACTGATTTAGTAACTATTTTATCCAAATAATGTCACAGAAAATCCAATTGTACTCTGAACAGTAACAGTAGTAAATTTAGGAACTAAGGGTATGTCTTCACTACCGTCCGGATTGGCGGACAGCGATCGATCCAGCGGGGATCAATTTATCACGTCTAGACTAGACGCGATATATCGACCCCCAAGCCCTCTCCCGTCGACTCCTGTACTCCTGCTCAGTGAGAGGTGCAGACAGAGTCGACGGGGGAGTGGCAGCAGTCAACTCACCGTGGTGAAGACACCACGGTAAGTCGATCCAAGTACATCGACTTCAGCTATGTTATTCACGTAGCTGAAGTTGCGTAACTTAGATCGATTCCCACCCCCCGCCCCAGTGTAGACCGGGCCTAAATTCCGTCACCAAACTTTGGAACACAGGGGTCTTATTCCTACTTTAATGAAAAGCTCAACTACAGAATCACTACTGATGCCTCCACGATACTTAGGAAGTTCATCCCTGTCGTGACTTTGTGAAAATGGGCTCTACTTGGCCAGGATCCTGGGTTATGCTTCCAATTAGACAAGGTAGAAGACAGAATTATAGGTCACCTAAAAGAGCCTAGAAGATTATAAAAATGTGGAGTTACCTCCAATAGAGGAGAAAATATTTCTTACAAAAAATACCCAGACTCTAGTCTGTAAGTTGGACACAGGATATCAAAGCCTGGTTTAATATCTGCAACTGCAGAAGGAGAACATACCAGTCTGTTCTTGGAAGAAGAAGAAAAAACAACAACACAGCAGCTGATCAGATTTTAAACCACCTAGTGAATCACACTTAAGTAGCCAAAGGAGGCAGAGAGCTCATGATAATGAGCCACTTATGACGAAAGAAAGGTTTCTCCGTTGAACATGTCAAGTCTGATTCAGAGCAAAACACATTCTAAGGCTTTCTGCAGCATCTGTAACTCTGCATAACCCCTCAGATCATTATCACTGGTTTAAGCAAATGTCCTAGGTCAAAGGAAGATAACTTTGAGCTGCAGAGCATCTTCTGCTGCACAAGGGGAAAATATATATGAAAGGGTGCAGACTCAATGCATTGTCCCTTATGGGATAAACAGCCTCATGGAAGGAATAGGGAGTATGGCCTTTAAAATGCAGTGGCCAATTATGTATAGAGAATTTTGCCCAACCTCATGTATCCACATCCACAACAGTGGCACTCATTATGTGCAACCATCTCTCCCACCCTTGGTTGTCAGAGAGAGCAAACCCAAGTGAGTGACCATGTGCCATTGATTTCCCAGTTTATGACTATGCACTTCTCCTCAGCTCTCTAAGAGAACCATTATAGCTTCTGCAGTGTTTTACTCTGTGACCCACCAGTTACAAAAGGAAGTATGCTGGCTGTTGCAACTCCTGCATACCATTGTCATGCCAGTGGTGGGAGAATGAGATACACCATATATGCTTTGAATCCCCTCTCTTACATCCTTGCATTCTTGGCACTGGTATTTCTTCTGCACTCTCCTCCACACTATGCATTACAAAGGATAATCTGAGCCTGTGTGTTCACCCTGCTTCAGATGTCTTTGCACAAAAATCATAAACTAAGAATTTTTGAGCATACTGAATTGTCAAATTTGAAAGTGTATTCTCCATTTTTTTTCTTGCAAAAGGAACATTTATAACCTGTATTTAAAATGGAAAATCAAATCAGGCAACATTGCAATTGTGTGTTGGAAGAAATTATTCTGCCCCACAGTAAAAGATTAGATGATTCAATTTGTGCTCTAATTTTTTTCAAGCCACTCAGATACATTGGTGCTTTCAAGACACTTTTCATGTGAGAAATAATTTGGCTGATAGAAATAAATTCAAATCATCTGCGATTTGGATTTTGTAGCAATATTGATAAGAATGGTGGGCATAATGGTGTGACTTTTGGCCTGAGACTTTTGGCCTCGATTTCTCTGGTTCTTATGCCTTATAGCCACAGCCCCCTGGTAGTGCTGTAATGGCTATAAAAAGCACAGAGGAAAAACAGAGAGATGGGGTCAACAAGGTAGCAGTGAAATGATTATTACAGTGTTCTAACTGCGTAGGTCTGCGTTTTATAGGTATTATGTCAGAGGTAAGTTAAGGGGGGGACTTGAAAGAAGATACTGCAGTGCCCTTACCAATTTTTATAGAGGGTTCCTCCCATGTAAAAGGAGCAGCATAGGAAACAGTGCAAAGGTGCTTGACTCATTCATATAGCAGGCATGAGTCAACTGCTTGATGGCATATTGATTTAAAGGTACAACAAGTACCTTGTTTTTGATGCAGGAGAGAAATACAGAGTGGTGTGATGTAGTCAAAGCAGCAAGCCAAAGCAATGTTCTTAATAAACATGTTTTGAATTGACTTGAGGAGGGCAAGGTTACATTTCTCAAGGCCAGAAAGGAAGATGAAGTAGTCAAGATGGGACATAGGGCTTGGATGAAGATTTTGGATGGGTAGGTTTAGAGATGTGTATGAAGGAGTGATAAAAGTTAGAAACTGAGTGGATCGGGGAGGGTGGGGAGAATCTAAAGCTTTTCAGTTTCTGACAATAGATAAATAGCTTAACAGTTTTTAAAGCCAGAAAGGGCTATTATGATCATTTAGTCTGTTCTCCTGCAGAACATAGACCAAGAATTTCACCCAGCAATTCCTGCATCAAGCTCATATGTGTTGAGCTAGGGCATATTTAAAAAGAGAGAGAGCTATCCAATCTGGATTTAAAGAGACTCAAGAGATGGAGAAGAAACCATGTCCCTGAGTAAGCTTTTTCCAATGTGGTATGGAAGTTAGGTGGCATTTTAAGTATTTACCCTATTGGTAAAGACAATATCAGACAGTTCACGTAGGTGAGAAAGTCCCATTTATAAACCTACCAATCTTGAACATTTGTGCTGAACATTTCTTATGAGGTAAATATGTCAACTGTAGTTTAAGTCAATGGGAACTAAGGTAGCACATCACTTTGTAGAAGGAGACCCTTATTCTGCATTCTTTATTTGGACAAAATTTTTACTGTATCAAATTCTGCTCTCATTTGCAATAGTGTAAATTCAGAGTCCCACCAGTGAAGAATTTTCCTCTACTGTAACTGAGATTAAAACTAGTTTCCATGGAAGGTTTGTCTCAATGAGGAATCCCAAATAGGTCTCATAATAATATAAAGGACACTTTTTAAACTGACAGTTTCGCTTTATCTCTACTTCTCTAGGAGAACCACTCGCAATTTGAAGTGAAAAAATGCCTCATCCTTTTTCAATTTTATATGCTTCTCTCCTGACTCTCTATGGCATTACACACATTGTGTACATTTTTTCCTATTTCGCTGTCTAGATTTTCATTTTTGTTCCAGCTCTATCTTCTTGGTGCACAATGCAAACATGATTACATTAACTATAAGATTTGGATACTGGTGTATGAAATGGCACTTAATCTAACTGTCAATAAAACAACTGTATATGAAAAAAATATACATTAGGTACTTCACACAAAACAATAGATAAAAACCTCAGATTTCTATTAAAGGAACAACATTTACATACAGCTTTATAACCAATACAGAAAGTGTTATTTGTCCTAGTGGCATCTTCAAGAGCCTATGTCTTGATTTAAAAGCAGTGCCAGTTTCTATATAACAAGAAATATAAAAGGCTAAATTTAATTGAATAATAAATCAGATTATATTGTGAGAGACTTGGTCATAATCGTCGAATATAAACATTTACATTTTGCATAAGGATTAATGGATCAGGTTACTTTAATATAGAGGAAAAATGCAATTTATAACCTAGTGCTAGACAACACTAAATGTCTTAATCTGGTTTTCTTTGAAAGTGAGACAGTGGATTTGGAAGATATGTACAGTACTGAAGTAAAATTTCTTTGATAAAAAAAGATTAATTAATCATATACTTGTGTTGTGAGATAGCACCAAAAGCCTGTAAGAGGGAAGGAATTTTACATTGTGCTGGATATAAAAGTCATGGACATCACCATGTGCTTATTTCAGAATACTATTAAAGTGGAAATCCCTACATTTCAAGAAGAAAAAGAAAAAGATGCCTTTATAGAGTTGATTGTTCAGTTTTAACTGAGTATTGTGGTTCTGTGAATGTACACATCCCTCTGTCAAAATAACCTTTTACATTTCTTTTTTGTCCAGTAAAACCTAATGTGTTCTGATATGGGTCAAATACAATCATTCAGTATTAAAGAATAAGGCAAACTGGTTACTATTAGTTAGAACTAGTCTGTGTGAATAACATTACCAATGTTGATGAAACATCAAAACTTATAAAATGTAAAAGTGGCCTACTCTAAATGCAACAATGCTACATTGCAAATGCTTAGGAAAAAGTGATTAACTGAAATTTCTGGGAATACAAACAGTTAAAGTAGCCAAAAGAAACATAATTGGGGAATATCCATAGATATGCACTTGACACATTATCCTTCTTCTACTGGCTTCAGGAATTTGGCCAAGAGCAGTAATGTACCCTAGATAACAGATCCCGAGCTGTCTAAAGAGGAAGTAGATCCCATTTAAGTTAATGGCAATTGCAGGTACTTAGTACCCTTTGGGATCAAACCCTTATTTCCTAAATTCTTTGTACCAAATCCTGCACTCCTATTTTACTGATGAAGGACTGAAAAAGAATTACAGGATTCTGCCTTTAAAAGTGAACTGCATATCTCTTACAAAGTGACTGGATACATGTCATTTTGTGGTTTTAGATAAGACCTACGTTGAAGTGACAAACTAAAAAAATGATATGGTCAGATCTCTCTTCTCTATGAAAAATTAAGGCAGGCTTGTATAACATTTCTTTCTTTTGAATTTTATCATTAGTGAAATGTCTATAGTAACTGATATAATTAAGAATAAAGCCATTTTATTTTAAATATTTTCTACCAGAAGATATACAAGCAATTTTTTTACCCAAAATTACAAAAATCTTACAATATGGGTCTAACAGACAATATAGTACCACTGCTGATGATTTTAAATTTAGATTTGCCTCAATCAATAAAGTATAAAATATGTTTTAATATTACTCACAGATAAAAATTGAATAATTCAACATTATTAAAATTTTAATTTTTAGATGTGTTTAATAAAGGTCATTTACCATAATTTAAGAGGCTGAGAAAAATCCATGGGTTCTGGAATTCAATGGCCTTCAATAATTCTCCAGGCCCATAAGTAACTATGGAATTCAATATGCTGGAAAAGTAGGGGAAATGGCAAAGTTAACAGACTGATTCAAATAAATATGCCCCAAAATCAGACTCATATGCCCCTCCAGACAAAGAGGAGGTATTAGCACCTACATTTAACTTAAGCCTAACAGTAGCTATACTGCGGGGGTTAGCAGTTACTAGTTTAAAGTCTTTGTTTTGTTAGAAGAAAACAGAGTCTTACCAGATCACTGGAAGACAAATTCCCATTTGTAAAAATACAAAGGGATGCTCACCTGTGTTCCTGAGATCACTGTTTTACTTTAGGTTAGTTCAATGCTTCAAACAATAAATGAATGAATAAATCACTATAGTGCATTGTATTTTTTATTGAGAAATATGTGGCAAGTCCTAGAAAATGTTTTCAAGCAGAAAATAGTGTTCTCTGTATTTCTGACTAGAATACTTATCACATTGGAAAATATTTATTTCATTTGATTCTAGGAGACCAATTTTTTTTTTAAATGCAAGCAATGATGTATTTTTGATAATGTAGTCCACTATGAATTTTGCTCCTGCATTCCTTGTCCACCTAACTTTTCAGTTGAAGTCAATGGGAATTTTAGAAGCACAAAGAATGCAGGATTAGGTCCAAAATTCATATATGGCTGTATGTATATTCCAAATATACACAGGTGATTTTGAGGTTCCCTAAACTGATATGACTTTGGGAAGGCCACATTACTTGCAAAAAGCAAAACCTTTTTTGAAAAATGAGATAAATATGCAACTTGACCCAAAACATGTGCCAATAAAGGGTTAGACTGTCAGCTAACTACACACACAGGCTGGGATCTTCATCCCTTTTGAACATGGGACCATGCACTTCCCACAGCTTTTCATGTAACCATAAATTACTGTTTAGAGTCAGACCTTATAATTATTATAGATTCATAGAGTTAAGGCCAGAAGGAAGCATTATATCATCTTGTCTGATCTCCTGTATATCAGAAGCCATTAATTTTTCCCCATTTACTCCTGTAGTGAGCCCAATAACTTGTGTGTTGACTAAAGTATAATTTTTGACTACAGCATATCTTCCAGAAAGGCATCCAGTCGTGATTTGAAGACTCCAAGAGAATCCACCACTTCCCTTGACTATTTGTTCCAACAGTTAATCACCCTCACTCTTAGAAATCTGTGCCTAATTTCTCATTTGAATTTTTCTGGCTTTTGCCTTTCTCTGAAAGATTAAAGAGCCCTTTAGTATTTAGCCCTGGTATTTCCTCCCCATGAAGGTACTTCAACACCGTAATCAAGTCACCGCTCAATCTTTGTTGATAAACTAAACATATTGAGGTCTTGAAATCTCTCACTATAAGGCATTTTCTACATCCCTCAAATCTTTTCTGTGGCTCTTTTCTGCACCAACTCCCAGTCTACAGCATCCTTTTTAAATGTTGACACCAGAACTGTATGCACTATTCCAGTATTTGTTTCACAGAGCTAAAATACCAAAGAGACTCCTATTTTGACCCTTCCTTTTGAGGAAGTCTGGTTTTACGGGTGAAGGGAGACCAACAATAGCGATAAAATTTTCAACATAGTTATTTATTATCGCAATATCTGGTAGATGTACAATACATGCTGGGGGATTGTATGATATAAAAAGATTGACACATTTAGAATTGACACATTTCAGAGGTCACTGATGGTATCACCACCACCAAATAGTGCGGTCATCCTAAAGTAATGCAAAAAAACCTTTATGCCACATCCCCATGCAGTGAATTATTTGGGTAGATGGTGTACTATGGTTTAAATATGCCATTTTTACACATAAATTAAGACATGAAGTTAGTTAGATTCCCAATATCTTTAAAAGATGCTCCATTGGCAGAAGATTCAGACTATTTCCCATAATCAAAGGCAAGCTCTTAAACATTAAATGATAGACTTTCAATGCTATGTGTGCATTGCTGCATGCACAGCTCCCATCAACAAGAATTGTTGCTGTAATTCCTCAAATATAACCCCAGATATGTCTCTCTACCATGGATGGATTCACTTGCTCAACCATAGGGGAAAAAATAGATCCATAAAATCTCCTCTGATCTATGCATTGTAACTTATAAGTGATCGTACACAAAGAGAAAAATTTTTCTATGACATGGCTGGAAATGCTTGACACTGCCTCTTATTTCATGATTAACCTACATTTTATTGCCCTCAAGTGTAAGCAATGAAGTGTTGTAAAATATAAAGCTGCTTGGTTTTCAGAGGAGAAGATAACAATAGTAAGGAATATGCCCTCCAGATGTGTGTAGCTTTTTCTACAATACCATCTGAGGCAGGGTGTTGAACAATGAAAGGGGATAAGGTATGCCTGAAGTGGGGATAAATATTATTCCCCTCCAGACTCATGAAGAGAAAATCCAGCCTGGGACTTTCTTTTCTTTTCAGCAGAGCCCCTTCCATTGTATGGATCCCCATTTAAGGAAAGATCTGTGGTAATAAGTAGCTCTAGGCTACAGAGCATCACTGCCAGGGCAACAAGCTGCAGCCTCCCCCCCACCAAAAAAACCAAACAAAAAACAAACCCAGAAACAAACCTGCAGGCCCTTCATTTGGTATGTCTACACTGCACACTAAGCTGACTCATGTATGAGCTCCAGCCCCACTTCTGTCCACATACAAAACAGTTTGAGTAGTGCCAGCAAGCACTCAGGATCTAGGATCCTGGTACGGGGTAGATCAGAACTCAAGTCCTGCTGTGAGTTGGGTCCAAGCCCTGCTATTTTGCAGCTCAAGCTACAGACTCAAGTCACCAGGGCCGGCTCCAGGCACCAGCAAAGGAAGCAAGTGCTTGGAGCAGCCAATGGAAAGGGACAGCATGTCCGGGTCTTTGCTCCGAGAGGGACTGAGGGACCCGCCGCCGAAGGACCCGCCGCCGAATTGCCGCCGCAGAATGAAGCGGCGTGATAGAGCTGTCGCTGAAGTGCTGCCGATCGCGGATTTCCCCCCCCCTCCCCTCCCCGCTTCGCTGCTTGGGGCGGCAAAAAAGCTGGAGCTGGCCCTGCAAGTCACAATGTCTGCAATAGTGTGTGCAGTATGGATGCCTTAGCACAGCTGAGACACCCTGGTCTAGCAATTACAGGACAGGTTTAAAATGCAGTGGGGATGCTCAAGCGTGGGCTTGTAAACTTCAAGTCCACAAGCCTGGGTCCCACAGACCTGGGTTTACAATACTGGGTAGTCATCCGCTATAAGGCCTGCAATGTTTGGGGACAGCTCCTATATCCTTTCCTGCAATGGACAGACCCTGCCCCAAGACAATTTTATTTTTTTTTGTGGGGTGGGGAATCTCAATGATTCCTTAAGGAGATTAACTTCCACAGGTATTACCAAGGGAAGGGGAGTCCTGGCCCAATATTGGGAAGGTCTTATAATTTTTTGTTACTTGTCATTTGTTGTTTTTCTCTTCACTATGCAATGCCCTTTGTCAGACAGTTACAGTAATTAGGCCCATATACTGCCCTCATTCCACATGATGAACTTCCATTGTCATTAATGACAGTTATGTGTACAGAATAAAAGGGGAATAGACAGTTATAAGGTCACACTAAAATGGCAAATGCAAAGTGCATAATTCCAATTCTGCTTCTTCCATCCACATGTATTAATATTCCTTCTACTCTAAGGATTTATGCAGTCTATTTCTACTAGTTTATCTTATATATCTATATCAAATCTTAAAGTTTCACATTCACCAATAGATCTTAATTTCCCATGCATGTCACTTAAAATAATGACACTGTTCCGATGAGCGTACACAAGATTGGATCCTAAACAAGTAGAGGTGAATATCTCAATACTACGAGGGATAAAATAAACAAATCCGATATAAAAATAATAAAGTTTAAAAAAACCTACATATAGGAAATGATTAAGCAGACAAATGCATGTATGCATATATATATGAGCATTATAGCTATAGATGCATATATGTACACATATTAGAAATGGGTTACAAAATAAAAGACAGTTAAAAATACAGAAAGAACTCAGACATAGGCTCAACACAAATAGCAAGGGCTACCAACTGACTGTCAAAAGGTAAATGGACATGAATTGGAAAACTAAAATGGCAAAAAAGAGAACTTACAGTGGACAAAATAGTCAAGTGCAAAATAAAGATTACAAAAAAGGGACAATAGGAAGAGAAAAAATATCTTGTACTGCACCCCAGCCTACTTCTCTTTTCATCCATGTAGAGTGTGTGGGGGAATAGGCCTGGCTGGCCTCCCTTGCACCGATCAGAACATCAGTGAAGACTCGTCATATAGGCCCGCCCTGCAGGCCACAAGCCTGAACTAGGCTAAGTGACACAGCCTGCTGCCAAACTCGGTCAAGGGTCATGACCAGAGGAGGGGGGGGGCAAGGAGGGAAAGAATAAAAAGCGCCAGCAGCAGCACTAATGAAATATGTTCATGGCTGATAAAATATAATAACCGCTTGTGTGAAGCAATAGGTAACTTTAGCTGAATGTAAACTGACTAAATGCAGATTCTCCTTTGGGTGATCTGTGACTCCCTCTCCCCCCGTGATTCCAGCTAAATGCAAGGTAGACAATCATGGTTCTCTTCTGGGTGCTCTGTGACCTCCCCGAATTTCTAGCTAAATGCAAACTGACTAATCACGCTCCTTCTTTGGGCATCCTGTCAACCCCTCCCCGATACACTGACCATAACGCCCCGGAAGATACCATGCACTCTTCCGAGAATGTACCCTAGCTGGTGCCAGGTTTTGACCGCATCAGACTTCTCGAGAAGCCCTCCACCCAATATGCACCCAATTCTTGGAAAAATAATGAGGAGGGTACCGAGAAAGGGAACAGACCCCAACTCTTTTTTCTTCATAAATGACATATAATTTGTACTATGTTTGCGATTTGTACGAATAAAAGCAGCCTGCGAGCTGTGATCAGGAGTGTGGTTTCTGACTGCAACCCCCAACGCGTTGGTATGTATTGCAATAAACTGGCCTCAGACTTGAGTCTGTGAACTAAAATCAATGCATGGGTGACTTTTTCCACGACAAGTGTAAGCTCTTCAAGGCAGGATCCTCTCTTCTAACATGTTTGTAAAGCGCCTAGCTTGGAGTCATTTCCCCCTTACATGTGAGCATGGAGCAGAGACCCTGTCTGAATCTTGCCCTCCATATGAAGTGGGATGGGAGGCAGTCATCTCTCCCAACAGCAAATGCTAAATCCCCTAAAAAATTAGTACAGAATCATGTTGTATTAACTTTTAAGATCAACTGCTGACTGGAGTAATCCTAGATACTACACTGGCAGAGGCCAAGGAAAGAGGCAGGCAGTCCAGAAGCTAACTCGGAGATGCATGGTCTTCATCGTGTATGGCTTTGTTACTCCAGGAAATCCAAGATCCACTGCTATTGAAGACCAGATATTCTGCTGCTTCTGTAGGGAGAGGAAACCCATTCCAGAGATGGAAGAATTGAAGAAACTCACTGAAGGAGATCTTGTGCTATTTCCTGGCTCTATCTGTTCTCTTCTCCAATGGTATTTCCATGGGATGGAGTGATCAGGCCAAGTAATAACAATTAGTAATGGTCTTTTGGTTTGGCTTTTCAGTTAGGCCAACTTCAGGTTTGAGAATGTAAGCCCCCAGATAAAACAACAGGTTTCTTAAAGTATGTACATTTTAAATCACACCTACAAATCAGGCTCTTTAATATACTTTTTTGAGGTTTCAAAGAATAACTAAAAGCATCTTTTTTCCACACAGTATTCAAATGATACAAAGTTCTTTTCTTTAGGAGAATAAAAACTGACCAAGAGATCAGTGATACCTTTTCAGTTATCCTTATTGTCCTGGCTTAAGAATGCGTTCTCTACAGATCTATGTGTACATTACCTTGAATAATGAAATTGATCATGACATCTGAGGTAATATGAGTTTATTTTATTTATTTTATTATTTATTTATTACCTTGCATTGCAAACAAAGAACAAGTGCAGATGATTATTTACTGCATCTCCTAGGCTGTTTGGGTTTCTTCAAACACAAATGAAAATACATTTAAAGCCCACAACAGTCAAATAAATTCCTTAGATTTATTCCTCAGCATATCCTTGCCAAAATTGTTGGCACTTTGTCAAAAATATCCATTTACTCAGAGTACAACACCTGAAAGCACCTAGATGATTTCATGAACATCAATATATTTTTTTTTTCCTTTCCACTTTACCCTTGGCCATTTTAAATGTTAGAAGCCTATCAGCTCTGATAATGTAGAGCACAACAATGGAAAAATTAGTCTGCCTATGACTTCACCATACATACCAAAGCCAATTTACATGGTGAAGCTGTCATTTACCTTTTCTTTCTTCAATGAGCCATTGCAATCACCTATGAGACACCTTAAAACTAGAATAGGAAGCTGGCAATAATGACTGGTCTCTTTTCAAAGGAGTGAAAGAGGAGGGAATGTCCCTTGTGCCCCTTTTTTCACTCAATATGCATCCGAAGAAGTGGGTTGTAGCCCACGAAAGCTTATGCTCTAATAAATTTGTTAGTCTCTAAGGTGCCACAAGTACTCCTGTTCTTTTTGCGGATACAGACTAACACGGCTGCTACTCTGAATTCTTTCACCCCAGCATCCCTTGTTCTTCCTCCTCCCAGGAACTAGAGACAAAAAGCCTCATTGGGTATACTGAAAAACAAGGCTGTAATTTATGCAAACCACATCCCCAAGTGCATATTTTTAGGCACATACTGATTGACTTCTCTCAGTATTTAAAATTAAGTTGCCTTTAGGCAGCCAAGGCTCTTTCAGGAGCTACTAATGATATTATTAACTGTAAGTATTGAAAATCTGTTAGTATCACCTGATTTATATGTGGTGCACAGTACTAGCCTCTCATTCTTAGCCCTGGCTTGTGAAAAGTTACAACTTTGGGGTTTCTTTTGTTTGTTTTTCAGATGAAGGCATCAATAAAAGCAAACTGTATTTTGAACTTCTGTCGCAGCTTGTACATGAGGGATCCATTACAATTTCCAAGTGGTACTTTTTTCTCAAAAATAGAAGGGTTGTTTTCAATTGACTCCTCAGTATTTTAAAATAGACACATGCAAGAAATACAAGAGGGCAGATGACTAATTTGTGGATCCCCCCCCCACAAAAAAAAGTAGAGACCCTAAAACAATATGAGCAGAAGATGTCTTGTTTAGAGAAAATGGGACTCCTCTTTGTTATACACTGGGCTCAATTCTGATATCACTTACACCAGTATAAAAGATTAGCTCTACTGAAGTCTGTGTTACATGGGTGTGAAATCATGCCCATCAGGCCCAGTTCAGCTTTCATTCATATATAATCTCCCACTGGGCTCAATAAGAGTTGTACAAATGAAGCTGAATTGGGACTATTGTGGGTGATGCCGCCAGTTTATAAAGGAGATAAGCAGGATTTCCTATGTATAGTGTACAGGCTCCTCTTAGGTCTAATCAATATTTTTCAGCTGCTTCTGAGCATTGTGTTTAGGACATAAATCTCTAATACTGGAGTGGGAGGAGATGGGGTCCTTAGAAGGTATGGTCTCATTTACTTGCAGCTCACACTATTTTAGAAGAATATATTTGATTAAAATAGTAGTAAATGTTATTCCTGCTGACAGCAGAAGTAATTGTTGTGTGAAGAAATAACTGATTGTTTAAAAAGTTTCTGTTTTCTTGCTCCATTTTTACAGTTTAAGGTTACAGTTCTAATCTGATTTTGTGTACAGATGAATTCTCTCTCAATGCAAAAAGATCTCTCTCTACATTTTCTGGTGTCAAATACAAAAAAAAGCTCATGTCCAGTTGTGGAAATGTAAGGGGATTGGGGCTGTTTATGAGGCAGGAATAGGTATCTCATTTTTTCATGTACAACATGTTGCGTTTATAATGAAACTTTCCCGTTATTTTGTAGGTTACAAGGATTAGAACATATTTAAGTAATTCTAACACATATCTACCAATTAGAAAAATACAACCACTCTAAACTTCTGAAGCAAGCAAGCAGTTAGTCCAAACATATGCCCATCATCTGTCATATGCCATACTCCTAGGGAGAAATTTTGTGGTAATATACTAACTGATGCACAGCTGATAGCCTGGCTGAGATGTACAGAACTGGAGAAAAAGGAGCAAAGGTACTTTTAGTTCAACTTTATGATTCCCTCAATCTGTAGAGCCAGATGGGGGTTGGCCCAGCCCCCAGTATAAATTGGAGAACTCTCAAGACGTATGCCCAGTTACCCATGGCCCCAAGGGGCCATTTTGCCAGGTGGGGATTGTCAGGGTGTAGGGACACCCCAGCCACATCCCTATGCCGGGGGCAGGGAGAAGAGTTACTGTGGAAGCCACTACTGTTTCTATGTCACCAAATGATTCCCTGATACAGAAGGAACATTTAGGTGGTTGGTTAAACTGCTCTGCATCACTGGAACACACCAGAGGATCAAGCCCAATATGTTTAACTTATTAGCTGAGGGGGCCCAAAAGCCAACTAAGTGAAACATGTAAGATAACATAATGGATTCAGAGTTATTTTTATGTTCTATAAGTTGTTTTTTTCCACTATACTGTCTCCTGTCTGCTTCATCGTTTTCCACACTCATTGACTTCAGCTTCAACAACTCATGTGAGTATGGGGAATGTGGTCTCTTATGGCTACATAGAGAACTCTTTGCAATTTAATAAAATTGCAAAAAATCTCTATAGTTTAAAATTTAAATAAATTGTATTATTTACATACTAAATCATAGATATAGTTTGAGAATGATGCATTTGAGCTGAATTTTTATTTTAAGTAAAATATGCAGCACCACAGAAAGACAAAAAAGAAAATAAATAAATAGATTTAAGAACAGACTTAAGCTATCAGCACTACTGGTCATCTCCGAAATTGCTAGCCTCTGTTACTTCCGCTAGCTCTTTATTAAAAATTGTGGTAACAAAAAAAGCAATTTGACGTTAGACAGTAGAGAATAGTATATCTGTTTAGTAGAAGAGGCTTGGCTGTGGCTAAGATGATATCCAGTAGAATATAGAAGAGTGAATGCTAAGGGAGAGAGCCCAATCCATTGACCTCCATGGGCACTTGCAGTGCACAAACAATGCAGGATTGGGCCCCAAACATAGAACTGAAAGTAATGCATATAGTGTATCAGCTCAGTGATAATACTTCATTCTTACACTATCATGGCACCACCGAAGATAATTATATTTGTTAATAGCAAACTCATAATTTGACTTCTGGGAATCTCTGATTCTCCTCCTTCAGTCACCTTCTATACTACAAAAGAATTCTACAAATTAACTTTGAGAAGCTTCTATAGATCTTCCTAATAGTGACTTTGGTTGTGTACCCTGTATTGTGAAAAATAAACTAACCTTTTCTCATCATTAACACACATACTCCTCTCCTTAGCAATACAAATTGTAATATTGGTGCAAAGCGCTGACAACTGAGCATATTGTATTTAATAAGCGTTACTAAAATCTATACTAATGCAATCACTGCTTCATCTGTCAATAATTAGGGTGTCTCGATGCCATACTCACGACAGAAAAAAAATGAAGTGTCAGCATGATTTATAGTCTGGTTGACTAGAGGACCAGCTTGTTTTAGTTACTTTGTCTGAAGCTCAGTTTATAATTGGCTGTTTTTTAAATGCAATGTTCCACTTTGAGCCACTCAGATGATCCTTCAGACTTTAAAACTTTAGATTCCACTTGACTGTTCTAAAGCTGTGTGTGTGTCTATTACAAAACACTAGTGTTGTAATTCTGATGCAACAGCATATGCCCTCAACTACAATACATTTCAGTCAATATACTCTATAATCCCAGAGACATCATGAGCTCGACTTCAGTTCAGCTCTCCTAGGCCGTAACTCCTTGCTCTGTTTATTATGCTGCTGTTTACTGCCTCACAGATACTATTCATTGATCAAGGCCCAGAAAAGTCCAAGTTCAGTAAGACAGACAGCACCTTGGCAAAGAGTGCCTTTTGTATTATGACTGTCAGCTGTATGATGGAAATTTTACCATGGGACACAGTGACACTGCTCATATTCCCATAATTCTATTAAGCAATAGTGCAAGTAGTCTCGGTAGACTGAGTAGATGACATATTTACATGAACAGCGAATATTATCTGCCTCATCTAAATTAATACTGAATGAAATACGGAGCTTAACTAGTCAGAGGTCTGTGCTGGGCAAATAGATCATTTTCCAATCACATATTCACTTGTGCCTCATAATGAGTTGGGGGAAAAAGAAAGCAAGCTGTAAGATCAGCTCTAAAAATAGCACCAAAACTCCCTGAAAAAATAAGCTTACAGAAAGGAGAAGGCTGATGCTAGTACCGTGAATACAGGAGACGCCAGTTGCCACTAGCCGTCTCCTACAGCCCCCAACTAAAACCTATCCTGAAGGACGATCTCCCACTCTCACAGACCTTGGGAGACAGGCCAGTCCTCGCCTACAGACAGCGCCCCAACCAGAAGCAAATACTCACCAGCAACTACACACCACACAACAAAGACACCAACCCAGGTACCAAACCCTGCAACAAACCCCGGTGCCAACTCTGTCCACATATCTATTCAAGGGACACCATCATAGGTCCTAACCACATCAGCCACACCATCCGGGGCTCATTCACCTGCACATCTACCAAAGTGATATATGCCATCATGTGCCAGCAATGCCCCTCTGCCGTGTACATTGGCCAAACCGGACAGTCTCTATGCAAAAGAATAAATGGACACAAATCTGACATCAGGAATCATAACATTCAAAAAACAGTAGGAGAACACGTCAGTCTCTCTGGTCACTCAATAACAGACCTAAAAGTGGCAATTCTTCAACCAAAAAACTTCAAAAACAGACTCCAACATGAAGCTGCAGAACTGGAATTAATTTGCAAACTGGATACCATCAGATTAGGCCTGAATAAAGACTGGGAGTGGTTGGTCATTACAAATTTAATTTCCGCAATACTAATTTCTCCCTACTGTTACTCACACCTTCTTGTCAACTGTCTGTAATGGACCACTCTCTTACCACTTCAAAAGTTATTTTTCCTCCATTGGTATCCTGCTGTTAGTTGATTTATCTCGTTAGACTGACCTCACACTTGGTAAAGCAACCCCCATCCTTTCATGTATTTATACCTGCTCCTGTATTCTTCACTTCATGCATCTGATGAAGTGGGTTCTAGCCCACAAAAGCTTATGCCCAAATAAATTTGTTAATCTCTAAGGTGCTACAAGGACTCCTCATTGTTTTTGTTGCTACAGACTAACACGGCTACCACTCTGAAACCAGTTGGCTTATTGCTCTTGTTTGAAAAATGGTACTCTTTTCACAACTTTTCTTGAAAATCAAATAAAACACACTGAAATAGGATAATTTTTGCTGCATTAAGATTGAGTGGGAACATGAGTCTACGTGAGAGACAATTTTTTTGCATTCCTTTTATATCTGCTTGACTGCTGAATTCACTGGGAAATGGTATGGAGAATATTTCAGCGATACATCTAAAATGGAGTTAGCTTTGAAATAGTAAATGTCATTCTCTAAGCCCAAAAGAAACTTATCACCAATACCAGGACACGCCTACATATAATTTCCCATCAGCTAATAACATGTGACCCTGTTTGGTACTCTTATTGGTCAATGGAAAGATTGAAGGAAAATACATTATATTTAGGAAGATTTAAATATTTATGGTTAATAGAAAACATACATAACAAGTAATATATTTTAAAAAATAATTCACAATGCAGTTTTCTGGGGCCTACTTGTGTCTCAAAATATTAGCAAATTCAGGGAGGGGGACTATGTCAGAACTAGCTAAGATTAACCTTTCATCAAATATAAGGTAGGATGGTCTAGATGAAAAATTGGGAACTCTGAATAAGGTAATCAATAAGTATTTTATCATCTGTTGGTAACTAATCAGGCACTCAGAACTAAGATGGACCCAAGGCCTTGGCTACATTTGCGAGTTACAGTGTAATAAAGCAGCCCTGGGCACCCTAGCTCACTCCCCATCCACACTGGCAAGGCACATAGAGCGCTCTGACTCCGCAGCTACAGCGCTGCTGGTACTCCACCTCAGTGAGTGGAATAACGTTTGTTGCACCCCCGCTGGAGCGCCGCGGTGCCAGTGTGAACAAGGTGTTGCGTTACTGCGCTGTGATCAGCCTCCGGAAACGTCCCATAATCCCCTTAAGTCAAGTGGCCACTCTTGTCATTTTTGTGAAATCGGCTGCAGGAATGCGGAAATGCCCTTTCAAAGCTCTGTTTCAGAGAAGCCGGCTGCTTATCAGCTCTGAGAAAAAGCAAACAGTAAATGAGAGTGAATGAGAGAGAGGCGGGGGGAAAGGGGGTCTGAACTTACAAGACAGCATGCTGACACACTCTCAGCACCCCAAAAACCCACTCTCTCTCACCCAACATACACACAACACACTCCCTGTCACACTCCACCCCACCCCCCATTTGAAAAGCATGTTGCAGTCACTTGCATGCTGGGATAGCTGCCCATAATGCACCGCTCCCAATGCCGCTGCAAGTGCTGCAAATGTGGCCACGCCAGTATGCTTGCAGCTGTCAGTGTGGACAGACTGCAGCGCTTTCCCTACTGCGCTCTACAAAGGCGGGTATAACTCTCAGTGTTCTACATCTGCAAGTGTAGCCATGCCCTAAGTCATAAATGTATTATTTATGTATGGCCTGAACTTTCCCAAAGTTAGAAGGTGTTCAGTTTCACGGTTTTGTTTTGAGAGTTCATTTGTGTTGAGGGATGGGAGAGGGGCACCTATTGGTCTGTAACCACTCAGGACTACTTTTACATTGAGTAAACTAACTTGGAAATAAATGAGCACAGAAGTTCTTCATTAAGTGAAAAGCAACAGAGGGTCCTGTGGCACCTTTAAGACTAACAGAAGTATTGGGAGCATAAGCTTTCGTGGGTAGTCTTAAAAGTGCCACAGGACCCTCTGTTGCTTTTTACAGATTCAGACTAACACGGCTACCCCTCTGATACTTCATTAAGTGACTGACTCTCACCTTAGTTAACTTTGGTAAACCTCTTACAAGGCTCTTTATTTATTTTGTGGCAAGGATGATTCACTACCCCTATCTTCTTTATGATGGTTTCCATTCACCTACTTATTTTTTGCTAAAAATGCTGCGGTTATCACATAATACCTAAATATCCAGGAGCTGCACAATCCACCTCAGGATAAATATATTACAAATCCAGAACCTCCATTTTGCACTTCCACAATGACAATCTATCTCATACATAGAGATTGGTAGCAACACATCTTCCCCCCCCCCCCGCCTGTTCATTTCAATTGCATATGTTGGGGCTTTTAATCAGTGACCTGATTCAACAAAGCATTTAACCACATGACTAAGTCCCACTGAAATGAGTCAAGCATGCTCTTAAGTGCTTTGCTGAATCAGGAGTCCTAATGACCGAACAAGGTTTTAACTACAGTGACCAAAAGAGATTGGTGTTTACTATTGATTTACATTACGCTGAAGGGTTAACACTAGACACCCTTTCCCAGTGCAGTGACTGAAATCAAATGCCACTGGAGGCAAGGCAGTGATCAGCGCCCCCAATTGTGTGGCTCACTTCAAGTGAGTCCCACTCATCCTTGATTATGCGTGAAGCAGCTGGTAACTTGGCATTTTAAATTGGTTTGCACCTTTTGTCATCTCTGTTGCTCTAAGTATAGAGTCCTACCAATTTATCAGGCATCAAAACTCCTATTGATTTGACTGGTTTAGTTTTGATTGTGAGTTACCAGCATACATAGAACAAATTGCTATTTTGTTGCCTTTAAGTTGAGCCAATATACAGCCCTTTTCTAACACAGATCACTTGTTTGGGGAAGTGATGAGTTAACAGGCAGGGCAAGCCCCTTCTGCTTCTGGGTCTGGCCTTAGCTGGAGAGACACTTTCAGTGATACTGAACATCTTTCTAGGATAGGTTCTCTATCTGTATTGTCATCAGCTATTTGGCACCTTATAGAAAGGCCTCTTTATGTCAGTTATAGTTACCAATGGACTACAATACTTTTATCAGCAATTGTTTTGCACACAATATAATTGTGCTCTTTAAGCAGTAACTTTTAGGGGCAATGCACATAAAGGTTTCAGTGAATAAAAAATTATCCAACAAAAAGTTGCTGTGCTGCTATATGTCAAACTGCATTCAATGTGAATTTTAGTGTTTCTTTGTTTGATTCCTACTCAAAATTCCTAACCATCTGTACATTAGTATTTGTAAACTAAAGTCACCATAAAAACTAGGATGCATGCAAAATATTTTCACATACGAATCCGAAATACATGGAGCCTTAAAGATGCAGACATGCCTAATGGAGCAACCCCATCTAGTGCATTTTTATACTCAATTATACAACAACACACACTCTGTTTACAAAGTACAAAGTCAAAATTGTATGTTTACTACATGGTACTGTTTCTGCATGATCTTTCTTTTTATACATGTACATTTATTAAATGTACATTATTTCCTACTTGTGGACTGGAAATAAAGTATCCCTCTAAATGATTTTTCAGCAGTGCAAGCTTTAGTTAATCATTTGTCTGTCCTCAAAGTTGTGAGGAGTAGGAACGTGGAGCCTATTAATTCTGCACCTTGATGCATGGATGAACTGAAGGAGGACTGATGAAACAAAATAAGATGGCAAAGGGCCAGACTTTTCTGCCTGGGGTAATCTACTGCTTGTGGCACTGATTTTTAGAAGTCCTGGTGACGTGTCACTGTTGGTAGGACTGTACTAAATTAACAAAAAGTTGTTTATTTTAGTGCTGCTAATTTAAAGATGAACTCAGGTTTTCTTTAAGAACAATATAAGAATATTTTTGCACCTATTTAGTACCTTTCCAACAGAGCGTTACGTTTTCTTTACACACATGAAGGAGTTAAATCTCACAATACCTCTGTAATACAGGGAAATATTACCCTATTACAAAGATGAAAAAGCTGATGCCCAGATGAAGCTTCTTATTTTTATAAGTTTTGAGAAACCCCAGCTTCCATCAACTTGCTCAGCACCTCTAAAAGTTGGGGCTCGTGGGACTTAGCCAACGTAACACTGGCAACTGAGCTTAAAACCTCATGCTCTTCTTCTCTATATAGCAAGAAACAAAATCTAATGCTTGTGGATAGCATTGTACAATTCCCTTCTTCACAAAGAACTGTTGTGTGTATGTAATAAGGAGTTTAAGATATAACATCTTAGAGCAAGTAAAGGATTTGATGGCTTAGTAGATAAATACTAATCTTTCATTCTTGGACTGCAAAGTAATTCCAGCCTGCGGCCCTACAACACCATACTAGAACACCATTGAATATGTCTGGAATGATTGGAGACACAACAGAATGATTGATACGTCTTTGAAAACCTAAGCTTCAAACTTTCTTACAGACTACCAGAAATTAATGTAAAGACACAAATATATTATTTGTAACCAGTTCCCTTCAGATTTCTTTTAAATTAAAAGAACAAAAAATAAAATAAAATTATTAACTACAGAAAGGCTTTGACATATCAACTTCAGAGAGAAAAGTAGTTTTATGGTAACTACTTGTAACTTAATGCCTTTTTCATGTTTTTGAATCCTTATTTGTCCTTGGGACAGTAGGTTTCCTCTTGGATTTAGAAATAGCTCTGCGAGACATGGATTCACATAAAATTGCACCAAGTGCAAGGTTTTCACAGGAGGCAGAGCCTTGTTCATAACACGTGTGACATAATGCTTCCCAGATAACCTTGCTCCTGGCACCACTGGCAGCTAGTATAGGCAACACTAACCTTCAAAAAGGTCAAGGGCTGTGCCAAGCAAAGTAATACTTGAATCCCAAAATACACTCATTCCCTAGGCAATATGATCATTGAAAGGATATAGGGTGGGAAATGGATTCTCCATAAGTCTGAATGTTAGCTCTGTAAGAAATAAGCCAATTCTACTTGTAAACACAATAGTTTAAGAGATTGTCACAAGGCAATCTTAGGGTGACCAGATGTTCCGATTTTATAGGGATAGTCCTGATATTTGAGGCTTTTTCTAATATAGAAGCCTTTTACCCCCACCCCGTCCCAATTTTTCACACTTGCTATCTGGTCTCCCTAGGCAATCTCTTCCATTGCAGAAGAACCTCAAAAATAATACTACTGACCTTATAAATCCTTTTTTTTAAATCATGCAAAATATGTACATGATGCATCATTAGATGAGAACTGAACATGTACTGAAAACGAGAGGAAGTGAGAGCTGTTTTCCTTTTAACTAGAGCTTCAGGTATTGATATATTTTCAACTGGAAAAATATGGAGCACAGCAAAGCTGTAATGTATATTGCAGACATGCATAGCTAGATGCTATTGCAGCTTCTTAGTAATGACAGTGGACCAGTGATTTCTAAATTGTGTACTGGGAGCATTGCTGTTGTCTTGACCTTTTTTTCTGGGTCGTATGACACTATATACTATGCATATATTTCTTTCCAGCCTCACTGACCAAATATCCAATTTCTAGAAGTATTTGGAGACTGAGGGGAACCCCCACAGAGGGGACAAGAAGAGAAATAATATGCCTAGTACTTTAAAACCATTTCAACTCAACCTTTAATTAGGAATAGACTACATTTTCTGAATATGGACTTCAAAGGTTAAGTGCCTTTATCTACTGTTGATGATAGACCCTGCCTAAAAGATGGGGAGCCAGGGTGGTTGGAATAGAGGGGGAAGAAAGAGCTGTTTATAAAAGAAGACATATAACTCAGTATCCACAGGAAGATGTCCTTCTCTTAAGAAGAAGAATGAATAAGTGAAGTAGAGTGTGCTAAAAATATATCATTTGTTAGAGAGTACTATTTTTCATTATGGAATGACTAATTTATAACAGAAATATAACCACCTACTTACACTCATCAAAAATCCTCCTACACCACACTAAGCATGACTTTCCTTGGCTCTATCTTATTAAAAAAAATTCAGAATTGTTCTGAGTTTTAGCTTTCCTGTTTGATTTAAATTGTGAAGTGATCTAAAAGACTGTGTAGTTTAAAACCACAATATTGTTGAATCAACCTCTTGTTCAAATTCTTTTGGATTCTTTGTCTGAGTTTCTTCATGACATATGAAGTATTTTCCTAATGAAGAATCTATTATGCACTGGATGGTATTATTATCACAGATCATCATCTGTGGCCAGTTTCATACAGTTAAGTTTGGTATTTTTATTTCACCTGGAAATATGAAACTATAACAGACTTGAAGGATAATTATTGTCAAATGATGTGGATAGGTTTTCAATGTGATTCAGATATAGTGGACTGTATTTTAATGGTTCTTTCATATTAAGTGGCAATAATTACAAGATCAACAAACACATTTCTAGAAATAACAAACATTTTGGGATTCTAATGGAAAATTCTAATTTAGCATACAAACAGCAACTTCAGGTAGAAAGCACTGGATTGAAAACAAGTTATTACAGTATGTAAACAATATCACTTTTACAATACTTTAAATTTACCAGGCAACTTTCTTTTAGAAAGATATCATGGATGCTTTATGGACTGTATAAAATGCTATCACCTATTATCCGAGTGCGTAGACACATTTTGATGACTAAATTAACATAAGAGGAAAGGTTGTAAAATATGCTGTAAGAGCTGTATACCAAACAGCCAGAAAAATGTGAAGGACAAAATCTGTAACTAGCTATTCAGTATTAATATGACAAACAAATTATTGTAATCCAGGAAACTTGAAAGCTTCTGTACTGTTTATAAATCCAAACTACACTATTTTCATGTGAAGAAAAACAAATAGTTTAACATCAGTTCTTGATGTGTAAGAGTTAATGTATACAGAGGAATAACATACATATATTACTACATACCAGCCAAAGACCTATAGAAATATACGCTCACATATACACTACCTGTATGTACTGTATATGTGAGTTAGACATATCTATATACATATCTACACACACTTTAAATAATAGAAACAGCTCAAAACACTAAAACTAAGGATGTAGTGCAAACATTCAAAGAAAATAACCATAATTGAGTTCATTTTTGTGATGGAACTACTTTAAAAGAAAATACCACAGGGTTGTGAATTAAAAGTCAGAGGAAAGTTCACAGATGCCATCTGAGACAGAAGATGAGACAGATCAAAAGGAAAAGCAGAGCAGTCCAAAAATCTCTGGATGAGTGCTCTCTCTCTCTCTCTCCCCAGTACTGATCTGTTTCATCAGGAATTCGTGCACAGACTAATAAAGTGAAAGTCATACCTATCCTCATTAGCAGGTCTTGCACACAATTTTTGGTTCAGTTTTGCACAAAAACTGACCTTTCTAAATGGATACAGAATTCATAGCAATCATAATCAAGAGCATACATATTTCAAATTGACATTCCGTGTCTGACCTCAGTTTACCAGAATCTTTATCTGTTGTATAATGTATGGCAACTACATTACCACCTCAACAAGCACACCTGATGTATAGTATTAATCAGAGTTTAGTTCTGTGGTTTCCTAAATTCATTTTATATACAGTACTAGATAAAATAAACTTGGTGCTAAAATAAAAATCTGCTATCTTGCACTAAACCACTGTCCCCCTGTTTCTAAAGTTCCTGGGAAAAGTAGTTGCAAGGTCTTGGGTTAGGAATACATTGTGCATGTCAGCCCTCAGAGTAACACCTCAGAGGAGATTGCTAGAGCTCCACAGAGCACAGCTGGCTGATGTCTAAACATATGGAGCTAGATCCTTTGGCTGGGTTGAGCTTGGACCTGAAGGAGATGAGTTGGAACCACAAAGATAGTTTATGCCACGTTTGGTCCTCCCTGATCCCAAAGCTGGAAAGGAGTTAATTCAGCCTTTGCTTAACTTAGAGCAGCATCAGGGCTGCTCTTTACTCTGTCTTGCTACATTGGAGACAGTTTACTCAGCTAGGAATTGTTGGAGTTCAATAGAGCTTTGTCTATATCTCTGGACTGGTGGAACAATGGCTGACGTAGGGGAATCCCAAGACGTCCATGAAATCCTTTAAGCCTCCTTTGCATCACTGGAGTGGTACTAAAGGGGGCATAGCAGGAGAGAGGATCTAGCTCACTGGGGAAAATCCATCCCACTGACTTTAGTGTAGTTAAACCAGGGCTGAATTTGGGTTACTAGCCACCCCCATATGAACCCTCCACCACCACCACTGGTAATTCATGCACAGCAACAAATCCCATGCGCTAGGCAAAAGGATCTTTCCACTGCTTAGTGCATCACTTAAAGTTTGAGAGCCTTCCCCACCACAAGCTTTTTACTGAAGTTGTTCATACAAGTAAAATGAACCAATGAGCCTGAGAGTGGGGAAAGCATGGAAGGGGTGCCAAGGAGGCTAAGTGAAGATAGATATCGCAACTCTAGGAGTGTCAGCTTCAGGGAGGCAGTTTTTTTGCATATCTTATTCTTGTGGAAGAATGGGAAGGGGAATTTTTCCCCAAACCGCTGATGCTCTCTTTAAACCAACCAACGAAAAGTAACATTGGGGATCACCTTCCATCCATACTGCTTTTCTCAAGGTTGCCCACTGTATAATCCCTGCAACACTGGCCTTAATTGCAAAGTAGATTGCCAGAAGAACACCCTTGCAGTGGTGAAACATCTGGCAGTCTCCAAGCAGTGGCAATTCCTACGAAGTGCAACCCATTTTTAGGATTCACACAATATCCAGTGGTGCTTTTTCAATCACTTTAAACTGAACTTTCCCACAGGGACTTGACTGCATGGCTCATCCCGTGTCTTCTACCACTGTCCTAAAATTAAACTGAGCTCTAACTAAACTCCTGAAAAGGCTGAGAAGGCAGATGGTTCACCAAAGGGTCCCTCTCAGCAGGCTCGGTTCAGGGAAAAATGCGCTCTACTACCTACTGCTCAGTGACTTTCAAACAGGCGTTTGTTTCGCCAGCTTAGCAGTCATGAAGCCTGGCACTTAAAACACCAACATGTTGTGTTTGTCTTTTAGGAGGGTTTTTATATTGTTTACAAGCAAGGCTTGGAGAGAGAGAAAATATTCACAAGTACGTTCAGATTCGGCGAGTCATAAGGCAAAGATGACCACAGAAGCTTTTCGATACTTGGCAGAGTTGAACCTCTCTACGAAATGAGGCGCGAACTCCGCAGTTTAGCTTTGGGGATGTTGCTAGATTAAGTGAAGCAGGGGGACCCCACTCTCCCCCGCTATTATTTCCCTAACTGTGCAATGGTGTTTAAATCTACCTAATGGTATGGTGGTCCCTCCCCCGCCCTTCCCCATTTTCTCTCAGGCTGTCTTCTCTTTAACCCTCACATCCCCACTACACACCCCAGGGAGAAGACCCCTGAAGAGCCCCGAAACCTCTCCCGTTTTTTGTCCCTCTATTTCCTGCTTTTGATCGTTTTTCCCATTATTTTTCTCCTCTCCTTCGCTCATCTTCCACCTCACCCCAGATTTCGCTCCTGTCCCCCTGTTTATGTCACCCCCCGTTCTGCTCTCTCGGGGGGGCTGATCCCAACCGCAGGCGAAGGCAGAGCTTCACTGGTTCTAAGGGGCACGCTGGGATCTCGGGCATCTTCTCCAACAGCGAGGGAGCAAAATGGGATGGGGAGCAAAATCTTGACACGACACAGTCCTCATGTAAAGTTGTGCTGCTCGAAAAGGCCACCGAGCTGATGTTTTGTTAAGCATTCACTACTTCTGCAATCTGCATCCCAGCCAAGCCTCCTCCGTGTCCTCCACGCGTTGTGGTTTCGTTTTCCGGAGCTCTTCCCAGAGCCCTGTGTGTCTCTGTAGCTCGGTTTTTGGTGTTTTTGGCTAAATCTTTTTGATAGACACAGTGTAGGAGACGGGAACTCTAAATCTGCGATTGGGGAAATCATGGGAACACGAAGAGCAAAATCTAGCAGAAAAGGCGCAAGCCACCCTACCGATCCAAGGCATTCTTTATAGGGTGCTTGCATATCTAAAAATAAAGATTTTAGCAGGAGATGCCCAAGCTGGGAGAGGGAGGGGGCCTTTAGAGCGAACTTCTACCGGAAAATCAGCAGCCGCTGGGAAAATCTGCTGCTGCTTCCCAGGGTGAGATTAATGGACACACTGCGCTCTGTCTCTGTGCCCAAAGTGCTGATGTAACTGACGAGAGGACAGGGGCTATTATTATTATCAAGGCAGAGGGGAAGAAGCGGAGCCCGACTGTACAATCTGATCTCCAGAGATCCTCCCCCCCCCCCCTTCTCAAAGGACTGCTGTGTGCCTCCATTCCCACCCTCCCCATCCCCACTCACCGGCACCCGAAGCGCCTCCAACTCCTCTAGCAGAGCCAGAAGCAAGGCAGGAGAGGGAAGGAGAGAATAAAACACCCGGAGCATCACGTACCTTGAGCTCCTCAATGTCCAGGTTTGTGGATCTGTCCATAGAATGAAACTAAACGACACGGAGGGAGGCGAACCAGGGAACTTGTGCCAAAATTTAAAAAAAAAAAAATCTAGACTCTCAGTTTCCAGCCCAAACTCAGCCTTGTCCTCCAAACCCTGGCAGCTCCCCTCAGTCTCATTCTCCGTGATCACGCCTCCTCCACCGGTTAAAAATAAATAAATAAAATAACAATTCACTTTTTTACTCCTTTACGGATTATAGCGACAGGTGATCTTTCCCTGGTAAATCCCGTGTCAATGAAAGGAGGAGAGAAGCCAAAAAAAAAAAAAATCCACTCAGTTTAAGATTACTTCTTCGTCTGCAATAAGCTTAGAAACCAGCGAACTGCTGCATCCCAAGGAAAAAAACTGCTTCACTGGACAGCATCCTGCAGCAAATTTCAGGCAAATGTGTTCAAATTGAAGAGAAGAGTATATCATGAAAGCCTGTCTCCGTTATTCTGGTAGCTAATTTAGCACCTGTGAGCCCAAGACATTAGCAATGATCAATTTCACCGGAAAGATAACCCCCCACCCCCCCCGCCCCAAGTCCTGCATAGACTCAAAAAATGTTTTGCTGCTAAAGGTATTTTCTCAATAAAAAATAAAGATAATAAAGTCTGTAGGGAATGGTCTCCTTTGAAGGTTATGTTAAAAGAGTTTAGAGGAAAATAGGAGGTGGATCTCTTTGCAGAAAAGAGAGAGAAAGGGGGAAAGAGATTTTTTCCACCTTCTTTCCTGTTTTACTGTTCTTCACCACCAGGTGACTGACTTCACTTCTCTCCTCTCATGGCCAACACTGAGGGGGATTTCTCTCATCTGTCAAAAAGCAACATTTCCTTTCTCGACAAATACAACCCCTGGGTCTTAAAGCCTGCTCTCCCCAGCCACTCTGTGCATTAGCCTGCCGGCATTTTAATGTATTTGTCCCTTTTTTATCATTCGTAGATTGCGAGCAGATATAATCACGCTGGATCACTTAGGATACAAGGACCTCCTTGCAGTTTCCTCGCTGGATATTTTACCCCATGTAGGGGAGATCTTTAAATAAGCAAACGTATTGAATGTCACAGCAGAGCTACTGCTATTTCCTTCACATTTTAAAAAAATTGCTTGCAAATTTCAACACAGGGGCTGATACCGTTCACTTGATTTTATTGGTAAAATGCATGTTTTTGTATAATTGTTGATCTTATTATTAATATGAAATGGACAGTAGTTTCAGCAGAACAATACCTCTTTGTTTATTACTCTAGTAATTTCCTTTCTTTTTCTAAAGGATTCAATGTGCTTAGGTTCTCATGGGACATTAAGCTGTAAATAGAATCAAAATTAGATTTAAAAAAAAAATTCAAATTCCTCCCCACCAGGATCTTGATTTGATCAAACTCATTTTTTCCCCTGCATTCAGACTGCCACTTGCAGGTTTTTAAAAATAAGACTGTCCATATGATTTCTGTTTTCCTACCTTCAATCTTTTTGGGGCCTTCTTTTTAAATTAACTCTTTGACTAACAGATTCTGAACAGGCATATTCTTGTACTATTGCCCTCTCCTATTGTACATATTCTACAGTTATATACATACACTTCATTTTCTTGAAGATCTATGCAGTTTTTTCAACATCATAGACATATTTAATAGTTCCAAGCATATAATATATTTTAGTTCAATAAGGGCTTATTTTTTAGTCTGCTGTTCTTCAAGGTTAACATAACATGAAACTCAGGTGGCTGGGCCACATTCCAACTATGGGGCATAGCCCATATCTTCTAGAATCAACTGTAGAGATGAGGCAAAAACAGGCAAAGGACACTTCTCGTCTTAGAACAGACTGTGTGTGACTTTATGGTGCATTCACAATTAATCTGGATATATACTTAATCAAAACAGAACTGCAATTTGAAAAGATAAGTACTTGATCCTTCATTCCAGGTGAATGAGAGGTATGTCTAAATAGAGGACTGGAAAACTGGACACTAAACAAGTTACTGTATGACCTATAGAAATAGTCATTTGAAGTTATCTTTGCTCTGATAAAATTTGCACATAACTATTTATTCTTTAGACTGAAATTGGGCAAGAGACCTGTCTTAACTAGTTCACTTCCTCTCTTAAAAGACATTCCTAAAATATCAAATTCCTAAAATTATCAAATATAATTCTAGTCTACCTTTATTAGACTATATAAAACATCTGATAAAAATGGTCCCTTGAATGGATATTTAAAGTAAGTTTTAGTCTGATATTACATACCCAAACTAGCTTAAAATAAAGTTATGTAGGTTGCAAAGTCAGTCAAGTGTTAGGAAATGCACACTTGAAGGTTTCTCCTGAAATCTTAATTCTGTCTTCTTGTGAAAATTCATTGTAATAGTATGTGATTATGTAATTAGTGTCTACGTTCTTTCTACAGGAGCTCTGCCTCTTATAATGAAAAGAATGACTCGGCTAGTCAATATCTTTTTTCATCCTCACCATTTAATGTGTGGCCCCATGCTTTATTTACTGCACGTCATCCAAACCCTGAACTGAATATTGAATTAATTTCCTCATAGGCTTTTCTAAAGCATTTTTCATGGTATACCTGTGTGTTTCACAAACACCAATTGATTTATCTTCAGAATTCTCCTGTGAGATAGAAATTTTCATCCCCATTAAATGGATGGGGAAATTTATTAAGAGAAATAGAGCAAAGAGGAGCTAAGTAATTAAGTTGATTCCTGAAGGTTGTTTCGATTGTGCTTACCATTTGGTTTGACAGATGAGGTGGCAAAGAAGTTTTCTGGAGAATGAGACTAGTGCTGACTTTCCCCCAATTAGCCACAGGTTTACTTTTTATATAAGCCAATAAAGATGGTGCATTTATAGACATTTTATCCATTTGTAGTCCCCTGAATTGGAATAGCATACAAGTACAATGCTAATTCTAAAAAAAAATAACAGAATACAGGTGCACAATATCTCAGTGTGTAGCCTAGAGTTTGTCTTTTCCAGGCTACCCCATTCCTGCCATTCTGGAAGATTTTACATTTCCCTGCATACTG
Organism: Terrapene triunguis; assembly: GCF_002925995.2. Classification (NCBI taxonomy): domain Eukaryota; kingdom Metazoa; phylum Chordata; order Testudines; family Emydidae; genus Terrapene; species Terrapene triunguis. The sequence continues at coordinate 50,291,008 of NW_020664417.1, read as the reverse complement.
CAGCATGAGTAATACAATAAGACAGACTGACAAGAAATTGCCTAGAAAGTAATGACAAAGTTTTGATTGAATTAGTGATGAATAAACTTCAGAAGGTTTGGACATTTGTTTTGGATAAGGTCAAATGCTTATCCAAACTTTTGGGTTTCCCTTTTCCTTTCTTCCATTCAACAATATCATCCCCCATCTTTTTTTTCCTCCCCTTTTCCTAGCCTCATAATCCAAATCTTTGGTGACAGTGTTAGCTTATGAAAACTGCATTGGGTACTCTCTGCTAGGTACTCTCCATATGTTCACACCTCCCTACAACTCTCCAGATGACTACTTGCAAATGGTCACCTGCTACATCCCCTATATAGGGCCTATTTCAAACCTGGCAAGAAGGAAGGTGGTTCATTTCTGAATTCTTTCTGATCTAGACATTTTAGGTGGGGGCATGCTTAATACAGTTTGAGGTTCAGGTTCATTTTTATTCCTAAGTATAATCCTCTGTGTGCTATGCTGTATGTTAATAGGCATCTTCCAATTCTGAAAAAATCATTATAAAATATTAATGTCTAGCTTTCAAATTAAGCTACAAAACATAGCAAGGATTGTGTTAGTCAGAGACAAAACATGGTTATGTTGCACAGGCTTTGGAATATATTATTTTTAAATAGCAAGCAGAAATAATGCCATCCCTTTCTGTGAAGAAAGATGTATCCTTGCACTAAGATTAGTTCAGTAATTCAAGTGTTTATAAAGGGAGTCAAACAGTCCAATGGATAGGGAATGTGACTAGGGGTCAGCAGACATGGGAACTGCTCTAATAATGATCTTCTGTGTGATCTTAGACACGAGAAAACTGCAGCTATGTTCATGCCTCAGTTTCCCCATCTTTAAAATGGGGGAGAAAAACGTACAAAGATAGATAGGTATCAAAGACTACTAAGTGCAAAATATTACTATACTCTACCTTTTGTTACTATGTATTAGGAGCTTGGTTTTTGAAACAAACACCATTCACATCTTCAGTTCTGTAAAGTGCAACATGTCGGTTGTTCGAGAATATAAGATACTCAAACTTTAGTAAGTATTTTTTTCCTTATTACACAATGTATTGTACATGGATTCCTGGATATTTATAGCTTCCTATGAACATTGTTTACTGATATCCAATCAATACTGTGAAAAAATTATAGGTAACCACAAATAAATAATTAGGTTGAATAACTTCAAACCTTCATTTATAATTAATTATATTAAATTCAGTAAATTATGATTAAGAAATCCTACCCCACAGTAGGATTTTCTGGAGCACAGATTAGATCATTTCTCTTGGAGATAAACTGGGCATTTACTCGATTGGTCACCCTGAGCCTATTTTATCAAGAATTAATGTTTTTTTACAATAATGACTTTTGGACTATAGCTTTTGAAGACAGGGACCTTGTCTTTTTTAATCTCAGGAAGGTGGCATGCAAAGTTATACATTTGTAGTAATGATTATAAAATTCATAATACCTCAAGAGTCAGGAGTACACTTTCTCACAAAGTAATGTTTGGTTAGATGTCTCACTCTCTAATGGCATGCTTGCAATTCTTGCTATATTTAATTTTTTTTTCAATAAACATTTTGTACATTATGCTATTAGTGCATTTTACAAATAGTGCTGTATTGATTGCTACAGAGATCAATATATTGTAAGAGCTTCATTCTGTTCTCTATGTTCTACAAAATGTGTACCGCCAAAAAGCAGGTTCATCCCTCACCACAAGAGTGAGTGCAGCAAAACTGGCACTGTACACTGCCCTCTTGGGGAAATGATCAGTAAACAGTAGTTTCCATCTTTTTTGGCAAATGTTTCCATCTTTTAGGGGAATATAGTGAATGTGTAAGACATGCATATACCTACATACGGCTCTTTTACTTATTTTTACATCTACAATTCAGCTCCCATGAGGGTTACCTCCTCTGAGGTACAAAAAAAGTGACATCTGATTCCAGAATCATCCTGAGCCCATTAAACTGGACAACTGGCAGCGCATACTGTGCAGAGCAAATACCTCAAAAAAAGGAATGATCATGGGAAGCCTGGATAGGCAGTAACCTTAGTTCCCACTGAAGTCGATGGGAGTCTTTCCATTAACTTCAGTGGGAGGTGGATCAGGCAGCAGACTCAAGCCAGAATAAGATTCTTCACTATTTATTTAGCGCACATAGCTCAGAACATTGGTGCCTAGATCTCCATGATTTCCATTATATATTCAAACAAAAAAATTGGCTGAAACTACAGAGTCAAATTAAGTTGGCCAACAAGAGTGATCATGCATATTTCATATCCTGTATTTTATATACATGAACATATAAGAAGTCCTCCAACAGTTAGATTAAAAAACATTAGCAACACTTTAGCTTACACTGCTTACCTTTGATTTACTCTGATTATCTCTGATTATCTCTGTGTTTGCTAGTTACTTAGGTAAATCTTGTTATATGCAAGATAATTTTGGGATTCCTGGTTTGCTTTGGGATAATTATTCTAAGCCATTTTTGGAGAGAAAGAAAAAGCACCTCTAGATTCAGAAATGTTTGAGTGGAGGCAGGGTACTGTCCTCAAGTGTTCAGACAAAGGTATGGACATAGGAAACCAGTGCTCAAGAGGTGTTGCTGACATGGTGAAGAAAGCAGTTATCTAGAGAAGGAGGAAAGCCCAAAAACCAGAGGAGGTGTCAAGCAGAGACTGAAGGTAATAGCTCTTATTTCATTTCTTATATCCTGACTGTAACAAGCAGGGTGAATTGATTTAAATCAAAGTTATATAAATCTCCATTTTTAATTATGATTTAAATTAGCAAGCAGGATATCCTGATTTAAATGCTTGATTTTAATTTTGTTTTGCATTTGTACTTCAAAGATAATTTCATTAAGAAAGATTGATTTTGATTGGTTAGTAAGCATTAAAACATGTTGGTTTGCATTGCAACTAAATATAGCCTTTACACTAAACTTGGTGCTTCTTTAGTAACCAGAAAGAAACACTATCTATACACATTTAAGGAATTGTATAGTTTTATATACATGTATTCAGATTTTTCATTTTTATGTTAGGAAATGGTAAAGAATTAATTATTTGCTAGATGATTAATTTTTTACTCATGGTTTGTGTCAAGTTGCATTTAGATGAAAATTGAAATTCAATTACAAATGCACAAAAACAGCATTTTAAAATTTGTTTTGTTAATTAAATAAAACTATCTTAAACATGAATATAAGAAAAAAATTATTAAAACATGTTATTGATAAAAACTGATTTATTAAATGAAGAAAGTATTTTCTATAGTTAGTGAACTCAACCAATTGTTTCTGGTTACCATATCCTTCAAGATGTTAGAACTAGTAGATCTCATCTTCTTACAACTAATTTTTATTCATAGATTGGAAAAAGAAAACAAGCTTTCCTGCTTTTTCAATTCCCAATCCACTTATGAACTTTGAATGAATTTGTCATTGAACTGAACTATTTGAATAAACCAAAATGAAAAAAAATATTCTCTCTGCACTTGCAGAAGAGGCTACTGCTATCAACCCGCTGGCTTAGAGCATCAACAAATTCTGGTTCTAGGTGCTTAGCTAATGATTTCCACCAGTTCAGTGGTTTTGACTTTCTTTAAAACTTCAGCAGCAAACATGTACTGCTTGAATTTATTATATTTAAATTTTAATATATTATTGTAAATGTAGGCCTCAATATCAGATATAATAATTTCATATTTAATTTTAAATAAGGTTATTTTCAAAAAGAAAAGTTTAATTTAAATTAAAAAATCCAGTTTAAAATAAAAATCTTTCCCCCACCTTCCCCTAAAAATAACCAACTTTCTCCTTTCTGGTAAGAAGCCCATAATAGAGACAACACCCATAGTCCAACACCACAGTTTGTCAACACTACATAATGCATCATTTTTTTAGTATAGATGGCAGGATTTTGTAGCCTACCTACCAGTGAAACAGGAGTGTAACATTTTAATGTTTTGGTTGTGACATGCTGTCTGACCTATGGTATACCACAACCAACAAGACACAGTTGGATATTTCTTACACTTCACTATCAGGCATTTCATGTACCACCATATGCTGCAGTCTGACAAAACTTTATTTTGTATGAGTGCCTTCTATTTCTGAAAGAGTAATATTTCTATGTTATGTTGGTAACTTGCTTTAAAAATAATCTACGGATAAATTCAATCAAAACATCTTACATCTGTCAGATGGAAAAATATTTACATATAGAAATGAGCAATTCATTTCTTAGCTGTACTCACTAGAGCATTTATGTCCCTAAATGCTAGAGTTTTTCCATTTGGATCTCTGAATTTGTTGAAATATATGTAAAATCACAAGGAACAACACTATCTTCTCTCAGAGGCTCATACGCATTGTTTATTCCTCGAAGGTCCAGAATAACTTACACTCAAGAAATTCTCCCCTTGTATGTTTGTTAGATACTACATATAAATAATTTGTGTTTAGGAAGAAACAGTAATTTTTGTTCAAGTCTATTCCTTAGTTTGGGAAATCTTTCAGAGCAGATGCATTATGTGTATCTGGCACAATACACCACTTCTTGCAGTATCCCTGAGGAACAACAGTTCATCATGGAGGCTGCTGCTAGCCCTTCAAATGCATAAATTATTCCTCTCTTCAGTGCTACACATATCTGAGGGCATAATCGAGTTTTAGAACAAAAGTATCTCCCTCCAGCACTAAGCAATGAAGTTTGGAATGAAGCCATTTTGCTTAATCTCTGTGAGATATTCTGCTGTAACATTTATAAAGGAAACACTATGCAGTTTCTCTGTTCCTCTCAGATTCTTAATCATTCTAAGAATTTCTTAAACACCTTAAGGCAGACAAATGTTCACAAGCAGAAACTATTTTCAGCTTCTAGCTAATGATCATTAAAGCATATAGCATAGGAGTATTCGCTTGTTCAAAGAGTTTTAACAGGATATAGAATCATTAGATCATCAGTTCAATTCTAACTTAGAATTGTGATCTGTTTGGAGGTGTAACTGAAATACCCTCTCAGAGTTGGATTGAAACTACCAGTGTAAGTGCCTAAATCATGTCATTGCCTCAACTAGAACTAGATGCCAGTTTCAGAGGGCTGAACTACAGGCAAGGATTTCCCATACTTTCATGTGGCAATAGGAGGAAAACTGCAGTGTCACAGTCCATGCTATACATGTCAATTAATAGTAGAGAGAGGACTTCACTCTTTAGGGTTGCCAAGCCAATACCTTTCACAAACAATAAAAATAGAACAATGAGGATTGCTTTTATTATATTGTAATAGGTTTTCACAGGCTCTTGCTCGTCGCTCAGAAGTAAGGGAAAGTAGATAATCAATAGCACTGATTAGAAAAGTAGAGTTTTTATGATCAAAGAAGAAAACAGAGGAGTTAATTTATTGAAATTCAGCTTTCTTCAAAAAGTTAACAGCACCTGGCCCTTTATTTACTTTTTTATGAGTGATCCACCCAGGTTTAAATATGAAGTGTGTTAGGATAAGGTTATCTGTGACAGATAGTTTGGTATTTGTAGCCATTCATTTGTAAGGAAAAAAGAGCACTAGTCCTGATAATGCACACTAAATCCAGGAATAATAATGGCACTCACCATGCAGTTGACTTCTCTGCAATCCTGATCTGCACCACTTTTTTTCCAAGGAGACAAGCCTGCATTGCCTTACTCACATAAGTCATCTTTTTGCCCGTTAGAACAAAGCTATTTAAAAAGCCATAAAAATGAAACTTGTAATTAAAATACTGAGATGTCCATTTGCCTATACCAAGAAATCACATGATCTGATTGCAGTAATTCTTTTCCTACTCTCCACCCCGCCCTGTTTGTTATTCTACTCATTGTGTCACATTTAACATTAGACTGTAAGTGCCTCAAGGGCCAAGAACACATCTTTCTATTTGTTCTGTAAAGTGCACAGAACACTTAAAGCACTGTAAGTAGATGAACAATAATCTATCAGCTCTACATAAATACATACTGAAGAAAGGCAGGTTTATATATTGACACACATAGTTTCATATTTGTTCCCAATCCCTTTCATGTATTACAGTCTACAGATGTAATATTGAGGCATTAATAGGAACTCCAGACTTAATGAGCTGTTAAGACTCAAACTTGGGGCCTGATCCATAGTCCACAGAAATTAATTGGAGTCTTTTCACTGACTTTAATGGGCTTTCTATCAGGACCTTAGGCCCCTTTTCAGCAAAGCACTTAAGCAAGTACTGAGCTTGCAGCATGTTTTGAGAATATCCGTCTATAATGAAAATAAACAGCTTTGTGTTGGACCTCTCAAAGCCTTTTGCAAAAGAGGAAAACATTTTCCCACAGGGAAACTGAGGCACAGGAATGTGAAGTGATTTGCCCAAGGTCATGCAGCAGAGTCAGGAATAGAACCTAAGTAGCTGGAGTTCCAGTCTAGTGCACTATCCCCTAGGTACAACAAACATTATTCCCCTTTATACATCAAAACCTTGGTGAAAATCAGATTAACCAATGGAACTACTCAGCTCCATGAGGGATGGGTTTTTTTGTTTTGATTTTTTGAGGCTCCCAGCCTACCCCCGCCCCAACTTCATACACAATCTGGACACAGACCAAGAACAAACATGTCTGGATACGTTTGTTATTTTTACACAAAATTTCATTTCCATTAAAGTTTTCCAGTTGGCCTTATCCTTGACTCACCTGCTGTGCTCTGAGCACACCCTGGGAGAGTGAGGGAGGTAGGCTAGGTTACAGGGGGCACGATGACTTGCAGGCATGTTGAGAGGCACCCAGAGACAGCATGAGCCAAGGAGGCATAAGCTGTTGAGCAGGGCCTATGGGGGGGAGGAAGGGTCTTGTGTGCAGGAGGTCAACAAATGGCTGAGGAGAATGGACAGTATCTTTGTGCCTAGCATTGGTGCATGAAGGGTCCTCCTGGCCCTGCAGCCTCAGCTTCTTGGCACAATATGGTAGCAATAGTGTGACGAGTCTTTCAAGTGCCGGTCCCTTGGTACACAGACACTGCTTCCTTAATACTGGTGCCTTTTATCCCCCAGGCACAATGAAAGATAACTGAAGAGGAAAGTGCTAATGGGATGGAGAATGACATCACTCCATATTCCTTCTCTGTCTCTCTGTCATATATAGGCCAGTAAATTCAACTCAGAGTTAAAGTTTGGTTAACCTTTACTATGAACATACAAATAAATATGAAATATATATTAGGGCTGTCATGCAATTAAAAAAAATGAATCACACTGTTAAACAATAGAACAACATTTATTTAAATATTTTTGGATGTTTTCCACATTTTCAAATATATTGATTTCAATTATAACAGAATACAAAGTGTACAGTGCTCACTTTATATTTATTTTTGATTACAAATATTTGCACTATAAAAACCAAAATAAATAGTATTTTTCAATTAATCTAATACAAGTGCTGTAGTGCAATCTCTATTACGAAAGTTGAACTTACAAACGTAGAATTATGTACAAAAAATAATTGCAATCAAAAATAAAACAATGTAAAACTTTAGAGCCTGCAAGTCCACTCAGTCCTATTCCTTGTTCAGCCAATCACTCAAAACAAGTTTTTATATTTGTAGGAGATAATGCTGCCCACTTCTTGTTCACAATGTCACCTGAAAGTGAGAACAGGTGTTCACATGGCACTGTTGTAGCCGGCATCACAAGATATTTACATGCCAGATGTGCTAAAGATTCATATGTTCCTTCATTATTCAACCACCATTCCAGACAGGGTGACCAGATAGCAAGTGTGAAAAATTGGATGGGGGTGGGGGTAATACGAGCCTATGTAAGAAAAAGCTCCAAATATCAGGACTGTCCCTATAAAATCAGGACATCTGTTCATCCTAATTCCAGAGGACATGCGTCCATGCTGATGACGGGTTCTGCTCGTTAACAATCCAAGCCAGTGTGGATTGACGCATGTTCATTTTCATCATTTGAGTCAGATGCCACCAGCAGAAGGTTGATTCTCTTTTTTGGTGGTTTGGGTTCTGTCATTTCCACATTGGAGTGTTGCTCTTTTAAAACTTCTGAAAGCATGCTCCACAGATTTTGGAAGGCACTTCAGATTCTTAAAACTTGGATTGAGTGCTGTAGCTATCTTTAGAAATCTCACATTGGTACCTTTTTTGTGTTTTGTCAAATCAGCAGGGAAAATGAACATGTGCTAAGTCATCATCTGAGACTGCTATAACAAGAAATATAGGGCAGAATGCAGGTAAAAGAGAGCCAGAGGCATACAGTTCTCCCCAAAGGAGTTCAGTCACAAATTTAATTAACACATTTTTTTAAAAATGAGCATCATCAGCATGGAAGCATGTCCTCTGGAATGGTGACCAAAGCATGCAGGGGCATATGAATGTTTATCATATCTGGCAAATAAATACCTTGCAATGCTGGCTACAAAAGTCCCATAGAAACACCTGTTCTCACTTTCTGGTGACATGGTAAGTGTTTTGTTTTTGAATGCAGTTATGTAACAAACAAACAATCTACATTTGTATGTTGCACTTTCACAATAAAGAGATTGTGTAACACTGACAGACCCTGGTTACAGGCAGGATCGAACTGGGGAGCTCTGGAGCTTAGTGCATAAGCCACTACTGCATGAGCTAAAAGCTAGCTGCCTGTTAGCTAAGGCTGTAGAGCAGACTTATTTTATCTCTCTAAGTGGTCTTGGTGCCACCAGATGGGACAGAACACCACACCCAGGAGGTGTGGGGGTTACAATTGCAGTATAATACTTGTATGAGGTGAATTTAAAAATATGGTTTCTTTAGTTTCTCATTTTTACAGTGCAAATATTTGTAATCAAATATAAAGTAAGCACTGTGCACTTTGTATTCTGTGCTGTAATTGAAATCAATATATTTGAAAATGTAGACAAACATCCAAAAATATTTAATGAATTTGAAATGGTGTTCTATTGTTTAACAATGCAATTAAAAATGCGATCACTCACAATTATTTAATCTTGATTAATTTTTTGAATTAATCACGAGTTAACTGTGATTAATCGACAGTCCTAATATATATATATCCTTTCCGAATGAGTGATACTCATCTGAGTAAGGGTTTGCAGGATCAGGTCTTAATCCTGGCACCTCTTTTAGGGCTGGTCCACACTAACTCCCCAGTTCGAACTAAGATATGCAACTTCAGCTACGTGAATAATGTAGCTGAAGTTGAAGTACCTTAGTTCGAACTACAAGGTACTTACCGCGGGTCCACACGCGGCAGGCAGGCTCCCCCGTCGACTCCGCGTACTCCTCTCACGGAGCAGGAGTACCGGCGTCGACAGCGAGCACTTCCGGGATCGATTTATCGCGTCTAGACAAGACGTGATAAATTGATCCCAGAAGATCAATTGCTTACCACCGAACCCAGAGGTAAGTATAGACGTACCCTTAGGCAATGACTGACAATGAAAACAAATTATGCTTAAATTGATGATGACTGTAGGAAGTGCAGAGATGTCCACTAGGGATCAGAATGAGTTTCCCTTAATCTCTGAATCCTAAAATGCATACTGATTTGTAAAAAGAACATGTAGATGCATTAATGCAATTCATTTCACATTTTTATGTTCTGTATAAACTGAATTTTTAAAATTAAAGTTGGGCACTGAAAATTTCAGTGCTTGATTTTACTATAACAGGATTTTTAGAGTTGTGTACAGTAAAATTTTAAAGTTACTTGAAACACTCATAATGTGATCAGTAAAAGCTACTTTCCGCCTATTCTTTGTCTTCATGTTTCTCCCTATCACAGGAAGAAATATCATCTAAGGAGATTTTAAATCTATTCTAAAGCCATAATATTTTTCAAAATCATCCAAACCAGAGGTAATTCTTTGCAAGATAATTAAAATCAGAAACGATCAAACTCAGATATAAGAGAGAGCCCAAGATTAAACAGTGTTCATTTTGTTATGTTCCTCTGCGTATTCTGATTTCTCTTCACCATATTTTAATATTATAAAAAACACTTGTATATATTATGTGAGTGGGCTAATAGATTTCATCTTTACTTCTAGCAGTATAGTTAATAGCAAGCCAGAATATGCTATTTCCAACCTATTATATTTTTTCTATTTTTAAAACTGAATTTAACTCTGATACCTATGGAAAGGGAAGTAGAAGAATGTTAATAGTTTAAGCCACCCAATTCTCTTCTGCAATTAAAAAGTGTTGTTTTTTAGTCCTCAGGAACTGAGAGAAACTGCGGCACTAGCACCTTCATTTGCACTGGCACCTTCTCATCTTTCAGTAAGATTTAGTTGTCCATGTGCTAAGAACCTTTCAGCTGATTCCCTCAGCTAAGAATCCAACTTTAAAATTTCAAAATATCACCCTATGAATATCCTGAATGGGCCAGTCTCCCAGGATCCTAACCCAGGTCTTAAAATATTGGTGAAGCCATAGCACTGACAGGCTGCAGCAGTGGAGCACATCAGAATCTCTGTCTGGTTGACTCCTAGGAACTCTTTGCCACCAACCATGCCCCAATCCCTCTTTCCATGCCAGGGGCTCTTTGCAGGCCCCTTACTTGGCCACTGGCTGTTTCCCTCCTTTGCCTCTCTCCTAGGGTGACCAGATGTCCCAATTTTACAGGAACAGTCCCGATTTTTGGGTCTTTTTCTTATATAGGCTCCTATTACCCCCCACCCCTGTCCTGATTTTTCACATTTGCTGTCTGGTCACCCTACTCTCTCCCCAGAGGAGCAAGGTCTCTATGAACATAAGTACCTTTCTTCCCATGGAGAGGGGGCTGACTGAGGTCTGTTACCTCTCCCCTTGCCTGGTTCAGGCACGTGAGGAGGTGGCTTGGTTTTAGGACGGAAGCGCTCTCTGGTCTCCCTTGCTGACTGAGCCTAGTGTTGCTGAGCAGAGCTCCTGTCTCCTCTCCACAGCTGTTAGGCAACAGAGGAAGTGCCAGAGCTGGTGTTGTCACTTCCATCATCTCTCTCCCCAGCCTCTCTAACCCAGCCCAAAAGCAGAGGAGGCTTGGAGGCAACCACGATTGTCCACCCTAGCTGAAAGCTACAGGGGGAGGGAGTAATCTTGACTATGTCCATGCTGGATCCCTGTCTCCCCAGACTGGAACTATCCAGTTTCAGCTCTCTGCACATACTGCATTACATACTGTGCATTGAACCCTGTTGTGAGAATAGCAGCCTCTAATCAACTAGCAGGGCATTTTTTATTGGCCTTTGAAGGGGACTGGATGGGGTGGCAAAGGTGCATGTAGAGAGAAGCACAAGTCTCTACCCATATAGGATGCCTCTATGAATTGATATCTATGTGTAATTCTATTTTTGTTGGTGACCAGCAGAATTTTTGTTCTATTTGGGTGTGAGCTGAAGGAATTTTGAAACATGAAAGTGTAATGGAGTTCACTCACCTTTAGGTCTGGGGTGGTGGTGGGAAAATCAGCTCTCATTGGGCCTAGCCCCCCTTACATTGTGTACTCCCCCCAGCAGCCCTTCTCATTCTCCAGAACTCAGCCCTCTGCCGTGGTCACTATATATAGTTTTCCCCTTCCAATGTAACAATGTCCCACAAGGCCATCTGCCCATGTGCGGTCTGAAGCACTCTTCTGTAATTCCCAGTCTGTGCCACTTTCCCAGTGACTGGTAAGGGAATCCAGGCCCTCCTGCTTACACAGTCACAATAGCCCTTCTCTACAGAACTTTCACGCCATAGAGGTTATATATATAAACCCGCCACTTTGCACGCACTTCGAGAGTCAACATCATCGCATCACTTACCTACAAACCATCCAGGAAGATCCTGAGCCATACTATCTGCTCCATCTCAGCAAGGTTCCGTGTTCCTCCTGCGAACTCCATCTTGAAGCAGTAGAAGGTCCGGAGCTCGACAGCCACTGCAGGGACTAGGTTCCCAGTCAACTGTCTGCTGTCCACTTGCCAGTCATCACCATCATCCTTCAAGTATAAAAAGGACTATTTAGGGATACCCGTAGTTTGCTAAGGGTTAGTTTGGAGTTGGGCTTCAGGCCCAACCAGTTCCAACCACTATGCTGTTTTGCTCTGTTTATTGTTTCTCCCCCTTAAGTGTGTTTACTTTTTCCAAATAAATAACTCTTTGTTTGTATCTTATGCTTGGGTTAAGTTTTATTTACCTGGGGTGCTGGGTGGGGGTATGAAGGATTTTATTTTACCAGGTGATAGATACTGGGGCCAAATCACAATCTTCTAAGTTTAACTGTTGTCATAACTTCTTCAGTACAACTCTGCCTTTCGTATCCTGTCTTCCCCACAAATCCTCTGGAGAAACCCCTTCTTTAAAGGACAGGATCTAAGGGCTTTTGCTTTGATCCCCACCCTACATTTCCTCCTATCCACTTCTCTCTGTGCAGAACAGAGTTGTAGACTCTATGTTCCAAACTTCCTGGCTGTATACAAGCCCAGCAGGAGCAGGCTGGGTTTCATCTTCAATTAGTGCCTATCAATCAAGCTTCTCTTCCTCAGGTGTGACCTATAAGGTTAATTGACCCCTTCTGAGCCACCTTAACCTTGTTAGGGCTGGTGTGGCATGAACACCTCGTTACAGAAGGTCTTACCACTCCATGAGAAGTATAAAGAGAAAAGAGGGATATTTTTAACTCTTTTACTTTTATAGATGTTTGAGTATTAAAGGAACTTTTCAAAGGAGTTATTATTGGGGAAGAGAACAGTTGTGATTGGATTTATTTGGAGTCTTTAAAAAAGGGAAGAAGGAGGATCCGGGGAACTACAGGCCAGTCAGCCTCACCTCAGTCCCTGGAAAAATCATGGAGCAGGTCCTCAAGGAATCAATTATGAAACACTTAGAGGAGAGGAAAGGGATCAGGAACAGTCAGCATGGATTCACCAAGGGGAAGTCGTGCCTGACTAACCTAATTGCCTTCTATGATGAGATAACTGGCTCTGTGGATGAGGGGAAAGCAGTGGATGTGTTATTCCTTGACTTTAGCAAAGCTTTTGATACGGTCTCCCACAGTATTCTTGCTGCCAAGTTAAAGAAGTATGGGCTGGATGAATGGACTGTAAGGTGGATAGAAAGCTGGCTAGATCGTCGGGCTCAACGGGTAGTGATCAATGGCTCCATGTCTAGTTGGCAGACAGTTTCAAGCGGAGTGCCCCAAGGGTCGGTCCTGGGGCCGGTTTTGTTTAATATCTTTATTAATGATCTGGAGGATGGTGTGGACTGCACTCTCAGCAAGTTTGCCGATGACACTAAACTAGGAGGCATGGTAGATACACTAGAGGGTAGGGATCGGATACAGAGGGACCTAGACAAATTAGAGGATTGGGCCAAAAGAAACCTGATGAGGTTCAACAAGGACAAGTGCAGAGTCCTGCACCTAGGACGGAAGAATCCCATGCACTGCTACAGACTAGGGACCGAGTGGCTAGGTAGCAGTTCTGCAGAAAAGGACCTAGGGGTCACAGTGGACGAGAAGCTGGATATGAGTCAACAGTGTGCTCTTGTTGCCAAGAAGGCTAACGGCATTTTGGGCTGTATAAGTAGGGGCATTGCCAGCAGATCGAGGGACGTGATCGTTCCCCTTTATTCGACATTGGTGAGGCCTTATCTGGAGTACTGTGTCCAGTTTTGGGCCCCACACTACAAGAAGGATGAGGAAAAATTGGAAAGAGTCCAGCGGAGGGCAACAAAAATGATTAGGGGTCTGGAGCGCATGACTTATGAGGAGAGGCTGAGGGAACTGGGATTGTTTAGTCTCTAGAAGAGAAGAATGAGGGGGGATTTGATAGCAGCCTTCAACTACCTGAAGGGGGGTTCCAAAGAGGATGGAACTCGGCTGTTCTCAATGGTGGCAGATGACAGAACAAGGAGCAATGGTCTCAAGTTGCAGTGGGGGAGGTCTAGGTTGGATATTAGGAAACACTATTTCACTAGGAGGGTGGTGAAGCACTGGAATGCGTTACCTAGGGAGGTGGTGGAGTCTCCTTCCTTGGAGATTTTTAAGGCCCGGCTTGACAAAGCCCTGGCTGGGATGATTTAGTTGGGAATTGGTCCTGCTTTGAGCAGGGGGGTTGGACTAGATGACCTCCTGAGGTCCCTTCCAACCCTGATATTCTATGATTCTATGATTCTATGAGTAATTGCAGTGTAGTAATGACTGTCACAAAGATACCTTATCATGCTGTTGTTGAAGTAGATTCTTTCCCAGGATGACCACTGATAATGATGCTCTCCCTGGGTAACCTCTTTGCAATAGGAGTCTGTCTTTGCATGGCCAGAGGCTCAAGCTTTTATACCTGTATTTGCTAAAGGAATGTGAACCCTCACCCTAATTCATGGTATTTCTGGAAAAGTATTTTAGCAACCAGGTGGCCATTTTGCTTCTGCTGTGTCTATCTATAAATTACGACCTTTAAAAATGTGATATTAAGAATTATATTGATGTCTGCATCTCATGTAAGTAAAAGAACATAAGAATGGCCATACTGGGTCAGACCGAAGTTCCGTCTAGCCCAGTATCCTGTGTTCTGACAGTGGCCAATGCCAAGTGCCCCAGAGGGAATGAACAGAACATGTAATCATCAAGTGATCCATTCCCTGTGGCCCATTTCCAGCCTTTGGCAAACAGAGGCTAGAGACACCATCCCTTCCCATCTTGGCTAATAGCCATTGATAGACCTATCCTCCATGAACTTATCTAGTTCTTTTTTGAACCCTGTTATAGTCTTGGTCTTCACAACATCCTCTGGCAAAGAGTTCCACAGATTGACTGTGCATTGTGTGAAGAAATATTTCCTTTCCTAAAAGATAGTAAATGAAAGGGAAGCTTTTAATTCTTTCAGATGAGATGCTATGGGAAAGCTTCTTCTATAAAATGGACTGAGCTAATACGTATGTGTAATTGTCACTATCACCTAACAAAGGTTATAGGCCCCTTATAGTCTCTCTCCCCTACCCCAGAGAGGCAGGAATTGCAGAAGAGGATTTGATAGTACTTCCCTCATCAGCTGAGATATATCTGTTTGAGTGGGTGGTCTGGACAGCACTCTTTTCCTTTCACAGAGACCTGTATGGTAGCCACGTCAGTGCCTCTCCGCAAACCAGTGAGTCTGGGAGAAGAAGGGTGTTCCAGTGATTAAGGTGCTAAGTCTAGGACTTGGGAAACCCAGCGTTAACTTTCTGCTCTGCCACAGACATCATGCATGTACTTAAGTCAGTGCTTTCTATAAAATGGGAATACTACTTCCCTACCTCAAAGGGTTGTTGTGAGAATAACTACATTAAAGATTATGAGGCACTCAGATACTGTGGTAATGGGAGTCATACAACTACCTTAGTAAAACAGAGATAATACTCCATTTAGATTAATAAGACCATTCATACTTCAGTTATTTTGTCAACATGTCTGCAGAGTGAGGCAGATATCACCGCACCAGGTACATTTTCAATCTTTTCTTCACAACAGTGAGAACTAGAAATTTTTTAAAAAATGAAACTTGTTATGGAGCAGGATATAGGCAGTCTGGCCTGGTAGGCAGTGCAGGAATCAGGTCTAGTGGGTGGAACAGGCATCGGGGGGATGGGGGGACAAAGCCCAGGGTCAGTCCAAGTATCAAATGCCAATTCTCATAGACTCATAGACTTAAAGGTCAGAAGGGACCATTATGGTCATCTAGTCTGACCTCCCGCATGATGCAGGCCACAAAAGCTGACCCACCCACTTTCCCTTAACTCAGCTGTTGAAGTCTCCAGATCGTGATTTA
Source organism: Terrapene triunguis (assembly GCF_002925995.2). Taxonomy (NCBI): domain Eukaryota; kingdom Metazoa; phylum Chordata; order Testudines; family Emydidae; genus Terrapene; species Terrapene triunguis. The sequence goes on along the minus strand of NW_020664417.1, from coordinate 50,275,161 downwards.
AAGACTTCAAGTCGCAGAGAATCCTCCAGCTTGCGACCCCTGCCCAATGCTGCGGAGGAAGGCGAAAAACCTCCAGGGCCTCTGCCAATCTACCCTGGAGGAAAATTCCTTCCCGACCCCAAATATGGCGATCAGTAGAACCCCGAGCATACAGGCAAGATTCTCTAGCCAGACCCACATTTTACCAGCGATGGCACTTTATTACCTAATTGACTAAAATCACGTTATCCCATTAAACCATTCCCTCCATAAACTTATCTAGCCTAATCTTGAAGCCAGAGAGGTCTTTCGCCCCCACCGTTTCCCTCGGAAGGCTGTTCCAAAATTTCACCCCTCTGACGGTTAGATTTGGTTAATTACCAGATTTAGCTACCAGAGCCAGAACCCAGAATTGAAGCTGAAGATCAGCTGTAGAATCTCCATCAGTGGAGATCTTTAAGAGCAGGCTAGACAAATGCCTGTCAGGGATAGTCTAGATATTAATTAGTCCTGCCTTGAGTGCAGGGGACTGGGCTAGAAAACCTCTGGAGGTCCCTTCCACTCCTATGATTCTATCAGAGCCAGGTCAGATGCCAAAGCCCAGGGTCAGGCCTGAGTCAGGGTCAGATATTAGAGGCTGGGGTCAGAGCCAGGACTGGTAACTGATGATTGGCAGCAAGGTGTAAGGGCATGTACTGGAGGAGAGGAGAGACAAGGATCAAGTATGGAGCAGGACCCCAGTGGAAACAGAAAAAGGGGCAAGAGCAGAGCAGGAATCAGGAACAGGGTTGGATGCAAGCAGCAGGCGCCACTGTAGCCAGAACATAACTCACATTGTTGCTCAGACCAACTTCCTGTGCCTCCTTCTGGCTTAAATAGCATGGTTGGACCACTCAGTGAAGCCTGGCAATCCTCCAATTAGGGATCCCATGGGTGGTGCCTTGGCTGAGGCTATAGTTCTACAAGCTTCTCAGGCCACCAGGCTTCAGTAGACATTGGGTGAGGGCCAGTATGGAGTGGTTATCTAGGGACTCCTAGGCCTGGGTTCAAGACCTAGGTTATCACATTTATGATCTGATCCCATGACTCCAAGAGCTAAGGTCCTAGGCATGTGCATACAGTGCTTATAACTTTATCCAATCTTGGCTGTAAGAGCCCCTTTACTGGTGTGATCTTACAATAGCTTTTTGAATGCTTTGGCCAAAGTATGCAAAACTATTGATTTTCATGTAAAAATGACTTCACTTCTTTATGTGTTTACCCCTTTTTAGCCTGAACCACTATTCAGGGCCTTGTGGGTTGTTTCCATTAGGAGGAGAAACTGATGATAGAGTTACATGTTCCTTTGATGTAGTGCTGTTTACTTACAAAGAATGTTCATAAAGTCCTGTTTCCCTGAACACAGAGGTGTAGTTTCCCTGATCATAGTGCCAAGCTTGCCTTTCCAGGTAGCACTCTGTCCAAAAAGGTGTCTCTCTTAGTTTTTTTTTCAGGCCACATTCCAAGAGCTTCTCTGGCTGTCTTCGCACTTTTCTGATCCACTCAGCTTGCTGCTGACCCTGCCCCCCCTCTCTGTACTCACGCCCTAGCCAAACCCTTACACCCACAAAGATCAGTTTTTCAGTGGCCTGGCATGTGGCCTGTGTTGTGGGTAGTGGCTCCTGTTGTTTCCGCTATCCCACTGAAAAAGGAGCTTAACTGCTTACATTTATCCTGAATGAAGGGCATCTACCATGCCTACCAGCTTCTATCCCCAACCTCCATCATAGCAATATTTATATGCATAAAACTATCTATTCACAAAAAGCAGATACAGTTGTATTGTAGCTGTAAAACAATACTAGTGTAGTTGTAAAAATGTAGAAATATAATTTTTGGATGTAATCTGTAGTTTTTCATAGCTTTTATAAAAACATTGTCAAAGATAATAAGCTTTTGTAATCATATAAAATATTTTAGAAATGATCTCTTATATGCAATTACATAACACTTTAATTTTCAATATGGCACATTGTTTTATATCATACACTGAATAAGGAAAATAATTCAATTTTCCCCTCATTTATTTTTAAGATGAAGATAAAGATGTTCAAGATAATAGACATACAAGCTGTTTTCAGCCAGTCACCAGAATTGATTTGTTAAAAAATATATAATGTGCCAGTTCCTCAGCTGGTATAAGTTAACTTAACTCAGCTGAAATCAATAAAGCTATGGCAATTTACAGCTGAGGCTGTGTCCCATAAGAAAGATTCTGAAACTAATAAAATGTACCACCTAAGTAATTTAACAAAAGAAAACTTCTCCTCATGCCAGAAAAAGAAACAGAATTATCTGAATTTATAAAGTTATTTTTTAATTTTACTTTGTAAATTAAATGGTGTAAGTAAAAAGACTCAGAAAATCTTGTATATGTTTCTGACTTTCTTTTTTCACTAAAGTTGGTGGCCATTATTGTTTGCATCTATTCTGAAGTCAAAAGTAGCCACATTAAAATATGGATGCTACAAAATATTAAGGGCTGCATTTCTAGCACACTGTGCAGGGACCATGTGAACAAGAACAGAAGTGTCATGTGGCACTGAAAATTATGTATCTATTTATGCAGCTGGCCAAAGATATTACTGTTGTCTATGCATGCACATGAACAAAATTAAAAATGTAGATATATGGCAAATATTAAAATCAGCATTATTTATTTATTTAAAACACATAGACAGCCTGGCACTGGCACTTTGTACTGGACTGATGAAAACTTACTGTAAATTCAAAAGCCACAGATCATCTATGCAGGCCCTGGGCCAATTCTTGCAGGCTCTGCTCAGGGCTTGATTCTTCAGTTCTTATTCAGGCAAAACTCTCATTAGAGGTCTTCAGGCAACTGGGCAGAATAAAGCGATTAGTTTCTATAGGAGATAAAAAAGAGAGTCTACATGCATAGAATCAAGTTCAGCTGTTAACAGAGCAAGATTGATGTGGGCCTCATACAAGGGCAACCATCACAAATGAAACGTTACATCAGCAGTCAGATACAGTGGAAAATTGTGAAGAAATTGAAGCTGGAAATGAAGAGAGAGACACCTTTTGATAAACTGGAAAACAAAATCTAAATCTTCATGATTTTTCCTATTTTATCATAGTTATACCTGTTCCAAACATCTTTACCTTACCTCAGGCTTTTGGCCCAAGACTGATTTTGTGAGATTTCTCAAGTTTTCAGGGCTGCCTACAAAATCTCAGGATTTTCAGCTGCACCATGGCTGTGAATGCTGCTGATGGCACAGTTGCAAGTAATGCAACTATGAAAGTTACACTGAGGCAATAGGAATACAGAAATGAGTCCAATAGGCTGCAAAGAATATTAAACTTGAGCCTCCCTGTTGCCCAGATTCCCTTAAAATTGGGCACATATTTTCTAATTTAAAAATAGTGAATAAATTGATCTGATTTTGTTTAAATGGCAGGAAAAAATTCCATGAGACGTGGGTCAGATGTAAGAAGAAAATGCTTTGGATTGGTTTGGGTCATTCTTGTCCTGTGAGGTCCCCTGATGAAAGATCTAAATAGCCCATTTCATATTTGAACATTGTTGGGATAAAATTGGGATTTGCCATTGCAAAATAAAAGATCTGAGGCAAACTATCGGTATGATGATACATAGAGCTGGGTGTCAGCTGGACATTGGATGTTCCATAGCTCTCATCACCTCACCAACTGCCTTGATAGACATAAATATACTTTGAACAGGAGAGGTGACTGAAGAAGACCTGGTGGAATCTTGCATGAGAGAGCTCATGCTACCTTCTGGTATGCCTCAGAAAGAATTAGCATTAGCAGCATTATCTTGCTCACTAATTCCCTGTTATAGAGGGATGATACTGGGAAGAGCAGCCTGCCAGAGACTCCAGTGGGTAGGCTCAGAGGCACCCAAAGTAGGGACTGATGCACTGGAGGGAGAGGGTAAAATGGAGCCCACTTGGGGCCACTTCTCCCCACTCCTCTCTCCTGGACCCAGAACTGTGCATGGGAGGCTCCCCACATATACTCTGGGGACCCTAGGGCCCAGGCGGTGCCTCCCCTCCTACTTGCCACTTCAGCAGCTAGGAACAGGAGTAGCAAAAGCAGGGACGTCTGCACATTCCAGTAAAAACTGAACACACTCAGACTTTCTCTGTCCTGTGAGGATTGGCTGTTTGCTCCAGTCCTCTCCCTCCCTTGACAGTCACTTCATCTCAGCTTCACACCACACCTACTTCTCCGCCCCTGTCCTGTCCCCCACATTCCCTTTCTCTTCCCCTTTCTTTCCATTTAGCTGATCCCTTGCTAAGTAAACCCATCCAAAATAAATAAATCATGGAACTAACATGGACATTTGTTGCCATTCCATTGTTCACTCTCCTTGTGTGTTCTATCCCTTTTCCCACCCTCTCTCTGTCTTGTTTTGTCTCATTGTCAGCTGTATCCATCTGTTGCCTCGTCTCTTATACTTTGTAAGTTCTTTGGGGGAAGAACTGTCTTTTTGTTCTGTGTTTGTACAGCACGTAGTCCTGGTCCATGACTAGGATGGCTGCAGTTGATTTCTAAATCATCCATTGCCTTTTTCCTTAACATATCAGTGGCATTTTGAGGCATTCATATTCTTTCCTTTCTCACCTATGTGAGATCCTGATTTACAATAAGAGAGGTTAACAGAGACGAGGGCTTCTAAAAAGATAGATTCTAATGATATAAAGAGAGAAGATTCTCTGTCTGAAACCAGTCAATGTGTTTTCTCTGGCCCCCTCACAAGGCCCTCTCTGAGATGTAAGTTTTACTATTGTATGAAGCCTTCAGTTTGCTTTGCAACGTTTTTTTTTTTTTTTTAAATAAACATTTAAGCCAGAATGCTTTGTAATTCCTTTAAATAGGGCTTTTGTGAAACATCTGAAAGAGAATTGGTTTTGACAGATAATTTATTGATCATATTGTACAAAGGCTACTCCATTCCTCACTGTTTTCTTTCAGAAATTGTGGGAAATAAGCCACTGAAAAAATGCACCGTGAATTTGTCCTGTTGAATTTATTGAAAAATGAAGGAGAATTTTTTTGGCAGAAACAGTTTGAATTTAACTAATCTAGGATGATTCCCTCCAACAAAGAAAATCTCTTTGGTGCATATAAAACAGGCATTGTATATTAAAATGAGAAAGCATTTTTCTTACATGTTTTTCCTCCAGAAATGTTGTGTAGTATTTCTGTGCATTGTTAAAATGCGGTCACATTCTGCCATAGCGATGGCTGTATTTCACTGGTAAGACTGAGTTGGCAGTTCCTGAAAATATAGAGCCAGAGCCTGCCCTGTGTCACGCGCATATATTTTGGGAGATAAGGGCAAGGGAGCTTTTCACTCCATTCCTATCAGTTCTGCACCCTATCCTATTTAACGTTTTTATCAAAGATGTGGAAGAAAACATAAAATCATTACTGATAATGTTTGCAGATTACACAAAGATTGAGAGAATGGGTAAGTAATGATGAAGACAAGTCACTGATAATGAGTGATCTGGGGTGGCTTAGTAAGCTGGGTACAAGCAAACAATATATGTTTCAATATGACCAAATGTAAAGTCATACATTTAGGAACAAGGAAATCAGGCCATACTTACTGGCTGGTAGACTGTACCGTGGGAAGCAGTGACTATGAAGAACACGTGGGTCATGGTGGATCATCAGCTGAACATGAGTTCCCAGTGCAATACTGTGGCTAATGTATTTACCAGCTGTATAAATAGGGTAATATTGAGTGGAGTAGAGAGGTTATATTGTGTTTGGCAGTGATGTGATCACTATAGGAATACTCTGTCCAGTTCTGGTGTCAACAATTCAAGAGGGATGTTGATAAATTGGAGAGGATTCAGAGAAGAGCCATGAGAATGATTAAAAGACTAAAAAGCATGCCTCATAATGAGAGACTCACGGAGCTCAATCATTTAGCTTATCAAAGAGCAGGTTAAAGGGTCACTTATAAATATCTTCGGGGCAGATCACAATCTATAAGTATCTCCAGAAATGTGATAACAGAGGGCTCTTCAAATTAGCAGACAAACGTGTAACATGATCCAATGGTTGGAAAACTAAGCAAGACAAATTTAGACTGGAAATAAGGTTTAAATTTTTAACAGTGAGGGTAATTACTGCTGGAACAACTTGCCCAGGGTTATGGTGGATTCTCCATCACTGAGGATTTTTAAATCAATATTAGATGTTTTTCTAAAAGATATGTTCTAGTTTAAACAGAAATTAATTCCGGGAAGTTCTGAGGTCTGTGTTATACAAGAGGTCAGAGGCGATGATCTAATGGTTCCTCTGGTCTTAAAAATCTATGAATCCATTAATCCAGCATATCCAAACATTGGCAAAGCAGAATTTTAATATAGTATTTGAGAACACTAGGAAAGAGATTCTGTCTCTGTTGTAGAAAGCACTCCATAACATCCAGGCAGTATGGTGTTCAGGGTAGGGTGCAAAGTTAAGCACCCTATATCCCATAGCTGCTATTTATTATTTGTCAGAGCAGCAGTAATTCTCTTGCCGGGTATCACCAAAGGTATATGAAGCTCACTATGTAGTGATTTTGACCCCACTGCCTCCTCTCTCTCTTTCATACACGCACACACATTGCTTACAGTGGTTTTGTCATGAGTCTCATAATATTGAATGTTTTTTATTCTGCTGGAGTGAGCTAATTGCATGATCATTTCAGTATTCATTAAAAAAAAGACAGTATGTTTCTCGCCCTTATGTTTGCAAAGTAAAGCTTGAAACTATGATGCCTACTTGCTCAAAAATCAGAGGGCAAATAAAAGAGCCAATAATCGATTATTTTTAAGATTGTATGATTTTGGGAGGCCTGACTCATGACTTTTCAATAGTCTTAGGGTTAGGAATACTTCACACGCACACTCACCTATCCACACACGGAAAGCATAGCTCAGGGAAGCAGAGGCAGGAATAAACCCAGACTTTGTATATGTTTATAAAATTGTTTGTGTCCTTTGTGGATGAAAGGAACTGAGCATATGATTAAACTAATCTATGTAGATTAGAGATGCAGACATATGAATATGGGGGTATATATAATATATACATATATGGTGTTTTCTTTTCATAGTGTGTTATTGTTCTGTATATAGGTTTTGCTGTTATTATGTTATTAAACACTCAGAGTGGAATTCACAAAGTTATTTAGGTGCCTTACTTCCATTCAGTGAAATTAAGTGCCTAAATACCTTTATGTATCCCACCCTCAGAAAATATTACTGAACTTTAAAAAATTGATATATATCTGTGGAAATGTAGTTGTTTAAGAAGCAAATCTGTGCTATTGAAATTGGTGTTTAGGCTGCAGAGGATTTCATATTGTGGATGCAATGGACTATATATGAATACAGTTTTCTAATCCCCTTGCATTATTTGGTTACCTCTCTCACACTAGCCTAGTTTCACTCTATATTTTATCTTCTCATCACCAGTGTCATCATTAAAACCAATTGGTACTGGTACGCTAAAACACTGCGGCAAACTTCTCTCCAGCAGAGCCCCATCAATGGCAACTATTGATTCAGAAGTGCATGTTGTGACTAACCCAGCAGTATTAGATAGCTCTGTTTCTTACTTCTTTTTTTCCACCTACACTTAGCATCAACTGCTCTGCAGACTAGTTCCACTGCACATCCATTGCTACCTAAAATTGTTTTAATTCAAACTGGAACCAACTAGCTATTGTAGGAATTGAACTTCAGTCTTAAAAAGCAACAGCATGTACTGACTGCTTGTTTGGCTATGAAACCTTTGAAATATGTAAATTCTCCTATTATGGTCATTTGTTATAGAAGAAAGCCGAAATCCTTAAATTATTGACATCATATGATCCTACATATTGACAGTATACTGTACTATATGTGAATTTACCAATCCTAAAAAATTGCTGCTTAAATAACCCCCATCAATGTGTTTGATATTCACTGTGACTAAAGCATCTGATGACAGCTGATTGTGCAAAGTGTGGCTCTAGAATGTGCACAGTAGGAAGACATCCTTTCAGCTCACAGCATTATTATAAGAGTCTCTGGAGGGGCAAAATAGCTGTTAGCTTCTGTCTCTGGTTAAATGCTCATAGCCATAAGCCCAGCTGCTATTTTTGCTCAGAATGAAGGAACAAGAATAAGTTAAGTGCTCTTTAGTTCCATTTTTTCACTTATGTGCTATTCATATAAACAATTAACTTCACATACTTCTTTACTTATCCCACTAGAACAGCACTGCTGAGTCAGCATTAGTCACTTCTTCTCTTGTAATGGATTGTTACTAGATATTTTTCTTCAGCCAACCAAGATCCAGAGCCGTGCTCATGTTATCCACCTATAATTCTTTGATGCAGAATACCTGACAGGAGTTTAATCCTATATTCTGATCTGTCTCTGCCATTAGCCCTGCACTCATTCTGTCCTCCTCTTCCGTGCCCTTCTGTTTTTGTTTCTCCACTCTGCAGTCCGACACATTGATTATATGGCTTTTATTAAAATCATCTTCCTGAATAATGAAGACAACATAACACATCACTAAGCTATCATGCGTTCTTTGGCTGTAAACATAATCTGCTGTTCATATTCCACTGCTTTGGGCTAAATTAGGGTTGCCTCTTTTGCATTATTGGTCACACAGGCACATTCCTCTTTCCCTTCATTAGTTTTAGGCTTAAAGCCAGCATGAGATGTACTTCTCATTCAGTTTTCTTTTTCTCTCTTTTATTTATAGTCACCAAAGCTTAGCCTCAAGCACTCCAAAAGTTTCACTTACACAGTTACTTAGTTAGTGTAGTTTTTGATGAAACTACGTGACAGATTTAATGCACATTCCTGGTGCAGTTTAACTGACCTAAATGCTTCCCAATGTGTATTACTTTGTTAATTTGTTCTTCATAAGTTAAAAAATAGACTTTAGAGGGGTCTAAATTAGCTGTTACCACTCAAGAAAGATCTTGGAGTCATTGTGGATAGTTCTCTGAAAATATCCACTCAATGTGCAATGGGAGTCAAAATAGACTTTAGAGAGTCATAGAGACAGGTGGAAACATTTTTTATGCACATTGGAAAACATTTTTTATTATAGTTGGGATTATGTTTTTATCAAGTACATTCTCTACGGTATGCAGGAATATCATTGCCTAATATTAATAAGTGCTTTATGCAGCCTCTTTTTGTGAATTTCCAGTGATAGAATGTCTACCTTAGAACTGAAATACTGGCATTCTGGAAGCAGAAGTGGAAATGTCGGGTCAGACTCGAAGCTTTAATTTTCATTCCTGCTTATTCCAGAGCTGTGGGGCAAACCTCACTTCATGATCCTACAAACAAGATGGGAGAGATTAATGAGAGCATTAATATGTAAAAGTTATTATGCTAAGTGGTTCTACTGATTTTATTATGCGGTATCGAGGCTCAAATCTACTCCATAATTGCAAAAAAAAAAGTCAGAATAAAACAGGAAAAAGTTATTTAAAAAACTCCAATTAAATAATTCCCTTCTCACCATGGTATGGAAAAGACTAAAAATTATGTAAAAGATCTCTGGAATTTGACCTGGGTTCAAAGCTTCCAGTGAGTTAGTGATTGGGAAGCTTCACACCAGTTATTCAGTTAATTGGTTCTAGAGCAGGGCTACTGTTAATATTTTAAAGATATTTTCTTTAACCACCCAGGCCTGGTTTGATCATTTTGACTTGAAGAGAGAATGAGACAGTAACAAGGAGCATTATTTATGTGACTGACAAGCATGCCACAAGAAACACCCTAAAATGAGTTGACCCTATACTGTTTCTTTTGCAAATCTCAGTGCCAAAATCTTGTCAGTAAATAGTTGTGGCTTCTGTAGCAAAGAAAGATGCCGAGTATTCCTCCTGAATAAACCCCTTCATTACACGTGCATGCAAATACATTTACAATCCTATTTCATCTTATACTGACTATTTCAAGTTGTTCAAAAGACCATCTCTGTGCAGGGCCGGCTCTGGCTTTTTTGCCGCCCCAGGCAAAAAAGCCTCCGGCCGCCGCCCCCCTCCCCCTCCCGCGGGGGGGGGGAGGCCAGAGCCCCGGGGGGAGGGCGGCGAGCCCCGGCGGGGGCTCCGTTCTCCCCCCGGCGGCCGGGGGGAGGGCGCCGGGGGGGAGGGCGGCCGGAGCTCAGGGGGGAGGGCAGCGAGCCCCGGCCGGGGCTCCGTTCTCCCCCCGGCGGCCGGAGCGCCGCGCCGCCCCCCTCCAGGTGCCGCCCCAAGCACCAGCTTGGTTGCCTGGTGCCTGGAGCCGGCCCTGTCTCTGTGTCTTTGCTTTCTGCTTGATGTCTTGCTTTCTGGAAGTAAATTGATATCAACTGATGTGATCTAAATCCAACTTGTATGCAGTGTTTATGGCTGACCAGCCCAGCATACTGTAAACTTCCATGCTACAGTCTACTTGACAGGATAAAAGACTCACTTCTGGGATTGCTGTCTGACATGTGCAGAATCATTCTCAACACTGCAATCCCTAAGGAAAAAGCTTTTATCCTGTCAGAGACTTCAATCCCAGCCTTAAAAATAGATATCTATACATATGTATCTACATCTGCCTATCAGTATAGTAGGAGATCTTATCTCCAATGTGGTCAAACATTTGAAAGGAAGTGCATTATTAAAATAAAATAAAAAATTACCTAAGTTTAATTACAGTGTTACATATATTAAATTATTCAATATACCCTGTATGTGTTATCTGTTTCCTAAAAGATAGTCAGAGGCATAAAGGACTTTCTTTTATGAAGTAAACAATTGCAAAATATAGTACTTTCAATTAAATTTAAGATTTTCAAAGGATAGACAACTTTTAGATCCATGGAAAAAGGCAACGATTGATCAATTAATTCCACTTCAAGTTGCAAATCTCAAGAAGGATTCAAATGTACTCTAGTTTCTTAGTGATCATTTTTATTGCAGCTGCAAAAAAAAATAATTGCAAAGTGCCAGTTTCAAAAATTGTATAACAACATAGTAACATTTTCCCTTGTAGTTTTATTATTATTTTAATTTGAACTCATAAGAGTGTGTGAACTGGTTCTAGCTAGATACTACCAGAGGACTTCAAATGAAGAGGGTTCTAGACCCCATTAATTCATATATAGTATTTCATCCAAAAATCTACATTAAAAGAAAATTAAGGTTGCAAAATCTAGCACTCAGAAGTTAGGAAATGGCAAAATTTAGGTTATTTGTTCAAATCTTAATTGGCCTCCCCACTGCACGTTGAGATACAGTCCATAAATAATTACATAACCACATGCCATTTTCAGGGAATTCTGATAGTCCATATGGTTTGAACATACAAACAATTCTCCCTAAATGAGATTCCAATTCATGACTTTCTGTCAGATAAGTTCTGTATAAATGAAATAGAAGGTAAGGGAGGCTCTACTTAACACACTGGATGAAATTCGGTCCCTGTTGAAAACAATGGACTTTTGCCATTGACTTTATTGGGAGCCACAATTTCAGCCACTATGTGATGAATATTTTGTTGCCATAAATTAGTGAAGGCAGATATTGCAATCCTCTGCACTGTCTTTGGGGGCCATTGTATAAAATTTATGAATGGTTCATATATAATTGTGTTCTTCTCCAAAGGGGAGGATTATCACAGCCGTTACAGGAACTAAGAATGGGGAGGGGGATGATTAAGGTGAGTCACTGCGACGAAACAATTCTGGAGAGGGATTGCCCTCCTGGAGCAGTTTGCACTTAGGTCCAACATTGGTTTTCCAGGGACTAGAGACCAAAGGCAGGGCTTTTGGTATAAAAAGATGAGCTTGAGTTGACTCAGGGTCTTCTTTCTGATCCAGCAAATGGATAGGATCTTCTGTAAGGCCCTGCAGGGCTGGAAGTTGGGGGTTCTGGGCTGCTGCTACCTTCACATTGCCACTGGAGGACCCTGTGAGGTTGTGCTTGGCAGGAAGCACCAGCCAGCAGGACCTGAGTGGTGGCCCCTTGAAGCCCACTGTTTGTCCAGTTCCAGTATTTAAACCAGGAAGCCATGAAGGGGAGCTGTTTGTGCAACAACACAGACTGTCTTCCTGCTTCTGCTCCAGACCCTGCTTGTAGTAAACCTTAGGCTCCAGCTTCTGACCCTGGTTTTTCCTTGACTGTGCTCTTTGATTGCTGTCTATAACCTGGTGCCTGACCCCAGTCTCCTGGTAACCTGACCCTGCCTGCCTAATGATGCCTGAACCTCAGTTTTCTCTCTGGCCTGTTGTGGACTCTGACCTGCTGGTACCTGACTCCCAACTCCTGCTCTGACCACGAGGTCTGACTGCCATCATCCTGGTAATGACACCTTCTCTCCAAAGGAGGATTGTCTTGGGGAAGGGTTGGAAAGACTTTAGCCCTACTAGGGCCTCATGAGACAGATGGTTGACTACTGGTATGTGTAGTAAATGTATAAATGTTATTGTTTTTCTTACTTTGCCTTATCTGTAAATTTCAGTTATTGATAGAAATATTTTTTCATTGTTTTGGGTGTGTTTATTGAACCTGACTTACTGACACAATTGAGAATCTGAAAGTGAAGCTGTTTTTGTTCTAGTTGTGCATCGTCACCCCAATCCAGAAGAGGTACACCTCTACCCTGATATAACGTGACCCGATATAACATGAATTCGAATATAACGCGGTAAAGCAGTGCTCTGGGGGGGCGGGGCTGCACACTCCGACGGATCAAAGCAAGTTCGATATAACACGGTTTCACCTATAACGTGGTAAGATTTTTTGGCTCCCGAGGACAGCGTTATATCGGGGTAGAGGTGTATTGGGAAGGTGTTTTTAAGATATAAGGTCTCAGTTCAGCCAAGGTGCTTAAACACATGCTTAATTTTCAACATATAGGTCCCATTGAAGCAAGATGAGACTAATTGTGATTAAAGTGAGGCACATTCTTAAATTTCTTTTCTAAAAAATATGCTATAGTGCAAACAGAAGTTATGGGCTTGAGGCAGACATTATCTGGTGATAATTGGTCTGTGCTATATAGAAGGCCAAACTAGAAGATTACAATCATCTCTTTTGGCCTTAAAATCTCCAAATCTCTGGAGTCCAATTCAAGAGTACACCCCATATATCTAGATTCTTTTTCCTGCTCATTATCATGGGATCTGAGCACTTCCCAACAGAACATTAGAAAAAATCACACTAGGCTAATGGTTTAACTAGGTCATCTTTCTCCCTATTTTCTCCAAGTCAGTAGGGGCAATTTAAAAAAAAAAAATTCTTCATTCTTTTCTCTTTCCTCCCCTCATACTCTTCTCTCTCTTTCTTTGCCTTTGCCTCTTTCCTCCTTCTCCTCTCTGTTGTTTTGAGATGTCTGTGGGAGAGCTAAATTGAAGAACTGAGTTTTACACTTTGTTTTAAAGGGAGTGAGATTAGTGGTCATTCCAATCTCCTCTGGTAATGAGTTCCAAAGCCTAGGGCCTGTTCACGTACAGGGCCATCTCCCGCTCTTATGGGCTTCAGTCTGTAGATTGATAGCTTCATTGTTCCTGGGGGGAGCTGTCAGAGTACATTATTATTACAAAAAGTAATTCTCCAGGCAATATCAGCTAACTCCTTAGAGGGTGCTGTGTGTATACCTCTAGATCAGAACTTAGGCCTGGTATTCATCTAAAACTTAGGATAACCTCGCTACTAAGGAGGTAGATTTGCTATGGCAATGATGGGAAACAAGCCTATGCAGATTTGAGCTGGAAGGAGATAGGTACTGTGGCAGAGCTCCGACCTTGTCCATGTGGGTCCCGCGCTTCCAGGCGGCTTATGCTAGCCTCAGAGGCTCACTGCAACCCTCCATGTAGCCCTTCTCTCTCTAGGGCCAGAGTTACATTCTACTGAGCCCTTTTCATCATAAGCCAGCAAGGAGGTTGGTGAGAGAACTCCCACAGTCTCTGTTGTCCCTATGGGCTTATTCCAGAACAGTTTAGCCTCCTGTTCTGACAGAGGCCTGTCTTCCCCTCCCAGGAGGTGCTTCTGTGGTGGTGGGTTGTGGGGGAACCCGGGCCTGCCCTCTACTCTGGGTTCCGGCCCAGGGACCCTAATGGCAGCAGCTGTTGGCAGCCGACCTTTCACTGCCAGAGTTGCTACATTTCGCTGGCCCACTTCCCCACAGCTCTCCCACATCTCTCTTCTTCACCCTTACCTTAGGGTTCCCTTCCAATGGGTTGAGGGTGTCTTCATTAGCCAGCTCTTCAGCCGCACTTCCTCTCCTCTGGCTCCCTGGCTCTCCTCAGCCTGACCCAGTGAGCCTTTTTATAGTATCAGAGGGGCCTTAATTAGAGTCAGGTGTTAATATTAGCTTAACGGCCTCACCTGACTCTTTGCAGGCTAATTGGAGTCATATGTCCACCCTAGCCTAGAGCAGCCCCTGCTCTGGTCAGTCAGGGGACAGAAAACTGCTTATCCAGTGGCCAATATATCTGTCTTCTACTCCTCTGCTGTACCCAACTGGCCTGGGTCTATCACATATCCCTCCCCCTGCTCAACACCTAGGGGTTGGGCAGCTTGGGATGCCAGACAGTGTACACATGATAAGCCATCGGCGTTGCCATGGTGACTCCTCGCTCTGTGCTGTATGCGGAACTGGAAAGGTTGGAGGGATAAGAACCACCTGGTTACCCTTGTGTTCTTTTCCTTGTTCTGTTGCATCCATTGAAGAGGGGCATGGTCAGTCACAAGGTCAAATCTGCACCCCAGCAGGTAGTAACGCAACGTTTCCATGGTCCATTTTACAGCGAGGCACTCTTTCTCTACCACTGCATATTTTTGTTCCCTCGGAAAGAGTTTCCTACTGAGGTAGAGAATTTGGTGTTCCTCTTCCCCAACCATCTGTGAGAGGATGGCCCCTAACCCTACCTCAGATGCATCTGTCTGTAGGATGAATTCCTTGGTGAAATCCGAGGCTATCAATACGGGGTTACTGCAGAGGGCAGTCCTTAGGTCCACGAATGCCCTCTCTGCTGCGTCGGACCATCTGACTGGATCAGGACCATGGGCCTTCACTAAGTCCATTAGGGCACTTGCCCTTGTGGCAAAATGGGGGATGAAACGCCAGTAACACCCTAGGAATGCTTGGACCTGCTTCTTACGACTTGGCCGTGGCCAATTTTGGATGGCCTCTAACTTATTCAGTTGGTGTTTTACCAGACCTTTTCCTACCACGTAGCCAAGATATTTGGCCTCTATGAACCCCATAGCACATTTAACAGGGTTTGCCATAAGGTCAGCACTCCTGAAGGTATCAAGGATCGCCCCCACCTTCTTCAAGTGCGCTTCCCAATCTGGGGTATGAATCACCACATCATCCAGTAGGCCACAGCGTAGCTGGCATGGGGGCGTAATAACTTGTCCATGAGGCACTGAAAGGTAGCTGGGGCCCCATGTAGTCCAAAAGGGAGGACTGTATATTGGAAAATACTCTTTGGTATAGAGAACACTGTCTTTTCCTTTGCATCTTCGGCTAGGGGAATCTGCCAGTACCCCTTTGTCAAGTCTAGGGTCGTCAAGTACCAGGCATTCCCCAGACAGTCTGCTAGTTCATATATGCGGGGTATAGGGTAGGCATCAAACTGGGATATCTTGTTTAGTCGACGGAAGTCGTTGCAGAACCTCGTGGTGCCATCAGGTTTGGACACCAACACTATTGGGCTGGACAACTGACTGTGGGATTCTTTGATGATCCCCATCTCCAGCAGTTTCCTGACTTCTGCTTTTATTTCCTCCCTTTTGGCTGCTGGCACCCGGTAGGGCCTCATTGTTACTCTGCTCTGGCTGCAGGGTTCGTGACAATGTGGTGATATGTCCCAGTTGTGCGACCTGGCTTTATCGAGAATACATCTTGATATTGGGCGATCAACTCAGTTACCTCTTTCTTCTGGGCTGTTGTTAGATCGGGAGACACCCTTACCTGTTCAGGGTTTTTGTTCCCTGGGTGCAGGTCTTCTCAAACCACTGTGCATGCCTCTCGGGCATGCCAGGGTTTCAGAAAGTTGAGGTGGTATATCTGCTCTAGTTTTTGACGTCCCGGTTGTCGCACCTTGTAATTTACTTCCCCTACAGGTTCGACTATTTCGTAGGGCCCTTGCCACTCGGCCAACAGCTTACTTTCAGCCGTGGGTACCAGTACCATTACTCGGTCACCGGGTTGAAACTGACGAACCTTGGCTTGATGGTTGTAGTAGGTTCGCTGGGCCTCTTGGGCCTTCTCTAGGTGCTCCCTCACTATGGGAGTGGCCCAGGCTATCCGGTCCCTCATCTGTAGCACATGCTTTATTACATTCTTCCCCTCACTGGGTTCCTCCTCACAAATTTCCTTGGCTATGTCCAGGATGCCTCAGGGGTTGTGTCCTACAACAGCTCAAAGGGGGAGAATCTGGTGGAAGCTTGGGGGACCTCACGGATGGTGAACATGAGGTACGGTAACAGGTTGTCCCAAACTTTCCCATCCTTGCTTACCACCTTTCTTATCATGGCCTTGAGGGGCCAGTTAAATCTTTCCACCAGATCATCGGTTTGTGGGTGGTAAACCGAGGTCCACAGGGTCTGGACATGAAGCAGGGAACACAGGTCCTTCTTCAACTTGGACATGAATAGTGTTACCTGGTCTGTGAAGATTTATTTTGGTAGTCCTATCTGGGCGAAGATTGCCACTAATTCTTTGGCAATGTTCTTGGAGGCTGTGTTTCGTAAGGGGACAGCTTCTGGGTACCTGGTTGCATAGTCTAGGATGACAAGCACATACTGGTGGCCTTGGGTCATTTTCTCTAGCGGCCCCACAAGATCCATGGTGATCCGCTTGAACGGAACTTCGATGATCGGCAGGGGTACCAAAGGGGTTCTTAGATGTGGATAAAGGCTAAGCTTAACAGCCTCAGCTGACTCTTTGCAGGTTAATTGGAGTCAGATGTTCTCATTAGCCTAATGGCTTCAACTGACTTTTTGCAGGCTAATTGGAGTCATGTGTCCACCCTAGCCTAGAGCAGCCCCTGCTCTGGTCAGTCAAGGGATAGAAAACTGCTTATCCAGTGGCCAGTGTATCTGCCTTCTACTACTCTGCTGTACCCAACTGGCCTGGGTCTATCACAGTACTTACTGTGACAGACCCAGACCAGTGGGGTACAGGAATCTGGTAGAGGGCAAATATACTGGTCACTGGATGAGTAGTTTTCTGTTCCCTGAGTGACCAGAGCAGGGGCTGCACTAGAGTAATCAGGAACCTGCTAGAACCAGTTAAGGCAGGCAGGCTAATTAGGACACCTGGAGCCAATTAAGAAGAAGCTGCTAGAATCAATTAAGGCAGGCTAATCAGGGCAGCTGGGTTTTAAAAAGGAGCTCACTTCAGTTTGTGGTGGGAGTGTGAGGAGCTGGGAGCAAGAGGAGCAAGGAGCTGAGAGGGAGAGGGTGTGCTGCTGGAGGACTGAGGAGCACAAGCGTTATCAAACACCAGGAGAAAGGTCCTGTGGTGAGAATAAGGAAGGTGTTTGGAGGAGGCCATGGGGAAGTAGCCCAGGGAGTTGTAGCTGTCATGCAGCTGTTACAGGAGGCACTATAGACAGCTGCAGTCCACAGGGCCCTGAGCTGGAACCCGGAGTAGAGGGTGGGCCCGGGTTCCCCCCAAACCTCCCAATTGACCTGGACTGTGGGTTTTCCCAGAGGGAAAGGTCTCTGGGCTGTTCCCCAACCCACATGGTGAATCTTTGAGGCAAGAAAATCCGCCAATAAGCGCAGGACCCACCAAGATAGAGGAGGAACTTTGTCACATTACACAAGCCAGATCTTTTGAGTAAGACGATAGCATTTTGACACAGCCATTTCCTGAGTACAGCAGCACCTTACAGCCATGAGTAGAAAGCCTATAAAAACAAGAGCCTAAAGATAGGCTCTTAAGCCTACATTTAGGAGTCTAAATAAGTTGTCTGATCTTCTGAAGTGCTCAGCTATTTTTGAGTTCAATGGGAGCTGCTCAGAGCACAGCAATTTTGAAACTCAGATCACTTATGTAACAAGTAATATGGGTTTAGGGGCCTAATTTTAGACCTTTTTTAAAATTATTAGTCCAAGAATGATTTTGTTTGATTTTATAGCTTTAACACAGATCCTGGATTCATCTTTGATTTACTGTTCAAATAATGAGGTTGTAGAAGGTACATATCTACCAGCTGTGCTGCCTAGTGGTCAAGGGATGGTTGGCAGGACGTCTACCCATTGAAGCAGAGTCCTGTCCTGTAGAGCTTCACCTTGATGGCTTCCTGTCCTACTCTTTAGCACAGGGTCTTTAAGGGCTGGACCCTTAAACAGTCAGTCTCTTCCAGCTGGACTCTCAGTGAAGATGAAGACTCTTGTTATTGTATTGTCCTCCTAGGATGGGTAGGGGAGCCCAGGCCCACCTTATCTGGGCTCTGCTCCAGGGCCCACTGGTGGACAGCTACACCCAATACTTTGGGGTGCTAACTCACTGCCCCCCAGACCATTTCCTACCCCAGTCTCCTTCAGCTTCCCAGAGTAAATGACTTCAATCAAATCTCTGACCTGCACACTCAGTCCCCTGCTTCTCCTTTGTGGGTTTGCACAAGTCTTTGTCAAGTCCCAGGCAATACTTTCTCCTCAGAGCAACCACCTGCTCCCTTCCACTACCTGTCTCTGAACTGCTTTGCTCCACATTTTATATCCCTGCCTCCAGCTTGTGCAGGCTGTGCAGGTGTGGCTGGGCAGGGCTGCCAGGGCCCACAACTGTTCCTTAACCCCCTTCTCTCTAGTGTAGGATTTGTATACCCCTTCGCAGAGGTTTAACAATGTTTTAGCTTCCTCAGTTTCTACAAACACATAATCAAACAGCCTGGTGGGCAATATGAATGAACTTCCTGACAGTCTCTAGCAATGAGAATAAGAAAGAAAAAGCTCAACCATTTTAAGAATATCTTTCATATTTTTATTACGAAAAACATCCTATTTCTCTTATAGCCTATATCAGTCTGCACCCTATCAGTACTCATAAATGAAAAGTAATGTGTGCTGGAAACATAATCCCAACTATATGTACACAATGATGGGGTCTAAATTAGCTGATGCCACTCAAGAAAGATCTTGGAGTCATTATGGTTAATTCTCTTAAAAATACTCTGTGTTCAGTGGCAGTCAAAAAAGCTAACAAAATGTTAGGAATCATTAGGGAAAGGATAGATAATATCAGAATGTCACTATATAAATCCATGGTATGCCCAGATCTTGAATACTGTGTGCAGTTCTGGTCGCCCCATTTCAAAAATGATACCTTAGAATTGGGAAAAATACAGAGAAGGGCAACAAAAATTATTAGGGGTATGGAACAGCTTCTATTTGAGGAGAGATTAGAAAGACTGGAGACTGGTCAGTTTAGAAAAGAGACAACTAAGGGTGAATATGATAGAGGTCTATACAGTCATAAATGGTGTGGAGAAAGTGAATAAGGAAGTGTTATTTACCCCTTCACATAACACAAGAACCAGGGGTCACCCAATGAAATTAATAGATAGCAGGTTTAAAAGAAACATCAGTAAGCACTTCTTCACACAATGCTCAATCAATCTGTGGAACTAGTTGCCAGGGGAACTAGTGTGATGGACAAAACATATGTGATGGACAAAAGTATAACTGGGATAAAAAAATAATTAGATTTATCCTCCATGAACATATCCATGAATGGCTGTTAGTCAAGATGGTCACGGATGCAACCCCCTGTTCTGGGTGTCCCTAAATCTCCGACTGCCAGAAGCTGGACAGGATGACAGGCGATGGATGACTCAAGAGCTGCCCTGTTCTGTTCACTCCCTCTGAAGCATCTGGCACTGGCCATTGTCAGAAGACAGGATACTGGGCTAGATGGACCATTGGTCTGTCCCAGTATGGCTGTTCTTATATTTTTAAGTCCTTTTCTAAAAGTTGGATTTTAGAAATGTTTATGGAAGTTTTTAACTGTTTTTAATGCTCAGGATGCAATACCATTTCCATCACCATCTCAAACTGTTATTTCTTCCCTTTGCACAGCAGTCACAGGCCCCAGCTGCTCAGCTGTAAAAAAAAAACATTTTCTCCAGCAGTAGCAGCAGCTGCTGGCTGCTTGGCAGGCTCCTCGGTCAGCTGCAGCTCCAAGGTTGCCAACGCCTCTGGGTGTGTGATGTGGTTATAATGCTGATGTGGCCTGCCTCGTGTGCTATTAAGCTCTGTTCTCCTTCAACATGTCTTAGAATTGGAAGACTTTGTACACTTGTATCCATTTATAATCAGGAGCTTTCACAAATCCTCCAGAATATATTTATTAGGGCCATTTTATAGAGAAATCGTGCTGTTTCCAAGCCATAGTAATTTGCTTATATTTTCCTGGCCCTGAAAACATCCTTCACACATGCACATTCAACTTTCTTTGCTTAATAGTCAAACAGGCTCTCTATCAAGCTGATAATAATAATAATGTTTTTGTGTTCTCTTATACATGACCCAGGTATTTGTTTTAACTGTGCCCCAAGGAAGTGTGACTCCTCAGGTTAATCTGGAAGAACATGTCTACCACCAATTACATTTAACAGTTCAGAATGGCTTCCAGATTTAATTTGGAGCCCCAGATGGAAAAATTGGAGTGGAAGCTTTATGTAAATATGAATGTGTTCATTGTTTATAGATCATCATTTATTAAAGCAAAAGCCAATTGACACAAATAAAACACTCCTTTTTTTTCAGTGAGCCATGTTCACACTATTTATTACCTTTAATCATGTAGTGCAAACACAACTGGGCCTTTTTAACCCATTTACCATTTTTTAAATGACCCTATTTATTTGATTATTATAAATAATATTAACAAGATACTTAAAACTTTTTTACAAACACTGCCCTTTTTTTCCCCTGTCTATGACTACTTCACATTCAAGCCATTTTAACAACTACCACAACATTGTTGTTTATTTAGGTTATTGCATATTCAAAGCATGTTAAATTCACATACCAAATCTCTGGATACATATTAATTATGATAAGGTCCATAGTATTTTATAGGATAACAATGGAGATTACATTGAACAACATTTCCTCAGTACTCCAGAGAGGTTGAAAGCAACAACACAAATTTAACAAGAAATCTTCCATTCTTTTATCCGATACTTTGCTAATTAAATGCAAATACTGTTCTGATGCTGTAGTGCTGTTTATATGCTCCCCAAAGTATTTTACTAAGTAAATATTTACTGAAGAGTTTTGAGGGCACAGTCTACAATTAAAATCATAGACTGGATACATATTGCTTCTCAACAAAGGTTTTCAACAGTAAGATTTTAAACACATACTGTTAATGGTTTAGTGCTCTAGTCAAAAGCTATGACACGCGGGAAAGTGCAAATGCCACTAGCTGAGCAACTCAGGACGAAGCTCAGCTGGGCTGTGAAACGACAGTATTTGGCAAAAAGTCATTTGAGGGATGCAGACTACTTTAAATAAGCCTCTCCACTTGAGCAGTTTGAAAAGTCTCATGCATAGTTCATCAAACTTTGACTTTTCATCAGTTTCACAAAGAATGTGCTAGAGAGAGAAAGATGGATGGAGAAATAAATTTTGGCTAGTGCACCACGATAACATATTGTTTTGCAGTCATGGACGAACTGCAGTAGGTTTGGAGTTTGGTTTTAGTTCAGATTAAGCACACGCAAATTTTGGATACTGACCCACGACTGGAATTGAATCCAACCCACCTTTATAGTCAATGGTAAAAGTCACACAAGATTCTTCTTACGTAGATCCATTTGCAGAACTGGAGCCTAAGTAAGGTACCTCTCACTCTTAGGTTTGCAAAATTGAGCTGTATATCTAATGAAAAGAGGTTGTCTTGATTACTTGTGTTTCCTCTTTCTAGGCTGCACTGGGCATTGCAAACACAGCCGCACAAGTAATGATATTTCATTATACCACTTTGTCCTGGCCATAGCTCAGGAATACTGAGGTGCTTAAAATTAAGTGAAAACAGAAAACAGTGAACCAAACTTTTCAAGCTTAAAAAGAGATTCTTTGAGTGTGGGGTGAAAATTGAGAACATCCCTAATTTTTGGCAATTCAGATAGATTTTTCTCTTGCAAAATCTAAGTTTATATGAAGGAAAGCTGAAAGTTAAATGGTAAATAATTTTTGCTGCAATATTTCTATGTAGAATTATTACCCATTTTAGATCAAGTATTACCTTCTTTGACTGAAAATCCCCAAGCCTAAACTTGAGTTTGGTCTTCTGATCACAACGTTATAGTCATTTAGTTTTTGCATTCTCTTCTGTTACCTGTGAGAAGTGGCATATCTATTGTTGTTTTGCTGCTCTTCAGATCACACAACTGTAGACCTGACTTGGAAAGTGTGGAATTAAATCGAGTCAGCTGTACATAGGATTGTCTGAGAAAATATTTTCAAGATTCAGCAAGATTTTCAAAAGTGAGTACCAGAAGTTAGGCTGTAAAATTCATATTTAGGCACGTAAACTAGTGGACTGATTTTGCAGAAGTGCTGAGAACCAAGTTAGTTCAAAAGAAAGAATTTATTTAAAAAGAAAAGCCCACAGCAAAATAAAACAAAATGACATTATTTACTATTAAACTGTAATTTACCAGAGGCAAGTTATATTTTATTAAAATATCAGTAAACATTACCAGTCACCAAAACCAGCCAGCTCCAACATAGCTTCTCTCCTACCTGTAAGACTGCTTAGGTCTTGTGGTCATGTTCCACTTCAAACCAGATCATGTGTATTTTCTTACAGTATTTTGGCACTGGAATTTCAACACAACATTTTCCTTTTAATTGCTATGTCTCTTAAACTTTTGTTTCTTCCTTTTTTTTCTTGAATCATTGCATTTTTTCCTTTCCCTCTGTCTCTGTTTTTTTTCCCCTCATATTTTCAGTGTCTGCTAGGATTAATTCTTCCCCCGACCCTTCCTCCATTTAAATCTCACCTCTATCCCTCTTCTACATTCTCCTCCCTCCTCTATTCCCTCCATTCTTCACCATCCATTGCTGTATGGCTTTTACCTCCACTAACTTCTCTCCTCCAGGCCTGCTATTTTGTTTCAGAAAGGGAGAGGGAGAGGACAGCCATTTTGTTTCCTCTGGGATCTTCCATCCTGGAGTGGAGGAGGAGCTGGGGGATGATAGGAGAGCTCCATCCCCTTGTTCCTTTGGAGCTGGTGGCATGGAGTCTCTTTCTTCCTCTACCCAGCTAGAGAAAACAGGGAGCTATTGAATGTATTCAATAGATAGTTGCATTCCCTTTGAATCACTGTAGAAGGCATGCCCTGACATGATGCTAAGATGCACTGTGGTGTTGATAGGCTGTCTTTCAAATTGGATGCAAGACTGAGGACCAGACCGCCTGTAATTAAAGATCTCATGGCATTTTACTTGAGTAGTAATGTTAAATCTAGTATTCTGGCCAAATTCCTTTTTTGGTAGTAAAACCCCAACTAAGTCTCACCTCACCAGCCAGCAAAGTGGTGAGAGAAGGGGCAGTTATGGGGGAACGATCAGGGCAACCACAATTCTTTATCTTCTTCTAAAATATGAGGGAGAACTCCACCTTCCTGTCCTTTCTCCAGCTTGGGGGAGGGAGCACAATAGCCCCATGGCTGCCTCTCTTCCCATCACTTCACTGGCTAGTAATGCAAGAACTTGCCAGATAGGTGAATCTGAAGTGTGTACAGCAGGAGGAGATGGAGCCTAGCTGAGCGGTTTCAGGGCCAGTGAGCCTTCCTACCAGTAGATGGATCAGCAGCAGCACCTAATGGGAGAAGAAAAGTCATCCTCCCCCTGCCTGCTTTACAGGACGAAAGTACATATAGAATTGTAGATCATTGGGGTGTCACTACCAAAAATTTAATTTGGCTGGAATGCTAAAGATAACATAATTACTCCTGAGAAAAAGCCATAGGATCTTTAATTACCAGGTGGTTACATCTCATTTGATGGACGACCCACTAACACTACTGTGCTTTGTTATTATGTTGCAGCATTGCTTCAGTTATGACTCCAAAAAAAAAAAAAAAAAAAGTCTGATATTTACTGAATCCTTAGATGCCCTTTCTTCAACATCGAGGTGTTTCCAGGTATCTCCTATCCAAGCACTGCCTAAATCCATCTCCTCTTGGCTCCTGAGATGGGGGAAAGATATTTCAAGGTAGCATGGCAGCAGATGCAGCAAGGATCATTAAATCAATAAAGAGGAGGCCTGCTGGAAAAGGTCTTTGGAAGGATATATTGGAAAGAGTATTATATAATCAATATAGAGCTAGTCTCCAGGCATAATATTGTCTGCAGGGCAGGCTGTGATTTAAAACAAACAAAATAAAATTGTAAATTTGCCAAGTTCTCTGTGTTTAGATTACTAAAGATTTGTTGATGTTTGAGAACTTGTCTGGAAGGGGAGGTTTTGGATCCTGCTACAATGTTGAGTTTGTGAAGTAATTGATGGATTGTGTTTAGTGTAGCTTGGACTTTTGTTCTTTGTTTACGTTTCACCAATAGATTTTGTTATTAGTTTAGTTTTATTAGTTGGCTATTTTATCACTGGCACTCCATTGAAAACTTTCTACATCTCTTCTTACTACATCCAGAGTTAGGCTTAAAACAGGCTTGAAGGTTTTGCCAAAATTTAAATCTGTAGCCTTCATTACAATCTGTATAACTAAAAATATTGGTAAAAGCATTTGGAATTCTGAGAATATACTTATGGCTATTGATATCAGGGGAAGGCTGCAATTAAACTTGGTGCCATTATTCTACATGGATATTATGGTACATAGATATGTTGATTCATATAATCATACTTCCTAATGTTAGAGGCTTAAAGACTGTTTCTTGACATATCTGGCAGTTTTAATCAGATCTGAACATAGGTTAATCAAAATTCTCACCATGTATTAAGTAACTCCTGAATCTTGGCTGTATTTTAGAATCTTGGATAATGAAATTGCACTTCCAGATTGTAATTTATTTAATCTGGAATGCAATAGAAAGATTGAAGGATTAGTTACTAACTGTATGTTAGTGAATCTTTCTCAGCTACTCTCTCAGATGGAGTCTGGCATAGCTGAAGCTCTCATTATATTTTATTGAACGTTAAAAATATTGTTTGCAATGTATGCTTGCAATGTGTCTCAATTTATTAATTTCAACTTATTGAAAGATTTTCATCTTCTTTTTAAAGATGAAGCCACATTTTTTTTAGTGGATAGATTCTGGTGATGTTGATATCAAAATAAATTGGAATTTCACTTGGGGTTCTGTGGCACCAAAATGGTGCCTTACTCATGCTCAGAGTGTTCTTCTCTTGTCTCACTGTAAGAGGAAGTAGGCTTATACCAGACAATAAACATAGCACAAGAAAATACATTACATCAATAAGAGCTGACTAGCTTCAAAAATCTCTTATCTTACACATTGTATGGTTTTTAGAAATTTTCCTTCATCTTCTTTTACAGCAATGCTTAAAATTTGTTTTCCTCAACATTCATAACTTTAAAAATTAGGAAACTGATTTTCTTAATCTTGGATTGATTTTAAGTCTCAATGATGTATCCCAAAACAAATCATGGGTTAGGGGAAACTTGTCTGGTGGTTGTACAGTTATGAATATTTAGGATATTTATGACTACTTAGTGATCAGAATCCTGAACTAAGAAAAGCTTAACCAAATCCAACTTGTATTATATCATGGTCTAGACAGTATTTGGTCCTGCCATGCGGGCAGGGGACTGGACTCGATGACCTCTCGAGGTCCCTTCCAGTGCTAGAATCTATGAATCTATGAATCTATGAATGCTTTTGAAAAGTGCCAAATTGACAGTGGTCCTCAATTCACCCCTGTGCAGACAGGCAGCACATCGGCAAAGGACCCTCTTAAGCCCTATTTGGGGCTACAACAGAGCCAGCAGCCATGCAAGCTTCCCCAGGCCCACTCTCCAGGGTTCCCAGGCCCATGCAGACCTGGAGGGACCACCTGTAAAAGGTGAGTTATTAGTCTGCTAAGAATTCCAACACAGATGCCAATTAGCGCCAAATATAATAATGACACCTATCTATAATTCACTGGACCTGAAATCATCAATTCATTTCATAGAAGACCAAACAGCCATCAGATAGAAGTGACTTTTGATGTGGCATAGAATTGAATACCATTACCATTACCAATCTGCTAAGCCATCCAGTTCCCTTGACTGTAGGAGATGTATGGCTTTCCTCACCCAAACACAGCATTTGCAGTTCCTAAAGAGCCTTTAAATTACCCAAAGGCTTAATAATTAGGCCAACGACAAGATAAAAATTCATCAAAAGCAAGTTCTTACTTTTTATAGAAGAATATAAGGATTTAAAAAAAAAAGAATTACATATGTCTTGAGGCTACTGGCCCATTAATACCTATCCAGGAGAGTTATTCTTTCCATAGATGGAGTAGCTCTATCAAACCAAATATTTCAAATGTGGTCATTAGAGAGGGATTTCGGTATCTTCCTGAAACAGTGATGGGGGAGAGGGAGAACCTCACTGAACCATTCAGCTTTTTATCTTGTGTATAAACCAAAGAATTAAGGATCACTTGAAAAAAATTTACTAGTTTTTTACATTGATATCAGATGTTCTATGGGCTATGCCAGTACTAAAGTTTAGAAATCCTTGTTTGTGTACCAATGCATCCACTGAAATTTCCAAGATCCTGTCACATACCTTTGCAAATACTAGGTGTTATCCAGGCCTATTAAGACTATAATATAAGGATAACATTGAAGCTTCTCTTCCAGATTTAATATTTCTGAAAAAGAATTGTTTAATATAGGGACTATTTATTTCCCAGGACATTTCTTTTGACCTTTCCTTCACTAGTTATATAAGAAAAGTTTATTGTTCAGTCTCCTTCAGTGGCAGTATTTGAATATTATTTAAATGTTTCATAGATAAGCTTTTTAAGCATTAGTATAATAACAATCTGTAATCTCATATAAAATGAGTTATTGATGAAGAATTGGCAGCTGTAATGTCTGTGTTAATGTTTGAACAATGTGTCACAAGTGCAGGGTGGGGGAAAGGGAAGGACTAACTCAACTTTCACCTTGTGACACCCACATTTCTCTAAGACAGAAGTAGAGATTGCATTCTGTCTCTACATGATATTTGTTCACATTGCAGAACCACTATGAAATGTAGCAGGTTGTTTTATGGCTGGCGGTTTCTGCTCAGCAAAAGCCCAGGGCTGGAGGCACAATTGGAGTTGTAGATCAGGATTGAAATGCATTGACAAAGCTGTGCTGGCAAGCTTGACGTTCATTTGTTGGACCATTTTCTATACAAATTCTGTGCATAGATTTCCACTTAATGTCAATTGGAGTTCAATACAAGGAATGAGAATGGAATCTGGCCTTTATTCAGGGCTAGTACTCCTTCATTTTCAAGAACACATTGAAACAATCAGGGGAAAAAAGGTAATGCTCACTATGAGCATGGCTAGGATACTCTGGCAGGACGTATCTTTGCTCCCAAACCTGGTTTAGCTCCTGTCTGAGAAAAACTGCAGAAAAGTTAGGAGCCAGGGATTACCTCTCTCTCCTCTCACATGGTAATGGCAACTTCTTTTCTCCACTACTTCTTCTTTTCTCACTCGGAATACCCAGCAGAGCTCCATAGCTAAGGGTGGCAAATAGTGCCACATGCAGGAGGAGCACCCTGCCAGAGTTCTCCCATGGCTAGATATGCATTTGCAGAGCTGGCTTTTTCAGTTTCAGGGAACCAATTCTCTCCACACAGAATATGAGTAACTCCCATCTGCTCCAGGATATGGAGCAAGCTCGACGTTTATCACACACAAAGGATATTTCTAGCACCAAGTGGTGTTATGATGTGGTTTACCAGTTATAGCATAGCCATACAAGTTCTTTTTCTTCGTATGCAAGCAGCGTACAGTGTTTGAAGAAATGCTGTATTCTTGTCAGCTTCTCTGATGTAGATTTTTGAGGAAAACAGCTGCAAACAGCAAATCAATTTGTTCTCTGCTTTAATTTCTTCAACTAAAGTCAGAATTGCTCTGGAAATGAGGCTTTAGTTTTTGGGCTAAGATTCCTGAAATATGAGATTTCCTACATGCCATTTATGACCACTTCTGTTCAAGGACTGGTGTAAATAGTATAACCAAACAAGCTGCACTAAAAAAATATTAAACTTCACTTCATTCTTTTTCAATGTGAAATAATCTTCAAGGTCTCGACATCTGCAACTATTTGGCAGAGGGGCAGCAGAAATAAGCCCCAAGATTTTTCACATGTGCAGGTTAGGGCTTTCTGCTGGGATTAAATTGCCATTTTTGCTCTTTACCCTTGATTTGTTCTCAGGATCTTGCTATTTTAATAAATTTCTTAAAATAAATAAACATGAGCTCAGATACAAATACAACTCTAATAAAAAGAATAAGAGAAAACACTCAGAATGCTTAGTAACTGAACCTATCAAAATTAACACATTAGTTCTGCAATAGTACCTCCAGAGCATCACTAATGATCACCACTAAAGAAATGTGACTATGTTAGAAAGTTCTGATTGTTATTTTTGTTGCACATTAATTATGTTTTGAATACTTGTAACCATACCATCAGCATATTATCAAAATACAATCTGTAGTGTTAAGAGTCTATTATCAGAATGAAGCTTTAAGAGAGATTTTTTTCATATGTCTTTCGTTGCTTAACAATCATATATTATTGCTGAATGAGGCAAAGAGTAGACTATGTTTCAAAATCAATGATCTCAAAATTTTCAATTTGTGTTTATTTCTAATAAAAAGTTATGGTTTGGGGTTTTGTTTTTGTTTTGTTGTAATACTTGAGAATGTTGTCTGATTCCAGATTGCACTTCAAGGAACATATTGCTTCTATTCTAAATAAGGTTAACTCCAGATGGGGACTAATTTGGACTGAGTGCCCACAATTGCTTGGGTAGAAACAATCACCTTCTAATAAAAACAATTTCTGTTTTGTTTCATAATTATGCTGCTACTATTTTTGTTTCATTGTGTGTGTGTGTGTGTGTGTAAACTGGATGCTTCACATCAAATAACTGCTTCATTTATTCTAAATGCTCCTCTCAAAGAGCCACTAGTTGATTGTATTCAGTAGTAAAGAATTTCTTGACTCCCATGGAATTGAGCCACAAGACCTTTTTTTTTAAATATTTCAATATTTTTATTAAAAGTTTTGTCATCCCACACCTACACACATTCAATTGCAATAAATATTCAAATAACACATAATATTAAAAGTAAAAATAAATATAATATAAACACTGCTACATTATAAATAAATGTAATGCTCTTCTCATTTCTCAATTACAAATTTGCATTTTAAATTTGCATATAGAATTCAGTCCTGCAAACACTTTACCATGCAACTTTACTCACATAGTCCCAGACTTCAATGGCATTACTCACATGAGTGGAGTAACTTGCATGTGTAAAGTGAGTGCAGGATAAGGCCCATATTTAGGTGATATGTTCCTCTCTTCTTTTAAAAGGACTGAACTTGAAAAGAACTGAGCACTCAAAACTTCCATTGAAGTAAGGAATTGTGGGTGGTCTGAAGCTTTTAGGATCAAACCCAAAAGCAGATGAATTCTAACCATAATGAACTAACCTCTGGTCCACATTACCCCCTCCCCACCCCCACCCCACCCCCACACACACTCAAGGAGAAAGCCACAGAAAGGGGACAGAAAAATGGAAAACTCCCCTCAAGGAATTAACTGCTAAGCACATGCCTAAAGGCAAGAGGTTGAACTGTTTGGAAAATGGAATTTCTGTCCCACAGTGGATTCTGTTATTTGGACATTTGTTTTCATCACAAAGTGGACCAAAATATTGAAAAATTTCAATATTTTCCAAAAAATGATGTTTTGTTTTGAAGTGTTGATTCGATATGAAACATTGCATTTCAAAATATCAATATTCTCTACATTTCAGAATGTTTATTCAAAAACGAAACATTTTGTTTTGAATTTTCCCATCTAAAATGTTGGAAAATGCAGTTGAAAAATACCTTTTCCCACAAAAGAATATGATTTAGATAAAACCACATATTTAAGATCCTCCAACATGAGAAATGGGGTTGGAATTAAATCTGATGTTTAGGGGTATGACGGGATCCCTGGGGTGCAGCCTGGAACTGTGGGATCGCTGTGCCCCCTGAACTCTCTCCAGCCTGGGCTGTATCTCACAATGCCTTGCTACTGACCAGCAGCAAACCCCTCCAGGTGCTGTTGTCATTCAGCACAACCACATGTGGAGACACACACCCAGCTAGATTGCATGAATGCTCCCAAGCCACTCATGAATCACACAGACAAAGGCACCAGAACCCAATCCCCCCAGCTCCCAGCACTGTATCTCAGGAAGATACCAACTTGCACTGCTCAACTTGTGGAACTCCTTACCTGAGGAGGTTGTGAAGTCTGGGACTATAACAGCGTTTAAAAGAGAACTGGATAAATTCATGGTGGTTAAGTCCATTAATGGCTATTAGCCAGGATGGGTAAGGAATGGTGTCTCTAGCCTCTGTTTGTCAGAGGATGGAGATGGATGGCAGGAGAGAAATCACTTGATCATTGCCTGTTAGGTCCACTCCCTCTGGGGCATGTGGCATTGGCCACTGTCAGTAGACAGGATACTGGGCTAGATGGACCTTTGGGCTGACCCGGTACGGCCGTTCTTATGTTCAAGACGAGCAGTGCAAATTTATTAATTGGTTCATCACTTCATCAATGGAAAGTGGATATACACTAGCCTTTGCAAAACTGCGCAGATTACCAAACACTTCAGGCAAACTCACTGGTAAAGATAAACAGTAAAACAAATGTATTGACGACAAAAGATAGATTTTAAGTGATTACACAGCTCTACAGCCAAAATACTTCTGAAATAAATGTAGTCAAACTTTACTAATTCTGGGT
>NW_020664417.1:50186932-50239101 GCF_002925995.2 Terrapene triunguis | reverse complement strand
ATCTCTGAAGCAGACGACTTCTCAAAAATTGTAGACCAGTGTTATAAGTGATAGGCAAAAGTCAGAGTGAGTTACCAAAAGAAAAGAAAGTATAAGCATGCAGTCTAAATTCTCAACCCTATTAGACTGGGCAACATCTAGATTAAGCAGTTTTTCTCACCCCCCTGGTTATTGCAGTTCATAGGACACAGATTTCACCCTTGAAATCTCTGCCAGTCTCCTCTGTTGGAGTCTTAAGTCTTCTCAGTGTCCTTGTTGCTTGCAGCATAGATGGGGAAGGAGAAAAACAGAGCATGGGCACCCTGTCTTTTGTTTTACACCCTAGTCCCATGTGCTGGAGAATACAAGTCCAGGCATTTCTGGGGGCATTGCTGAGTCCCCAGGCAAGGCTGAGCAATTCCCCTGGTGTGGCCTCATGCAGATGAGTGATTGAATTGTAGCTCCCTTGCTGGACAATGGCTGTTGATGGTTGTTTGACACCCCGCCGAAGCATTGGTTACTTTCCTTGCTGTTGTCTCTGGAGAGCTAATATTTGGCTGATTCCCCAACTTACAGCATTTTTAGTGACAACCATACAACACAATCTCATAACCTCATATGCACTAAAGATATACATATCTAGATAAAACAGTGACTTTCAGCTGATACCTCACATGACATGCTTTATATGCAATATCACAATTATATACAGATGAGGAATATGGGGGGTTACAAGGCACTCCCCCAAGGTATAGAATATCACAAGGGGGGTTTCTGGGTGTCTATTTTTCTACACAGGCTGCAAGGTGTGAATCCTTGCAAAGGACTGCTGTGTCAGAAAGCTGCTGCAACATCACTTGGATGAGAGGAGCCATGCAGGTCCAGTGGGTAGCATTGCCTGAGAAGAATGTATATGGTGGTCAGGATGTTTGGGAATTTAATTGATTCAGAATTTCTTTGCAATGGAATGCAGTGCTCCAGTGGAAATTAAAGCAGAATGCCTTCTCTATAGGACCCAAAAGGAAAGCAGTGGTGGTGACTGTGACACTGCACCCCATACTCTTCACAGTGATATTATGATGTAATTACGGCATAATTATGATACATTTTGTACAAGATGGGTCATGTGAGGTGTCACTGGAAAAGTTATGATTTGCTGGATATGATTATTCTATTTGTATGCATGTATCATTTTTGTATCTGAAGTTATGAATATTGACTAGAGATCTGTATTTCAGATGGGCTTACTCTGGAAAAACCCCATCACCAGCTTTTCAGGTACAACAATGAAGAAGCCAGATGGGGCTGATGGCCCATCAGCAAAGACAATGGACTGTGGAATAGCTAACCTTCCTGTGGGAATTTTGACCAGCCTGTAAGCAGTGGCTGCTATAACACTGCAAGGGCATGTGATCAGACCATATGTTTCTGGACTCCATCTTGTGATGTCAATATTTTTCCACAAACTGGTCTGGGAACCAAGTTTTGAAACAAAGGGTTCCTGCCACATGCTAAAACTATACATGGCAGGGGGTGACATCATCGGTTGTTCTTCACTCCCCACAGAAGAGGACTCCTGAAAACACCCGAGGAACAAAGACTGAACTGGGGGAAGTGATCGACCCAGGCTAAAGGGATTTCTAGCCTGTGTATGAAACACCTGGGGATTCCAAGCTTGCAAAGCAAGCTGCAAAGAGATTGTTAATTCGAATCCTATCTTTCTAGTATGTTAAGCGTAGTTTGAATTTTTTGTTTATTTACTAGGTAATCTGCTTTGATCTGTTTGCTATCACTTATATTCACTTAAAATCTATCTTTTGTAGTTAATATATTTATTATATGTTTTAATCTAAATCAGTGAGTTTGAGTGAAATGCTTGGGAAATTGTAGCTCAAGGGGCAAAGGCTGTTGTATATTCCTCTCCACATTGATGGGGGAATGAACTGTATGAGCTTACACTGTACAGTTCCCTGTGCAGCGCAAGATGGTAAGCGCAATTTTGGGTTTATGCTCCAGAAGGGGTGCATGCCTGCAGAGCTGAGAGTTACTTTGAATTTAGCCTTTCTACTATAGATTCACATACAGTGGCTGGTCAGAGAGCCAGCATGTAACTGCAGCTGGATGTGTCCCTACCTGTGTGTGTATGCTGGTGGAAGTGTAAGACCAGGAGCATGTCTACTGCTTGTCACAGCAGCACAGTGTGAGAGGGAGACCAGGCTGGGGGGTCAGAGGTCTCAGTGGTACCCCAGTTTCAGGTGGCACCCCGGGGGGGGGGGGAACCCATCACAGTGGGGCATGGTTTAGAGAGAGATAATTTGAAGAGCATATCAGGCTTTGCACAGCCACTGAAATTTAGACAGGTCCACGGCATATATTTTAATGTAAAATGTTAGAGTTAGTCAATTATGATTTCTACCAAAAATACTTGCAATGTAAATAATATCATTTTATAATGTTATTTGGGAATCTGTGTATATGTTAAGTTATGTCCAGCTGCATTAAATGTATCTTGACTGCTTTGCAGCTGGAGTTCACTAGAAACTTGATTTCTCTCTGCTGTAAACTACAGAAAGATAAAATAAGTAAATACACAACAGCAAATGGTATCTGACAAACAAACAAAAAAGCAAGTGTGAAGGAAGTCTGGAGAAGAATTGTACTGCCTTGGATCTGTCAGAGTCACTTATTTTCCCAGCAGGATAATTAGTGTTCTAACATGACAATTAAAAATTTCAAATTACCATTGGCCAGAGAGAATCACATGGTTATGCAAAAATGAATCACCAAAAACACTTTAAAACTACTAAGTTTCAATTAAGGGAAGAAACTGTATGTAACCTCAGCAAATCTTATTATAGCACTGAGTTTATCAGTGTTATTATGAGCCAAATACAGGCTCAGGGTTCTGCACAGCATAGGGCCCAGTATCCTGTCTGCTGACAGTGGCCAATTCCAGGTGCCCCAGAGGGAGTGAACCTAACAGGTAATGATAAAGTGATCTCTCTCCTGCCATCCATCTCCACCCTCTGACAAACAGAGGCAAGGGACACCATTCCTTACCCATCCTGGCTAATAGCCATTAATGGACTTAACCTCCATGAATTTATCTAGTTCTCTTTTAAACCCTGTTATAATCCTAGCCTTCACAATCTTCTCAGGCAAGGAGTTCCACATGTTGACTGTGCCCTGTGTGAAGAAGAACTTCCTTTTATTTGTTTTAAACCTGCTGCCCATTAATTTCATTTTGTGGCCCCTAGTTCTTATATTATGGGAACAAGTAAATAACTTTTCCTTATTCACTTTCTCCACACCACTCATGATTTTATATACCTCTATCATATCCACTCTTAATCACCTCTTTTCCAAGCTGAAAAGTCCTAGCCTCTTTAATCTCTCCTCATATGGGACCTGTTCCAAACCCCTAATCATTTTAGTTGCCCTTCTCTGAACCTTTTCTAATGCCAGTATATCTTTTTTGAGATGAGGAGACCACATCTGTATGCAGTATTCAAGATGTGGGTGTACCATGGATTTATATAAGAGCAATAAGATATTCTCCATCTTATTCTCTATCCCTTTTTTAATGATTCCTAACATCCTGTTTGCTTTTTTGACTACTGCTGCACACTGCATGGACGTCTTCAGAGAACTATCCACGATGATTCCAAGATCTCTTTCCTGATTAGTTGTAGCTAAATTAGCCCCCATCATATTGTATGTATAGTTGGGGTTATTTTTTCCAATGTGCATTACTTTACATTTATCCACATTAAATTTCATTTGCCATTTTGTTGCCCAATCAATTAGTTTTGTGAAATCTTTTTGAAGTTCTTCACAGTCTGCTTTGGTCTTAACTATCTTGAGCAGTTTAGTATCATCTGCAAATGTTGCCACCTCACTGTTTACCCTTTTCTCCAGATCATTTATGAATAAGTTGAATAGGATTGGTCCTAGGACTGACCTTTGGGGAACACCACCAGTTATCCCTCTCCATTCTGAAAATTTAGCATTTATTCCTACCCTTTGTTCCCTGTCTTTTAACCAGTACTCAATCCATGAAAGGACCTTCCCTCTTATCCCATGACAACTTAATTTACTTAAGAGCCTTTGGTGAGGAACCTTATCAAAGGCTTTCTGGAAATCTAAGTACACTATGTCCACTGGATACCCCTTGTCCACATGTTTGTTGACCCCTTCAAAGAACTCTAATAGATTAGTAAGACATGATTTCCATTTACAGAAACCATGTTGACTTTTGCCCAACAATTTATGTTCTTCTACGTGTCTGACAATTTTATTCTTTACTATTGTTTCAACTAATTTGCCCGGTACTGACATTAGACTTACCGGTCTGTAATTGCCAGGATCACCTCTAGAGCCCTTGTTAAATATTGGCGTTACATTGGCTATCTTCCAGTCATTGGGTACAGAAGCCAATTTAAAGGATAGGTTACCAACCATAGTTAATACTTCCGCAATTTCACATTTGAGTTCTTTCAGAACTCTTGGGTGAATGCCATCTGATCCCGGTGACTTGTTACTGTTAAGTTTATCAATTAATTCCAAAACCTCCTCTAATGACACTTCAATCTGTGACAATTCCTCAGATTTGTCACCTACAAAGGATGGCTCAGGTTTGGGAATCTCCCTAACATCCTCAGCCATGAAGACTGAAGCAAAGAATTCATTTAGTTTCTCCACAATGACTTTATCATCTTTAAGCGCTCCTTTTTTATCTTGATCATCCAGGGGCCCCACTGGTAGTTTAGCAGGCTTCCTGCTTCTGATGTACTTAAAAAACATTTTATTATTACCTTTTGATTTCTTGGCTAGCTGTTCTTCAAACTCCTTTTTGGCTTTTCTTATTACATTTTTACACTTAACTTGGCAGTGTTTATGCTCCTTTCTATTTACCTCACTAGGATTTGACTTTCACTTTTTAAAAGATGCCTTTTTATCTCTCACTGCTTCTTTTACATGGTTGTTAAGCCACGGTGGCTCTTTTTTAGTTCTTTTACTGTGTTTTTAAATTTGGGCTATACATTTAAGTTGGGCTTCTATTATGGTGTCTTTGAAAAGTGTCCATGTAGCTTGCAGGGATTTCACTCTAGTCACTGTACCTTTTAATTTCTGTTTAACTAACCTCCTCATTTTTGCATAATTCCCCTTTCTGAAATTAAATGTCACAGTGTTGGGCATCTGAGGTGTTCTTCCCACCACAGAATGTTAAATGTTATTATATTATGGTCACTATTTCCAAGCGGTCCTGTTATAGTTACCTCTTGGACCAGATCCTGCACTCCACTCAGGACTAAATCGAGAATTGCCTCCCCCCTTGTGGGTTCCTGTACCAGCTGCTCCAAGAAACAGTCATTTAAAGTATCGAGAAATTTTGTCTCTGTGTTTCGTCCTGAGGTGGCATACCCAGTCAATTGGGGATAATTGAAATCCCCCACTATTATTGAATTCTTTATTTTGATAGCCTCTCTAATCTCCCTTAGAATTTCATAGTCACTATCACTGTCTTGGTCAGGTGGTCGATAATAGATCCGTACTGTATATTCTTATTAGAGCATGGAATTAGTATCCATAAAGATTCTATGGAATATGTAGATTCATTTAAGATTTTTACTTTGTTTGATTCTACATTTTCTTTCACATATAGTGCCACTCCCCTCCCCCCCCCACATGACCTGTTCTGTCCTTCTGATGTATTTTGTACCCCGGACTTATTGTGTCCCATTGATTGTCCTCACTCCACCAGGTTTCTGTGATGCCTATTATATCAATATCTTCCTTTATCACAAGGCACTCTAGTTCACCCATCTTATTATTTAGACTTCTAGCATTAGTGTACAAGCACTTTAAAAACTTGTCATTGTTTATTTGTCTGCCCATTTCTGATGTGTCAGATTCTTTTTTATGTGAATGTTTCTCATCTGATCTGGCCCATACTTTATCCTTTTCCATCCTCTCCTCCTGACAAACCTAGAGAATCTCTATCAATAGACTCTCCTCTAAGAAAAGTCTATGTCTGATCCATGTGCTCCTCTGCAGCAATTGGCTTTCCCCCATCTCTTAGTTTAAAAACTGTGCTGCAACCTTTTTAATGTTAAGTGCCAGCAGTCTGGATCCACTTTGGTTTAGGTGGAGCCCATCCTTCCTGTATAGGCTCCCCCATCCCAAAAGTTTCCCCAGTTCCTAATAAATCTCAACCCCTCCTCCCTACACCATCGTATCATCCACGCATTGAGATTCTGAAGGTCTGCCTGCCTACCGGGCCCTGCGCGTGGAAATGGAAACAATAGTGAGAATGACACCATAGAGGTTCTAGATTTCAGCCTCTTTCCTAGCAGCCTAAATTTGGCCTCCAGGACATCTCTCCTATCCTTCCCTATGGCATTGGTACCTACATGTACCACGACCACCGACTCCCCCCAGCATGACACATAAGTCTATCTAGATGCCTTGAGAGATTCGCAACCTTCGCACCAGGCAGGCAAGTCACCATACGGTTCTCCCAGTCATCACAAACCCAGCTATCTAAGTTTCTAATGATTGAATCTCCCATTACTAACACCTCCCTTTTCCTAATGACTGGAGTTCCCGCCCCCGGAGAGGTAACCTCAGTGTGAGAGGATACCCCAACATCATCTGGAAGGAGGGTCCCAACTATGGGAAGGTTTCCCTCTGCTCCCATTGACTGTTCTGCTTCCCTGGGCCTTTCATCCTCCTCAACAGCACAGGGGCTGTCTGACCGGAGGTGGGACAAATCTACAGTGTCCCAGAAAGCCTCATCAACATACCTCTCGGCCTCCCTTAGCTCCTCCAGTTCCGCCATCCTGGCCTCCAAAGCCTGTACTCGGTCTCTGAGGGCCAGGAGCTCCTTGCACTGAATGCACACATACGCCACCCGCCCACAGGGCAGGTAATCATACATGCTACACTGAGCACAATAAACAGGATAGCCCCCACTCTGTTGCTGGGCTTCTGCCTGAATTCTCTCCTACAGCTACCTAGGTTAATGATAGGGTTTTTGTTTAAATCAAGAAGTTTTGATTATAGTTTAATTTTAGTGCTTTAAAGAATGGCAAGTGTACCTCACCCCCTTCCCACTCCCCTTCCAAACCCCCTCTCGAAACTCCCTGTTAGCGGCCCTTGTTCACAAAGCTCACTGACTCACTGCTTTATATGTTATTCTTTGTATGTTTTATTCTGACATGGAAAGGGATAGCACTCTCCTGCTGACTCTTGAGGAAGAGGGTGGGTATTAGCTGACTTCATTGTACTAGCCTTCTTTGCACTGTGTGGTGGGCTATAAGTTGGGAGTGGTCAGAGTGACCAAGGAGGGGATAGGTGAGGCTTCGGGTTGGACACACCAATCCTGGCCCAAAATATTAAGAAAAGGTAGTAAAACTTCAGGCTGCATGATCTTTCCAAGGAGCTACTCTATGTTGGTAGGGCAGCTGTGGCCAGATGAGGGCTTGCTAACGTGATTTCACTGGAGCTGTGCTGTTAGGGAGCTGGGTGGGGAAGTAGGAGACTCCAGAGTAGTGTGATGGGCAGGAATTTGGCATGCATTATATTTGTGTTCTGCTCATCTTCTGGGATCTAACATGGAAGCAACCCCCCCTCACAGAATGATCTGGGGGAAACGTGCAATTTTCCTTACCCCCGGGATCCCTCCCACAGGTATTTCTGGTTTTAATTAAATATGTTTCCTGGAGAAGCTGCCACTGAGACTTTCCATGATATTGAGACTTTGTGGTGTTTATTAGTAGTTTGCAAAATGGAAAGATGCACATCACATTTGGCACGCATTTAAAAGTTACATAAGACATAGGTCTGTCTTTTACCCTTGACCCTTTATGACTCCTTGACTCTTTACTTTAAACCCACATGAGACCTACAACTTGTACCAGAAAAGGGAAGGAAGTTAGCTCTAAATGTGTCTT
This sequence comes from Terrapene triunguis, assembly GCF_002925995.2. Lineage (NCBI taxonomy): Eukaryota > Metazoa > Chordata > Testudines > Emydidae > Terrapene > Terrapene triunguis. The sequence goes on along the minus strand of NW_020664417.1, from coordinate 50,231,167 downwards.
GGGTTAATTTGATCATTTAAGAGTCTGATGTGGGGTGTGGAAATATTCTGAACACTAGCTCCCATTAAAGCTACTGGAAGTTGTAGGTGCTTAGAATTTCTCAAGATCAGGCTCCTAAATTGTTAGCCTTTATTTACTGTGGCAGTTATTTATAAATACCATATTTTTATTCTTTTTAAACCATTCTTTAAAACATTAAAGGTCAAATCCTGTTTGTCTCACTTACATGAGGCCTGATCCTAAGAACACATATGCATCTGACAAATCCTATTAAATTCAATAGGGCTATTTGTATGCATAAATATCTGTAGGATCAGTACCATGCTTACTGTGTTTTTTACAGGCCCATCAAAGGAACTGCTTAAATGAATGGGGTTATTCACATGCATAATAGTCTGCAGGACTGAGCCCATTAGTAAGTCAGGGGACAATTCATAGAAGTCAAATAGCATATGTCCTGAAAGGCTTTAAATGGCATGGAGCACCCTGTGAAATATAGTAGTTCCCAGTAAGAGAAGTACAGTGCATTTGTTCAAATTGTAACTTTAATTTAATGCAATGTTTGTTTCACTTGATCAGATTGTATATTTTTCTAAGACATGTTGTGAACAGAAGAATGTTTCAGTAAAGAGGCCAAAGGCTTAGAGAAAATTTATCTAAGAAAAAAGCATAGATAGATAGATCAGATATATATCTCTGAAATCATTGCATATTTCATAGTATCTTTAAGGTCTGAATTTAATTCCATATAAAGTAGGGAAACCCTTCTAAGATCAATTTATAATCAGAGTTTTTGTTGCTTTTAACAATGTGTAAATTAGATTTTTTTTTTTAATCAATAAGACTGGTAAAACTAGTTAGAGTATAATTAGTTTATTGTATTTCTAAATAAATATATTTCCAGCATTTTCATTACAAAATCTATAAGAATATAAGTGGAAACTCACATCTCCCTCTTTGCTTTAGAAAATTTAGAGCCTAATTCTGCAAATCTTTGTTCATCTGAACAATCCTTAATCAAGCAAGTAACCTTCTATGGGATTACTCCCATGAGTAAAAGTTTGCCTATTGATTCAAGACTGAATATTACCCCCAGATCTTAAATTCTTGAAATTTAAAGAGAGAGTTACTACAAATCTGGTCCAATATATTTAGTGTGATTCAGGTCTTTACAGTAAATATTTACATGGATGCCCCGTGTGGTGTGCTAGATCCAGTACATCATGATGGAAGCTGTAGTCTTTGAGTTTAGAAAGATTAACAGGAAGCAGGAAATGTAATTGTGTGTGTCATGCTGGGACCAGAGGCTGCCGCAGCAACTGCTTTTGGAGCTGCATGGTTGTCTTAATAAACATTGTTATAGTTCACTCTTTTCGGTCTTGGCCTCCACATCTCAATAGATGTGCTCTCCTCCACCTGCACCCTTTCTTCAAAGACCAAGTGAGCCTCCATTGGTTTTAATGCTTGCATTAGAGTATTTGAGACCTATATCCTTGAAATTAACAACAGAGAACTTTCCAAAGCAAGAAAACATGCTTTGCTTATTCACTGCCTTAGAACCGAAGAGCAGTGTATATTTTATGCTCTTCCCCTTCTGGATGATCAATATGATACTGCACTCTATGGTAAAGAATTTTTTTGTGACTAAAGTAAATGTCATAGCTCAATGCTATAAATTCTGTCAGCATGAACAGAAACTAGGGGAATCAACAGATCAGTATATTGCTGCTTTAAGGGAACTGATTGTCACATGTGATTTTGGCAATGTGGCAGATGAAACTATTCAAGATCAGCTCACGAGAAAAAAATTTTGTGACTCTTATTAGAGAATGCCTACTATTTGAATTGTACCTGACATTACAGAAAGCCATAACCATTGACATCATATTGAGTCAGCTATAGTGGATGCAAAAAATAATGAGCCCAGGTGCAGCAGGCATAGTCCAAGCCATGCAACCACTACAGACGAGGACTAAAACAATGCAGTCAAAAAAATTACAAGGGCAAGGCAAATAAAAAGTCACAGACCCAATGATTTCCAATCGTTTTTTTACACAGGGTGTCCTGCAAAGGGAGCTCAGTGCAATCACTGCAGAAAGACCAGACATTGTGCTAACATATGCCAAAGCAACCACTGTAATCAACGAATATATATAGTTACTTTGCCTGGTGTTACTGTTTTGAGTGTAGATGGAAGCAGCCCCACAACCATCACACATAAAATAGTGTGTACTGTTCATGTTTCTGGTACAGTCAGAGGGAAGCCCCCATGGTGGAATTAATGTTCAGCTGGCTCAGCTGTTTTGATTTACTTGCACCACTCTGGACATGTGCCACTTACTGAACCAAGCTTATGCCTAATGTGCTACTTGATGACCCACATTGCTGTGTTTTGTTGCTTATCTGTAACTGTGACTTCTGATACTGTTACACTAATAAAATAATACCAACAGGATCTTATAAGAGGGATGAGGCAAAATGCCAAGTTTATTGTAAATACAGAGAAAGAGCGAGAAATCAGGATATGCAATTCAATATTATTTCACTAGCATTCCTTATTCATTCACACACTCATTCATACAAGTTCTGCAGAATTGTTATAGTTACCAGCCTAGAGGTCGCTCATGGCAGAGTACTGGCCAGGTACCCTGCACATGAGGGTGGAGCCAAGTCCTTGTCAGATGCGCATCCGATGCTCCTGGAGGGTGGTTGCAGAACCAGACTCAAAGTCCCTGAGATTTTGGTTCTGTTCTTATAGGATTTTGTCCTTATATAAGTCTATGGGAATCGTTTCATCATGCTGATGTTTGTTTGAAGTGATAATCAATCAGCAGATGGCACATCCCTGACGGCTGAGTGTTATCTTGTTCTTCAGAGTCTTCAGCCCTCCATCCGGGGGGGGGCACTTGGGTGGATTCCGGCCTGCCCTCCAGGGGTCATCCGGTTACCTCTAGTCTGTCTGTGCATTCTTCGGCCAGTCGAGACTGGAGTTGTAATTCTTAGGCTGGCACTTCCCTGACCATTCATTCTTTATCTAAATCAAGCATCCATTCACATACATCCTCTATTTTAAACATACATTTATCACTTATTACTTTACTATTTCTTAACTTCTAGCAACTCTCAGGATGTTGCAAATCTACTTAAACTTTAACATACATAGCAAACAAGTTAAAAGCTGTGTTCTGTTTTGAAGAACAATTACAGTTGTTTTTGCAAAGCCTGATTCCTTTTTGAGAACAGACTTTGTCTTAGGATGTGTTAACACAATTAGCAGTTTGGTCTTGCATGTTTCTCACAGAGTGGGAGAGACACAGAAATGGAAAAAGCAAGAGGCCTAAGCTGTGGGGAATTCAATTGAATTCAATCTTACCCCTTGTCTCGCTTAGCCTCAGACTTGTTATACACATACACTTTATGGTTCTAATACAGAAATTCCCTGATATGGTCCAACAATACATAAGGACCTTACACATACAAGCTGTCAGATGGCCAGGTATGGAATGCTATTCATCCTGCACCTGCTTACCAAGAGTGAAGAAAAGACATTTCAGATCATCTAACTGGTCCAGATGATTTTACTTTGCCACTGATAATACAGGATCACTCACAAGATAGTGGACCTGCCAGATGTGCTATCAGAGTCAGCCAGCTGCCTCTATGGACTAGTGACTATGTTATGTAATCATTAAAGAAAAGGGTTTAGTCTTCAGTTATAACTAGAATTCTAATTATAGTCACATAATCATTTCCTGTTATTGTTAATTTATTTGATAATTACTTAGTGTTTATTAATATAGCAATAAGTTATTGTTATTACGGTCTTAGGATCCTATCCTGGGAAGACTTATGCATGTGCTTAACTTTACACCCTATGAGTAGTCCCACTGAAGTAAGGTTTTGAAGGAATGAGTCTTTAAACAGCTATTTCAAAATACAGATATCATATGAAGACTACTTTTAACATGCCTAACCATTTAATTTCCTCTATTTAGATTTGAATGAGTATTTAACAGGAGCAACTGTACTTCCTAAATCATATTCAATCTGTCACTGATATCTTTTAAAGTGTCATTTTCCACAGTTGGAGCAAATCAGTGCATGAGCAAATATTGTAAAATTGAATAGTATCCTGTGCAGCGCATACAACATTTCAGACGTGATTCGGGTGAAGTTCCAATTGTAAGGGTTCCATACTTCTTTTTAAAATTTAAAGGTGTTATTGTTTAATAATTTAAGTTATTTCTATTAGCTGAACATCAACAATAATGCTTGTTTTAAAGGTTTTCATGTAATTCAAGATATAAACATGGCACCTAATCCTGTAGCCCTTTCTTTTGGGAATAAATGTTGCAGAATCAAGCTACAAAACTAGACCCCAATTCAGCAAGAAACTTAATTATGTGAGTAACTTTAAATATTTGAGCAGCCCTATCACATGCTAAAAAAGCTAGGCACATTTTTAAGTATCTTGCAGAATCAAGACCATAGAAAAGAAACAGCATAGTTACATATTAAGAAATAACTTCATACATCAGTCATTTGACAAACTGCAAAACTCTAAAATATATCACAGTCAGTTAAAAAGTCCTAACTAAGAAGATGATAGGAGAAACAAATCAAATTGTGATTTAATTGTCTGCCTACCATATTATGCTCTGAACCTACAATGAGCTTTGTGTGGGCAAAGCCTTTTGGACTTCAGTGGGTTTCGTGTGAGTGCTGGGGTTTAAGGCTTTGCTAATTAACACAAGTTTATTCCCAGAGACAAAATAGGATTACAATCACAGATTTAGGGCCTGATTCTCATTTACACTAATGTCCTTACCAGTGAAAAGAGGTCTCAAGTTTGTGTGAAATACATTGGGACTTAGGGTAAATGAGAATCAGGCTCTCTGAGTTCACAGATAAATGAATTTACAAATAGACTTCTCTGACTCTTTCATATCTCCCCTTCCCTCACTTCTAGCCAAAGTTTTGATTTCTTTACATTACAAACTTCCAAATTTGTCAGAAGTATTGTAACAACTAGCCCTACATTAAACAGAGTAGATTTTCAAGTAATAAATCAAGTAAGGATAATGAGGTCCATCAAAGTCAAGCTGGAAAATACGTCTGCAATAACCTTGATAAATGAAGTCATTTTTTCTCCCAAACTTCACTTCACTCTACCTTTATCCTATGAACATTCAAGAGAAACTATTAAAATTCAGCTAACTACAGATTCCCCAGCAGGTGAAACCTTTGAAACATTCCCCTGATTTTAATTTCTATTGGGAATCCTGAAACATGTAGTGTCTTGTGGAAAGTAAATTCAGGAGCACACAGGTGCAGGCTTTTACTCTTTTATTAGCAGAGCTGCAGCTGCTAACAGTCTGTGGAAGCAAAAGGCTCTTGCTCTAAACTCTGCTACCAGCAGTGCTGAGATTCCCATAATAGCTTACAAATGTGTGGTGGTCTTAAAGGGACACAAGCTTACATCACTCACTAAATCCTTTACAGACTTACTAAGGGTTAATGAAAAATATACAGGTTTTAACTTTGGTCACCGTCACTTATAAAGCATTGTCACCATTAGTCCTGTAAGGCCTTCTTCAATGGTCTTGTTTTTCTTACTGTAATCACATTCAAGAGCCTCCTTGTCCGTGAGGCTAAGGAAAGAATGCTTTTCAAAGATTTCTAGCTGACTGCTATGAAGTGGTTTAAAGGCCTTTTATCATCACACGTGCTGGATTTTCAGCAATTCTGTATAATTTTTTCTTCCATCAAGAACTTCCATGTTTTCTTTTCTGGTGTCCTTGAACAACCCTGAGTGAAAGGCAAGATGATGTAGTTATCTTCCTGGTTCTGTCTTTCTTTCTGTTGTACTGTTAATGCACATAAAGAGTTCCTCCAAAGGCTGCTTCCCCCCCACCCTTTTTCCTGTGTTTGCAACCAGGTCAGCATGCACCCTCAGAAACTCTAAATGTTTTAACATCTCTTTACTCTTCCTTTGGAAAGTCATCATTTTTTCTGTGCTTCTCTGACTTCTTTTTCAAGCACTTTATTTTCAGCCTGCAATTGCTTGAAGTCTTGATTCTGATTTATCTCAGCATCATTCAGCTTCTTCACATTGTCTTTTGATTTCTTCTTCACAGCTTCACTTTGTGTGCATTCCGCTCACACAGAAGCATCGTCCAGACACTGCTGTTGCTGGGGTCAAACTCTATGAGGTAACTAGCCAGGGCAGCTGCTTTACAAAGGGCCATGTGTCCTGTGTGAGTTGGGAGAAGCTGAGCCCAGGAGTAGAAAGCAGGTTGTTTGCCCTAACTCTGAAGTATGGTTGCCAACCCTCTAGGGTTGGCATTGAGCTCCTGGTGGCTATTGAAAGCAATCTGAGAGATTTTAATAGGACATTTTAAGAAAATGACATTATGTCATGTTGGGGGGGGGATCTCCCGGAATAGCATCAGTCAGAATTGGCAACCTAATGTTGCAGCAGGTTAGTGATATTGTTTACCCTCCAACAGCGAAGCCTGGGCAATGTTAATTATATAAAAGGGAAATTGGCTAAAATCAAACAATATTCAAAGTATAGAATTAAAATATAAGAAATTATTTTCCCCTCCCAAACTGTTTTTGTAGAATCATAGAATATCAGGGTTGGAAGGGACCTCAGGAGGTCATCTAGTCCAACCCCCTGCTCAAAGCAGGACCAATCCCCACCTAAATCGTCCCAGCCAGGGCTTTGTCAAGTCTGACCTTAAAAACCTCTGGGAAGGAGATTCCACCACCTCCCTAGATAACCCATTCCAGTGCTTCACCACCCTCCTAGTGAAAAAGTTTTTCCTAATATTCAACCTAAACCTCCCCCACTGCAACTTGAGACCATTACTCCTTGTTCTGTCATTTGGTACCACTGAGAACAGTCTAGATCCATCCTCTTTGGAACCCCCTTTCAGGTAGTTGAAAGCAGCTATCAAATCCCGCCTCATTCTTCTCTTCTGGAGACTAAATAATCCCAGTTCCCTCAGCCTCTCCTCGTAAGTCATGTGCTCCAGCCTCCTAATCATTTTTGTTGCCCTCCGCTGGACTCTTTCCAATTATTCCACATCCTTCTTGTAATGTGGTGCTCAAAACTGGACACAGTACTCCAGCTGAGGGCTCACAAATGCCAAATAGAGGGGAATGATCACGTCCCTTGATCTGCTGGCAATGCTCTTACTTATACAGCCCAAAATGCCGTGAGCCTTCTTGGCAAGAAGGGCACACTGTTGACTCATATCCAGCTTCTCATCCGCTGTAACCCCTAGGTCCTTTTCTGCAGAACTGCTGCCTAACCACTCAGTCCCGTCTGTAGCAGTACATGGGATTCTTCCTTCCTAAGTGCAGGACTCTGCGCTTGTCCTTGTTGAACCTCATCAGATTTCTTTTGGCCCAATCCTCTAATTTGTCTAGGTCCCTCTGTATCCTATCCCTACCCTCCAGTGTATCTACCACTCCTCCCAGTTTTAGTTAAATTGTCTCACTTTTTTAAAATGTGGTAATGGGGAAAGAGTCATTTATATCTAGCTATTCTCAGTTTTGTATTTTCTTGTACCAGGTGTGGGGTTGTGGGTTGTTTTTTTTTTTAAATCTATATACTTAACTGAGTGGCTAGTTAATCAGTTAGCTGACTGGCTAACAGTGATTTCAACAGAGGAGGATGAAGAGTCTGCATTGATTCCAAATGAAGATTGTACAAGTAAGTGGAGAGAAGATGTTGTTTTTGACTGAGCTGATTATGTAGTGATCAAAGACTCAGGTGAACTCAACCAAAGCTTTTGGGAACTCTGAGTTTCTTCACAGAGTTTGTGGGGACTGACCTGTTTAGATTTATTTTTTCTTTATTTATGTGTAACTGTGAATATAATTTATATGGATTATAAAATAGCCATATTATGTTTTTGTTTCTTTATCATAAGATTTTATAATGTTGTTAATTAAATTCATTCCTTTAGTTCCTTTTTGGGACTTGATAGGGGGAGACTGACCCTGTGCAATCCTTGCTGAAAATCTTTAGAGACTGAATTCTGGGTCTCCAGTTGCTTTTCTATGGGAGTTGGGTTTTTGTTGTTTTGTTTGTTTTTAAGCACTGGAGAAGGGCAATGAAGTGAACTCTATCAAGCCAACTCAAAGGTTACAAAAGCACCATGCAACAATTAAAAATATCAGAAAGTACTCTAAATGTCCATAAAAAGGCAATATTGGTACAGTCTTCCTTGTTTTTAGTGTGCATGTCTGTATTTTTGTTTTGTAATTTGGTTTCACTTTTTCTTCTGGCCTTCTATTTCTCCTCCACTCTCTAGTACTGGAAGAATGTCACTAGTGGGCAAAAGCATCTGTCAAGGAGTTGGGTCTTGCATTTAGATCTGAACATGGTCAGAGTTAAACTCTTTGATTTCCTCTGGAAAGGTGTTTCACAACTAGGATCTGTAATAATGATAGGACACACAAGAATGCTCATAAAGGGCTCAAATTTATGTCCTAATCCCACTCACTTTGTCAGGGTCAGTTTACATTCTGGAAATGGCCAGGCAGACTTGAGTTCACAAAGTACTGGTGTGATGTGTTCATGCCTGCCTCTTTGGATTAGTAGGTGTGCGGGTTGAGTTTGCGCACATCAGAAAGGTGAATCAGCCCCTGGGGTTATCATGCTCTGGACGGACATCTGTCTCATCCACAGTGAATAATGTGTCCTTTTTTCCTGTCTTTGGTGTGAATCCTGTAAATTTGGGATAGGACATTTAGCCATTGTGGCATGTGATTAAGTGTTGTTTCTTGCCACATTTGTGATATTCCTTTCCAAACACTGGTAGAAATCCAACCTATCAGACCTTCTGGAAGTGTTTTAAAAGTCAGACTTAATTCTGGAGAATTGGCTTGCTGAGACTGCAGCCTGGTGTTCTTTAATCTTACACAGAGGTTCTGTATTGCTTTCTATGCTTAGATCTTGTGACTTGGCCAACCCATGTCTTGTCCGATGTCCAATATAAGCTGTGTCTCACTGAAAACTGTTCCCCGGAGCTTACTTGATTAATGCTGTTACCTATTTTGATCTCACAAGCCAAGTGAGTCAACTCATGTGTTAGTACTGGTGGTTTCAATCTGGCACAGAAATTGGTCGGTGTCCCACCTGCAAATGGTTGTGCTTGCCTAAAGGCTAGCTGTGATGACAAATACCTCATTACCACATTTATTTTTGGAGAGAAGTAGTGAGAACACTAAGAGCTAGTTCAAGGGCTCTTCATCTCTGCCTGGTGTAGCTTTTAGGCAGTGAATTATAATGTAATTTACCTCTTCACCTACATAGTATGGCAGAAGTGCCACTTGTCATTTTGGATTTTGACTTCATCAGATTTCTGAATCTGCTTGTCCATATCTTCTATCTCTGAGAAACTGCCCATCATCAAAGACATTAAATGCTACAAATATAAGCAACGCAAATACCAGTCTGTTTTTGTAATTATTATTTTGCCTTGTTATGACTTTGTATTTCTTTTCAGACTTTCACCTAAGTTACACATGCTTTCATCTTGTTTAGTCCTTTACTTTATTCTTTCTCAGTACTGATTCTGTATCCTTGTAGCCATTTGTACTGTCTTGTAGAAAGGGAATCTGGGCATGCACATATAAACAACACATACATACAGATTAATTACTCTTGTATTATCATAGCTGCAGCAGCTACTTCAGTTGTACTAAACATCACCAACATCAGTGCTGAGGTTGAGGTCTGCTGGACTTAGGATGTGCACGATTACTAATAGGTTTCAGAGTAGCAGCCGTGTTAGTCTGTATCCGCAAAAAGAACAGGAGTACTTGTGGCACCTTATATATGCATATGATATATGCATCCGAAGAAGTGGGTTGTAGCCCACGAAAGCTTATGCTCTAATAAATTTGTTAGTCTCTAAGGTGCCACAAGTACTCCTGTTCTTTTCACGATTACTAAAAAAGTCATAAATGCTAGGCAAATGTTCAATTTCTGCTCCAAAAGAGATTCAACCTGCATTACCTAACTTATATTTGAATATATCATTTCCATCCCTTCAGGCATACCTATGATGCCAAATTTTCAAAGAAGCAATTGTGCATAGGCCTATTTTCAAGAGCCATAGGAGGGCTCAAAGGCTGTCTGAAAATTCAGAGGAGGGCACCCCCAGGTTCTGAGCACAGAGTCTGAATATGCACCTACAACAGGGCATTTGAAATGGAGAATTCAAGCTAACTGCTGTCTGTCTCCAACCCTCTACAGCTGCCCCACTATCCAGGTCCTGGCAAGCCTGAGAGCATCTGAGTGCTACTTTGAGTGCTCTACTGGAACACACCACAAATAACAGGCTGAACACAGTACACTGATAAAAATGCATTTAATTACAAAGTTTAACACTTACTAGAAACAACAGCCAACAACAACAGTGAAAACAAAAACAAAAAAATACCTGACAAAAACAGTCCTGGCTTCCATTCTTGCTAACCAAATAAGAAAGGAAAAAGTATTGAAAAAATTGTGTTTTAAATAGATAACACTTTTTTAGTATTCATTAAGCACTCAATCATTGTACTTACTTTGGCAAGCCCCTGTAGAGGAATAAGGCCAGCTCTCTGCAAGAGAAAAGGTAAGAAAATGGGTTGAAAAACAGTATAGAAACCAAAAATCACAGACATCCATACATGAAATGAGCTACACTCCCAGAATCTCACCAACTTGCAAGCACTGACCCTTCAATTCCCCGCCTCTGTAGGTGCAACCAATCATCCCCTTGAAATTTGTATTTCCCCTTGCATTTGTTGCTTCTGCCCATGTTACAGTAACATCTAATGGCCTCGGCTAAGATCACGTGCTATACATTCCCATACTGAAATGAGAATATTCCCTGCCTCCAAGAATTTAATAACTTATTAGAAAAGTCTGACAAAGGACAGGAGAAATGAAGTATTATGTCCATTTTACAGATGGACAGCTGAGGCACAGAGAGAGCACATGACTTGCCTAAGGTCATATAGGAAGTTTCTGGCAGAGCCAGACATTGAAGCTGGATCTCTTGGAGCCCCGTCCAATCCTTTAACCACAGGTCCAGATTTCCTCTATGTATAAGAGGATTCTATCCATTCATGCGTTTGAAAATGTGTCCTATAAGTAGAAAATTATTATTTTTATAATTCTCTGAAATTACTATTTTCTTTTAATTAAGACTCCTTAGACCTTTAGAAAATCATATTTCTGTTTCAATATTTTGATGTCTTTTCTCATTTAAACCTTTTATGTCAGATCCCAGAGACTCATGTTTGACTCAGAGTCAATATGCAGGGTGAATGAGAAAGAGGAAGAATCTGTTTTAACTTCAAGGATTTGAATGGCATGTAATTTTGTTTCCAGGGAAACTGCAGATTTTAGTCCAGTAGAAGTCTCATCGGGGGGGGGGGGGGGGGAGAAAAAGCAGGTGCTGACACCACCATACTAATTGTCTCTATAGATGAAAATAACATATGCACAAAATCCATCTCTGGTTGTCACCCCTCTACCCCAATGCAGTGTCAGTGGTCATATACCTCAAGCAAAGCCATTTTCATTGTATTCTTATCCATTAACTCATTTAAAAAGTAACTTTCTAATCTCAAAAAGCCAGATCAACAGAAGACTAACTATTGTTTTTTTCCATGGCCGGTAAAACTAAAGGTTAAAACCATTACCCCAAAACATACTGGGTCTAGTTCTGGCCTCCCAAGAATGCCAATCTGGAGTCACTTCATAGATTTAAATGGAGTTACTCCAGATTCAAACAGCAATAATCAAACATAATTTGACTCACTGGGGCAGATCATCAGCTTCTGTGAACTGGTGCAGCTCTGTTGAAGTCAGCGTAGCTATGCCAATTTACATCAGATACTTCCTGACTGCATTCTCCCCAGAATTCCTCAAAAAAAGGTTAACTGTTAAAATAATAGCATTAAAATGACAAATAGCTAGATATAGGGAAACAGATGTTTGACACCCTTCTCCACTGATTTCCTTTTGCAAAAAGGGCTAGAGCTGTAGTAATATAGCGGTGAATAACTGTGCCTACATTTTAGTGCTGTGCAGTCAGGTGATATGGTACAATGCCCTGCTATTAGTGATTTTTTTTTTCTGCACAGCCTCAACTATTATATACATCTTTGCCTGTTTTCCCCTAGAAGATTGATCCTTAAATTCTGAGACAGACCCTCAAATACCGAAATCATAACTCCATTGAAGTCAGTGAAGGTACATTGATTTACAACAGTGGGGAATCTGGCTATATGTTCCCACTTGGATGAAATATATTTAACTTGCTTAGAATTATTCAAACTCTTCTGTGGAGTGATTACAGAGTGCAGCCTGGTCCTCCACGGTTACAGAGAGAACCTGCATGTATTGCAGGGGGAGCTTAATAAACAGAGGGACTTCCAGCTCAGGGAGTTCATTTCCTCATACTACATTTTCCATCCCTTTCAAGGTAAAATGACACCATCCACATGTTATACAGCAAATTCATGACAGAAGTAGTGTTATTTCCACATTTCAGAAATAAAGAATGAGTGGGGCAGCTCTACTGCTTTCAGCCACTTTTAGTAAGCTCCTTGCAGTATTTCCCTACTGTTCCCATCCCCACAATAGGTATATGTTACAACCTCGTCATTCTGCTCACTCTTAACCACATGTGCATATGGTACTGGAGTTCAAGTATGTACTGATAACTATCTTTATAAACTCAGAGCAGAGAACAAATATATACAGCATGATTTGCTCATCTGGGCAAGCTGTACTAATGAGAGAAGGTCTTTAAATGCCTTTGTACTGATAGCTGAAAAGCTGCCCTCTAAGTTTTGATATTTTAGTGATAGATACAGTACTGAACCCATATGGTTATCAGTCAAACCAAGAAACTTCATCATTGGTGGTTCTGGCAGGAAACTTTCATTATGCAGGTTTTATTGGCTGCAAGGACTTCAAATTTATGTACATTTCCTTCTCTTCAGAAACAGTTTGGTTTGCAATGCAAATTGGGGGGAGAATTACTTTCTAAGTTAGACTGCAAAAGCTAGGGCCAGACAGTTAGCATAAAGACCATAGTTCTGGTTAGCTCAGCTGATTAGCATCTTCCTGAGATCATAAGATAGAGATGGACACTTCTGCTATTGCCATCAGACAGAGACATATAGGGTTAGATCCACTGCTGGCATATGTGAGGAAAACCTCGTTGAAGTCCATGGCATTGTGCTGTTCATGTCATCAGTGTAACTGATTCTTGAATATCATAGGTAACTAGACCTTGATCTCATACCTATAACCTTGCTCCCAGAATACGGAGGGTAAAGGCTAGAGATGGCGGGAGAACAACCATTCTCATTTGCAGAAAATGTCAAGGTGTCAAAATTTGCTTTTGTTCCACATTGGAACAAAAAATGAGCCCTCTCTAAATTTTTCACACAAAATGAGATCCCCTATCCCAGGGGGAATAGCCTGGTAATTAGGGAACACACTTGGGATCTGGGAAACCCAGGTACAAGTCAATATTCTGCCTGATTGTGAGAAATTACTTTAACTTGGGTCTTTCACATTCCAGGTAAGTGACCTAACCACCGGGCCATTCATATATATATCCTGGACCTGTAAAACCTTTTATGATAAAATAGAATTCTTCAATGGCAACAACTTTGGTCCAAATTATGACCAGATTTAGTAGAGCCCTGTATATCAGCCAATGGGTGAAACCCCTCTATTTTAATCTCCACTATAACATGGGATGTGTGAAAGGGATGCAGTCTGCTTGACATAGAGATTTCCATGCCAGATGTTGACCTTTACAAGGAAGAGTTTAGACAGAGGCTGGGAAACGTAAGAAACACGCCCTGAAGGTCTCAAAATATTCAGGCTGATATTTTAAAATGGTGAGCCCTTGACTTCTGTGGGATTGCATGGGTGGGCGGGGTAAGGAAAGCAGAATTTAGTCATGCAGCTTATCCAAACACATTGTATGACTCCTTATGGGACAGGGAATATATAACTTTGGATATCACCTCTTGAAAGAATCTGTGTGTGATCAAGGCAGAAATTATAAATTTCAAGACTCATTAATTTGTCTGATCTCTTCATTGACTTCCCCCCTCGGCTCAACACATCTCCATAGCTTGGCACAAAATGAACAAAAATAACACGTTAAAAAAGGCTTTCAAGGGCCAGACTGATTTCTTGGCTGAATCAGCAGACCAGGTGGGATCTAATTTCAGAAGATAGGGTGGCCACTTCTAGCACAAGAACCACAACAATCATGTGATGTGAATAGACCTTCTAAGGAGGCACAGTGATGAACACTGTCCTTTCCTACAATTTTACATGATCTTTTAAAATATATATATATTTGTCATTCATTAATTTTATTTACATTTACAGTTAAAGAGCTGGAGGTATTAGTAATCTCATAATATCAGCTGTAAAATACATGGAAAAGCTCGTGACACTTATTCACTAATGATTTTGAGTTGTATCTTATCTTATGGAAAATGTAAATAAGTTCTATGTAAAATGCTTTGAAAGTCCAATGCATACACACTGTGAAGAGTGGAACATGATTTCATTGTTTCTTTTAATTGTGTTGAGATGGAATACAACAGAGTAAAAGGAAATAGAAAATTAGTTACCAACATATTGTAGATTTCATCTAAAACTCAATGGGCCAGATCCTTACCTAGGCCAGAGGTTGTCTTGGTACAGATGGAAAGAGGGCAGATATGTGTCTTTAAGCTACCTTTGTTCTAATGTTTATTCCTGGGGTTGCCAGGGTCTGGTTTGTAGCCTTATGTATGAATTATGTATTAATTATATTGATTACTTAAGAATTCCCAGTTATCACTCTGAGGTTTGACAGGTTCTTGTCCCAAAATCAGGCCTAGTATTAAAATTATAGTACTGTTCAGTTGTGAATCCGGGTGTGCACAATTGAAATATACTCACTTTAGGAACCCTTCTGTATTTGTAATAATTTATTAATACATTTAGCAAAGTCACAAGTGCTCTAATCCAGCAAGGTATATAGAGATAACACAGAATGTACATCTGAACAGCTATCTACTCACACCATCCCTTGCAGAACAACCTGAAATGCTAGTCATTATTTTCCTCATCAGTGGCCATTATCCTGGCATCTTCCAAGGGCTGGTGCTCTTGCTCTCTCTCCAAAGTTCATAGGCCTCAAGCCTTATGCTAACTGCTGAAGCCAAGGTCTTACTGCATACAGGCCTGTAGGTTCCTTGTTACTGCTAAATAAAATAAATGCTAAAGCTAGCTCTATGGGCTACAGTTCATAAGATGATTTAGAGTAGCCTCAGTGATGCTTTACATCAGGGTTTCTCAACTCATGGCTCATGACTCAAAATTGGGTTGCCAGACTGTTTCAAAGGGTTGTGTGCTGGTTCTTGCAGCTTCAGTCCCACAGGACTGACTGGGCTCTGCTCTCCGTTCCAGGCCTGGTGCACTGGATTGCAGTGCTGCTCAGGTTTGGCCTGGCCACCCCTCCATCATGATGATGGGGGAGCTGGTGAGTCAAATTTGGCCAGGTTGCAATGTCACTCACATAAGTTTGGCCCAGCTTTCCCCCCACACCCCATCGGGGCTGAACCAAACCTGAGCAGTGCTGAGGCCCCAGAGGTCACAAAACCCAAAGCAAGGAGCTGAGCCCAGCCAGTCCACAAGGAATCATAAGAGCTGCCACTGTGGGATGGGCTCTTCAGCCCCCACAGGGTCTCCCACACTCCTCAGGGGCAGAACTCAACCCCCAATACCAAGGGCTTCCCACCTACCCTCTGAGGGCAGGACCCAACCCCATACCAAGGGCCTCCATTTCCCTGACGGCAGTTGCAGATGGTGTCATAAACATTGGGCCTCTACACCAAAGGGAATCCTCACATAACTGGGTCTAGGTCTGCTTTGCACTGCTCCAGCTGCACAAAGAAGCTTTTTCAGGGACCAAAATCTTGCCCAACATTGTTAGCAAGGAGCCCATTCGTTCTTAGAGAGATGCTAGAGGCTGCCCGTAAAATAAAAGGGACTTCTCTAACTGGTAGGATGGCGTGCACCACACAGAGAGATCAATGATGTGTATGACCATGTGGTTCTGGATATATATTCCCTGTATAGGTTATCACTACAATAGATTTGGCCTTTCTTTTGGTGCAGTTTTAAATTCTCACCTATGCTAGTAACAGCTTTGTCTGCTATCTGCTCCTAAATGAAGAACGGTTTCCAAAAGTTCTTGAGCTGAGGACTGAATAATATGAAAAGTGATTTTTTTTTTGCAAATGCTGACAAAATACTAAGTATAGCAATGCATTACGCATAAAGATTTTTTTTTCTTTCCATTCTATAGGGCAAATTTACTCTGGTAATACTTCTGTAGAATTTTTATCATAATTCTGTAAAGTATCTCTCTCTTTCTCTCTCTCTCTCTCTCTCTCACACACACACACACACACACACACACACACTTTTATTGCAAAATGGAGGCTGTTCTGTTGTAGGTTTGTTTGGATTTTTGGTTTGGTTTTGTTTTTTTCCAATTGCTGGCCCTGTATGCATAACTGCTATAAAATGTAAAATATAAATTTATTGTAAAAGTTAGAAAACTGCAGAAAATATTGTTTGTGAGTTCCCGTAGAAATCCTTTTTTCCAGTTCATAACTAGTGTGTGCTGAAGAATGGGAGAAATTATGTGCAAACTTGGTTCAGAATTTATTAATCCTAATTTGATACACCTACAGACATAACCCGGTTTCCTTGGCTTTCACATGAGTGAATGGGTTTTGCTCGGGGAAGATCTTTTACACAAGAAAATCCTGAGAAGCATGCACTGGTATGTGGATACATGCCAGAACCAGTCACCCAACCACACTTTATAATTTGGCATTGTGGATTTGGAAGTTGAAAGAGTTAGGAAGTAAAGGGAAGCTAGAAAATGAGAAAACGTGTGCGGTTTTTTAAAATCAGTATAGCTGAGCAGCAGTTAGGGGACAGGGAAATGTCCCTTTCATGAAGGCATTTTGCATATGTTCTGTATCCAGAACGTAGAGCAAGGCAGTTGCAGGATAACTAGATATTGAAGGAGGGGAAATTAGTTTCCAGACGTTCTATATGGGATCACTTAACCTAGCAACTTCCCATAATTCCACCCAGAGGCCTAGCAATGAGGCAATTAATCAAATGAGATGGACACTGATATGTGATCATGCTTTTCACAACTAGGACACGCATGTGAACCTGACATTTACCTTGATTTCTTCCTGACTAAGGACCATTCCAAACAACGTACCTTTAAATCTAGGGTCCGTGAATACAACTAACTATAATAGTCTTTCTTGTGGAAAAGAAAGGAAAAGTATTTTTAAAAACGAAACTACTGACAGGGTAACAAGCCTTGTAGATGGGGGGGGGGGGAAGCAGTAGACGACATATATCTTGACTTTAGTAAAGCTTTTGATACTGTCTCGCATGACTGTCTCATAAACAAACTAGGGAAATGCAACCTAGATGGAGCTATTATAAGGTAGGTGCAAAACTGGTTGGAAAACTGTTCCCAGAGAGTAGTTATCTGTGGTTCACATAATGAGGGTATGTCTTCACTACCCGCCGATCCGGCGGGTAGCAATCAGTCTATCGGGGATCGACTTACCGCGTCTAGTGAAGACGCGGTAAAATCGATCCCTGATCGCTCTGCCGTCGACTCCCGAAATCCACCTCGGCAAGAGGCGGCAGCGGAGTCGGCGGCAGCGGTCGACTTTCCCCCGTCCTCACCGCCAGGTAAGCCGACCTAAAATACGCAACTTCAGCTACGGTATTCACGTAGCTGAAGTTGCGTATCTTAGGTCGGACCCCCGCTGCAGTGTAGACCTAGCCTGAGTAGGGTCCCGCAGGGATCAGTTCTGAGTCTGGTTCTGTTCAATATCTCCATCAATGATTTAAATAATGGCATAGAAAGTAAATTTATAAAGTTTGCAGACTATATCAAGCTGGGTGGAATTGCAAATGCTTTAGAGGATAGGCTTAAAAATTCAAAATGATCTGGACAAACGAGAAATGGTCTGAAGTAAATAGGATGAAATTCAATACGGACAAATGCAAAGTACTCCACTTAGGAAGGAATAATCAGTTGCACACATACAAAATGGGAAATGACTGCCTAGGAAGGGTTACTGCAGAAAGGAATATGGGGGTTGTAATGGACCACAAGCTAAATATGAGTCAACAGTGTTGCAAAAAAAGCAAACATCATTCTGGGATGTATTAGCAGGAGTGTTGTAAGCAAGACACGAGAAGTAATTCTTCTGCTCTACTCCGAGCTGATTAGGTCTCAACTGGAATATTGCGTCCAGTTCTGGGCGCCACATTTCAGGAAGGATGTGGACAAATTGGAGAGAGTCCAGAGAAGAGCGACAAAAATGATTAAAGATCTAGAAAACATGACCTATGAGGGAAGATTGAAAAAATTGGGTTTGTTGAGTCTGGAGAAGATTGAGAGGGGACATGATAACAGTTTTCAAGCATGTAAAAGGTTGTTACAAGGAAGAGGGAGAAAAACATTTTTTCTTAACTTCTGAGGATAAACCAAGAAGCAATGGGCTTAAATTGCAACAAGGGAGGTTTAGGTTGGACATTAGGAAAAACTTCCGAACTGTTAGGGTGGCTAAGCACTGGAAAAACTTGCCTAGGGAGGTTGTGGAATCTCCATCATTGGAGGGTTTTTAATAGCAGGTTAGACAAACACCTGTCAGGAATGGTCTAGGTAAGACTTAGTCCTGCCATGAGTGCAGGGGACTGGACTAGATGACCTCTCGAGGTCCCTTCCAGTCCTACGATTCTATGATAAGCATTTCTCTAAGACCCCATCTACCTATACATTCAGAACATATAAGCCTATCTGTAATAATAGCATGGTCTGCTGACTCCCAGTAGTGTTACGTCACCCTTCTTATGGGGCGCGGGGGGTGGGAAGAAAACCTATCAAGTTTCTGTTTAACAAATATGTAGACTTCTATTCCCAGGCCTGGCTGAGCTGCACTTGACACAGAGTCCCAGATGCCCAGCCTTATGCTTCCCTGACCTACAGAGCAGCCAGGGATCATTTGAACTTTTATCTGCCAGTGCCCAGATCTGGAATCCAGGACAGTTCAAAATTGGACATGAGTCATTTTTATTCTTACATCATCAAATGTAATCACCTGGTAATGGTCTAGTTCAGGGGTGGGCAAACTACAGCCCACGGGCCGGATCCAGCCCCTCAGGGCTTTGGATTTGGCCCACAGGATTGCCACCCCTGTGGCACTGTGGGCCCCGCGCCGCTCCCAGAAGCGGCCAGCACCATGTCCCTGCAGCCCCTGGGGGGGCAGAGGACTTTGTGCGCTGCCCTCACCTGTAGGTACCACCCCCCACAGCTCCCATTGGCTGGGAACGGGGAACTGCAGCCAACGGGAGTTTTGGAGGAGGTACCCACAGGCAATGGCAGCGTGCAGAGCCCTCTGCCCCCTCTTCCCCCCTCCCCCACGCAGGGACATGGTAGGGCCGGGGCCAGGGCAGGCAGGCAGGGAGCCTACCCTGGTCCCGGTGCGCACCGCTGCCACCCTGGAGCCACTCCAGGTAAGCGGCGCCGGGCCGAAGCCCGAACCCCTCCTGCACCCTGCACCCCAACTCCCTGCCCTGAGCCCCCTGCCACACCCAGCACTCCTCCTGCACCCAACTCCCTGCCCAGAGCCCCCTCCCGCACTGTGCACTCCCTCCTGCACCCCAACCCTCTTCCCTGAGCCCCCTTGTACACCCCGCACCCCTCCTCTGCCCCAACCCCCTGCCCCGAGTCCCCTCCCGCACTCCCTCCTGCACCCCAACCCCCTGCTCCAGCCCTACAATCATGCCCCTGCATGCAATTTCCCCACCCAGCTGTGGCCCTCTGGCCAAAAAGTTTGCCCACCCCTGGTCTAGTTTATTGCCTTGTGAATTTATGCAATGTCAGCCCTCCTGTATGGGACTTCTCCAATACAAGAGTTGGTAATCTCCATAGTTGTATCATTTACTTAACAATTACTCAGTTGTTTTCCTACGTGAAACTGTGATTTCACCAAACACAACGTAACTAGGATTTTTGTGTGTGTGAACCATGTACTACAGGATCTATAATGGTATCCACTTTAGGTTTATGTTCCACAGAAAGCTGCTTTAATCCATAAAATACATCTCTGTATTTTTTTCAATAATCATCTGTCCTATCAGGTCTTCGTGGTGCTGGAACTGGTATGTTTTCAAATTGGTAATGATAGTGGATCAATTAAACAGCTAGGCATGTTCTCAGATTGGCGGCGGTGTTGCTGTGTTTGCAGTGTATTACTGTAGACATTTTGGTTCCTCATTGTGCTTACACATTGCACTGCATGTACCTTGCAATCCATTCTCTCAGTTCCATTGCCAATCAATTTCTTAGTTGCAGGTGAGAAGATTTTGAGAGATCTAACTGTTCATACAGTTTTATGGATATTATATTGAATTATGTATCAGTCTCTAATTTAAATTTAATCCAGTGGCATTACTCCACAATTGTAATCTCTATAAATGCTTGGTCTTGACCTGACTGAATTGCTGTAAATTTAAACTCTTTTGCTACTGCTGCCCTTGCCTAAGTGACTTCTTTCACATAAACATCTGTTCTCTAATGTAACTTCTCATCACCTCAAGTATTCTTTTGAACTGGCATTTTTTTTGCATAATACTTTCTTTTAAAATCTTTTTACCTCTGACCTTTTGCTGGACACTCATCTAGTTTGCATATTATCCAATACTTTCAACCCTTCTACTTACACAATTATAGCCTGCCTGTTGATGTGGTGGGGTGTTGCTTTTGTGTTTGTCTGAAAATGTTGGTTTAGAAACAGAATTTAACTGGGCTCGTGTCATTTCCTGTGTTCTAGCAACATCTATGTGCTTTATTTAAATGAAGCTCAGATTTGATTTATGAGCTTGTCTTGGGACTTTTGGTGAATTTGTCCCAAATACTATCCTGTCCTAAAACATTTCATCTATGTCAGTAAATGCAGACTCCTTGGGTGACAAGTTTAATTCTCTAACAAACTGTTCTGTGAGTTCACGTAGATCTTTATTATAATGTGCATACATCTTTTGGGATGACATTCATTAAACCAACTGTAATGTGTCTTCTCATCTTTTATCTTCTCAGCTGATGTAACTATCCAAGCACTATAAACATCTCTGCCTTTCTGTTCACCCCATTGAGCAGATAACATTTCCCTTGCACCTGTTTGGATTTCAGGTATTCCATGAAGAGGAGTACTGCATGCTCATGGAGTTCCTTCTACTCGCTGAGAAGGTTCATTCTTTCCGGTTCACCCTTAGCAGGCTATTTTGGGCTATTTCTGCACTTACAGGGCTTCCAACACAATAATATGTAATGTTTTGGTTTGCTTGTGAAGGTGTGTTCCAAATCCAGACAGACTGAAGACCCTTAGGCTATGTCTACACTACCCGCCTGAATCGGCGGGTAGAAATCGACCTCTCGGGGATCGAATTATCGCGTCTCGTCGGGAAGCGACAATCGATCCTCGAATCGACGCTCTTACTCCACCAGCGGAGGTGGGAGTAAGCGCCGTCAATGGGAAGCTGCGGAGGTTGATTTTGCCACCGTCCTTACAGCGGGGTAAGTCGGCTGCGATACGTTGAATTCAGCTACGCTATTCGCGTAGCTAAATTTGCGTATCTTAAATCGCCACCCCCCGGTAGTGAAGACCTGCCCTTACATTGGTTAGCACATACTCAGAATTGCACATGTTCAAAACTCATGTGTCAGGCCTCCAAAAATCATGAGACTGTCTAAAATATTATGAGGGTTTTTTTTTAATCTAGTAATATTGGGCTGTTTTTTTATTTACTTTCTAGTTTTCAGGCTCTAGGGTGCACTCAGGTCAAATTTTCAAGCTTTTCTCCACAACCATGGGGGCTCAACTTCATTTAAAAAAAAAGATAGAGAGAGAGAGAGCTGAGATTCTCACATCATCAATTGATTCCAGAAGCTAGGACTTAAACTAAAACACCAAATATTTCTAGACTCATGAAAGCTGGCAACACTGCCACATCCATGTTGTCCGATGGAAACATTCCCACCTGAGATATTCTGCTGCAGTCCAACTCTCCAATTCCTCTGACTTAATCTTCTTCTTCCATCTAGATTCATTGGGAGGCTAATGGGTTCCAGTTGATTCTGAAGCCTGATTATTAAACCCTTTCCTCTCGTTACAGAATGCTAGCCCAGAACCCTGGGATTCCTAACAGTTGTGGGTCCCAGACAGGGAACATGCCCCATCACGGAGTTGTTGAGATAGTTATTTAATGGATGATTTAGTATATCAACTTAATATAAATAGAATTAAAACAGAAAAATCAAATTCCCTAATCCCATTTACCTGCACTTGGCAAATTCTGTGATTTCATAATAAAATCTTCAATACTATTTTGTCAGGGATGGATCCACTCCCCATCTCATTACTGTGCCTTCTGCTTTCTTGTAGAAATATTATATAACTAAAGGATAAAGTGATGTAACAGTGACCATTTGATTTTATTTATATTCTAATCAAAACATAATGTGCTGGAGTTGAATAAACAAATAATTTATAATGGATTGGACCTACTGAGCCTAATTCACCATTGTCATAGTTGGGCATTTGTTACTTTCAGAGAAATATAGAAAATGCTTCCATTTCCTTAAAAATATGCTGTTAAGGTTCACACCCCAATAATTCTATTAAATGTACAAAGCATAACTTTATTTTTAAAGATACAAATGGTCTCAAGCTATTAGAGTACTTACATGTACCTCTTTCTTGATATTAAACCTAGCTCTGCATTCAAATTTAATAGGAATCAAATACCAATGAACAATACAAAAGTCTCAGATTTGGAGCGAAGTGCAGTCACAGTTTATGGGCAAAAGTTTACACAGTGTGTGCTTGCCCTGAGCACTGGCTAAAGCCAGTCAGTTTAGTGCATATGAGAAGAGAAACAAATTAACTCACGTTTAAAGAAAAAATACATAAGTCCTGTAGAGTGCAGACTACTGGCTGCTATAAGAGAGTGTAACATATGCAGTGTAAATCAGATTTACAGTGGAAGTTAAAATGTGTGTGAAGGGACTGAAACATCACGTAGACATGTAAGATAGTTGCAACAAATGAATTTTGAAAGAGCACAATGTTTTTGAATTTATGTACCAAACTTGTAGTTGTTTGCTATATTTTTCTGGCTCTATGACCCTACTGAATAAATGTATTCTTACACATAGCAATAAACATATTAAATATTTAAACAGCACCGTAAAACATGTAAGCATACCAAGATGCAGTGCACAGCAGAACATAAGGCAGATTGTGTAACATTTTATACACTACACAGACATCTGTAGCATGCATGCAAAAGAGCAGAGTCAAAAACTAGAATATCCTTTTTTAACTTGTTTGGCATTGACAACACTATTAAAGAAGGACAGAAGTGTTGACTTGTAGAAGATAAAGAAAATGCATGTATCTGTTACTAAGGACAGGTACATCAAAAGACTTTTGTTCAAGACTTTTGTAATCCAGTGAGGGCTCAGATAAAAACAATTACAGTGACATCAAATGAGAACACTTGACCTTTGATATTTAGCAGTACAAATCAGGTGAACAGAAAACAAAGTACTTTTAGAAATATAGCTCAGAAACTAGGATAAAAATGCATTTTGAAAGTAAAGTCAACAACAGTTCAAACCCAATGGTTTTTTTTAAGAAGGAAACTGAATGGTTAGGGGAAATTAAAATTCTCATTGATTTCCACACATACTCTCCTGTGAACCGAGAAACACCCTGCCCCAGAACAAACTCAATTTTCATATTTTAATTAATCAATTTCCAGTCCTTTTCTATAAAGAATAACCTTGAAAATGCAAACTGACCTAAACCAATCACCAGGGCTGAAAATCTATCACTATTTTTTTTTTCATAAAATTGACAGGATATTCATGGATTGATCCCCGCTATTTAAGGCTAGCCTTTAAGGTCCATGAAACCCATGGCTATGCATTTGTATGTGTGGTCATGATCATACCTACTTGTAAATCACCTAGTACACCAGTGGAGCTATACTAATAGCAAACCAGTGAGCAGAAGCTGTCTATCCTCTTCCTTTTCCCTCCCCTCTACAGGGAGAGACTGTTGGCTAGAGGACCAGCAGATTGTCATGAGGAGCTCAGCTGTTTTGGGAGAGCAGTGTCTCAGAGCTCTGACTCTAAGGCCTAGATTGATTTCAGTGGGAATTAGGTGCCCAAATTACCTTTGAGGATCTGGGCCTAAATTCTTACAATGTTGCCAGCTCTCAAGATTTTTGGTATTTTCTTAAAGCCTCAATTCCTGGATGTGATTATATTAGAATCTCAATTTGCATTTACCAAAAGAGCAAGTTTCTAGTCTTTGTGATGGTGATGGGGGAAGGCTTGAAAATGTGACCTCTCTAATACCAAAAGGCAAATAAAAATAATCTCAAGTGATTGTTTTATAAATCTGGCTTTCAACACCCCCCCCCCACACACACACACACACAAATCTCATGATTTTTTTTTAAGAGCCCAGCGTACAATTGTTGAATGCTTGGTCTCAGTAATACTGCTCTTATCCACCCTCTTTTGGGGCAGGTCTCTCTCTTGTCCTGTGATGCCTCAGTTTGTTTTAAAGAGTGGAGCCCAAGGAGAAAACTTGTTAAACTATCTTCAAACTCTCAACTCACTGTGTATACAACCCAGACTCTATTCAAGAATGAATTCAGCTGCATTATCAATAATCACTTCTTGTGTAAAGGTAAATGCCAAAGTGCTCTTTTTGCTGACTCCAGGCTGTGCAGCTGTAGCTGCTGGATTGAGCTAGAAATGGAACATGGAGGAGGGAAGGAAGAGAGAGAGATGAGGAGAGAAAGACATCTGAGGAGAAGGGGAACTGAGGATGTCAGGGGATGTGGAGGGTCACTGTCTTGGGGGCACTGGCTGTGGTCTGATTTTTGGAATGGGTGGCTTCTGAGTAAAGACGGAGATGGGGGCTCATGGACATGGAGTAGGAAATGGCAACGTATGTGGGAAGGGGGTGAATTTTGATGTAGAAGACCTGAGACATAGCAGAGGGCCATGGAGAGGGGACGGAGTATGGAAGAAGGCAGAAGTGGGATACAGGGGCCAGGGGAAATATGGAGAGAGTACAGAGATGGATCAGTAAAAGCAGTCTTTAAAGTTTAATATGGATAAAATGCTTAACATTTTGTAGATAAAAGCTTTACACAGTGTAAGTCAGGTGGGGTAATAGTGAGGAAGGATGAAGTGGCAGTGGGGAATTGGTTGAGTACCTTTAACTGTTTATTTCCAGACTTTTCACAGTTGTGTAATTTTTGTAGGGAAAGTGTGACGTTTTGGTCTGGTGTTAGCTGGATGCCAGCAAAACACATTTTCTTCTTCGAGAGCTTGCTCATATCCATTCCACTCTAGGTGTGTGCACACCCACATGCATGGTCATCGGAGATATTTGCCATAGCAGTTTTCTTAGGGCCGGCCGTGGCGCCCCCTTGAGTGCCATGCTCATGCATTGGTATATCAGGCACTGCCGGCCATACGTCCCCTCAGTTCCTTCTTACTGCCCAGGGTAGTTAGTTAGGAGCACCTTTCCTTGGATAGCAATGGCTAGCCATTTCGTCTCTTCTGACTTCGAGCCTTAGGGGCCTTTTAAATATTTGTTTATAGTAGTTAGAATTAAGTAGTTGTTAAGGGTGGTTAGGAGTTAGAAGTTAGAGTCCCAGCAGGGACTTCACCCCAGGCAGGGCATACCGCAGTCTCTGGGTTTAAACCCTGCACGGACTGAAACAGGCTTATACCTGTAAGTGACCCCCACAGCAACTGCTTCAAGTGCTTGGGGGAATCACATGTGAAGGACAAGTGTTGCATTTGTGTAAAATTTCGACCCAAGACTCAGAAAGAGCACGACATCCATCTGAGGGCCCTCTTCATGGAGGCTGCCCTTCATCCAGCTTCCGAACCGTCCTGCCAAAACTCACCTAGTGCCTTGGCCTTGGTGCACAGGGGACTGGGCTCCACCCAACACCGCTCCCCGTCACTGGTGCCCAGAAAGAAAATGAAGAAGCACGGCTCCCCAGAACCGGGCAAGAAAGGCCATGGAGCATCGGGCAAAGGACCCAGGTTGGCCCACCCTGCCACTCCAGAGCCATGTGGATATTTCTCCCTGGTTGGGGATCTTAGCCCCTTACAGGATTCACCACCGACTCCCAGGAACAATAGGGGACCCAAACTTCTGATGGCATCAACACCTTCCCAAGCTCCCCCTGTGCTGAGAGAGCCGAGGCCTCCGCCGACGCTGCCAGCACTATATGTGCCGCAGGAAGTGGCAAACGCTCCCTATGAGGGCAAGCCAGCCATTAAGACCCCCTCAGGGGGCAGTGGAGCGCTGCTGATCCCCTGAGACAAGGCAGCGCTCTCCATCTCTGCACCACAGATCTCCAGCATCGCAGCCCAGATCCTCAGGGGCTTGTCCTCGGTCACCGGCACTGCGTTTGCAGTCCCAGCCATCTTAATGCAGATCACCTTGGGGGAGACACCAGTCTCCATTCCACCGGCACCGTTCGTCCTCCCGCTGGTCATCCTCTTGGCACAGATCTCAGTCACCTGCCCCGTAGGACTGCTCCCTGTTGCGACTCAAGTTCCCCTGGCACCAGTCCCCTCAATACCCGCACCGATCCTCCCACTCCAAACACCTGTCTCCAGCGGTGACAGTCAGCACGCAGACACAGGCGTCGATGGGCCCGTTGTGGTCACCGGAAGGGGATTCCTCCAGCACGGAAGGGCAGTTCCGCCCCTCGCCAAGACCCCACCAGCACGAATGAGCACCTGAGGCCATGTCTATGTCTATGGCGCTGCCTTAGTAGCACAGACAGTGGCCAGCGCATTGGCCTTATTGGAGTGTGTGAGGCATGCTGGTGATGACGATGCCCCCTTCGCACCACTTATCTGCCCCCACCTCGGAGCAACAGCTGGTGGCACTGGGCGAGGTGCTTGAAACCCACTTGGAGGTCGGGGTAGAGGAGACAGCGTCCACCCCAGAACCATCCCCACAGGGAATGATGCCCTGGAGCTTCTCCCAGTGGTACAGTCGTCATCCTCATCACTGGATGAGATGGTCCCGGGACCCTTGCGGACCAGTACTCCAGACAATTTTAAGGAACTCCAGGCCCTGCGGCTTCGACGGGTGGCTGAGAATTTGGGCCAAGAGGTGGAAGAGATAGCCAAGCAGGTGGATACTTTGTTCAATTTCCTGTCAGTCTCTACCCCGACATGTGTTGCACTACCAGTGCATGATGGAGTCCTGAAAATTATCAAGGCCCTCTGTCGTCCATCCCTCCCACCTCCAAAAGGGTCAAAAGAAGTACTTTGTCCTGGCCAAAGGGTTTGAGTACCTTTATGCCCACCCACCTCTTGCTGGTTGTCTCTGCAACCAAGCAGGCGCACACCAGTTCAATTCCCAAAAATAAAGAGTCCAAAGACTGGACCTTTTTGGGAGAAAAACTTATTCAACAACCAGCCTGCAATTCTGGGTGGTGAACCATCAGTCCCTCTTGGGCAGGTACAATTTTAACTTATGGGACTCCCTCCCTCAGGGTCTGGCCCAGGAATCTGGCACCCTGTTGGAGGAGGTCACCGCAGTGGCGAGGTGCTCTCTCCAGATGACGTGGGATATGGTGGACTAGGCGGCTAGGGTGGTTGCGTCGGTGGTGGTCATGAGGCACAGCTCCTGGTGTACCAAGAGA
Source organism: Terrapene triunguis (assembly GCF_002925995.2). Taxonomy (NCBI): domain Eukaryota; kingdom Metazoa; phylum Chordata; order Testudines; family Emydidae; genus Terrapene; species Terrapene triunguis. Next base: position 50,203,248 of record NW_020664417.1, on the reverse strand, counting down.
TGCAGACCTCTATCTAGGAACTCCCATTTGATGGGAATGGTCTCTTTTTGGAGCATAGTGATGCGAGGCTGCATGGGTTAAAGGACACTTGGGCCACCCTTCAGTCGCTGGGCATCATACTCCACAGTCTGCACTGAAGCCGCCCCCGTCACCAAGGCCTTGTGAGCCTCGTCAAGTGCCTGCAAGGAGAAGGGATAGGCATGAGTTTTAGTCATCGCTGCCCTTCCTCCTCCTGCTCAACCCTGCAACCTGGTCTGGCAAAGCATCCCAGGGGCCAGAAGCACTCATTTTGAAGGCACACTTGAGAGCGACACCCCAGTCAATTCCCTGGATCCACCTTGTTCTTTTCTTGACTGTCTTCGTCCCTAATGTTCGACCTGGTCGCGGGTCACCTTGGACCACTGGGTGCTGGATATAGTATCTCAGGGCTATACCCTGCAATTTTCAGCTGTCCCTCCCACCCCACCCCTCTTCCCTGTCCCTCTTGAGGGACCCTTCTCACAAGCAACTCTTTGTCCAAGAGGTTGAGAATGTCCTGCCCCTGGGGGCAGTGGAGGAGGTCCCTCGGGACATGACAGGGAAAAGGGTTCTATTCCCACTACTTCCTAATTCCAAAAACAAAAGGTCCATTCTGGACCTGCGTTGCCTCAACATTCTCTCAGAAAGTTGAAGTTTTGTATGATCTCCCTGGCCTCCATCTTCCCGTCCCTGGATCCAGGAGATTGGTACACCACCCTCGACTTGAAGGATGCTTTTTTCCATATTTCCATATTCCAAGGTCATAGACATTTCCTCCATTTCATAGTGGGCGGATGCCATTTTCAATTCACGGCACTGCCCTTTGGCCTCTCATCGGCCCCAAGGATGTTCATGAAATCTCTGGTGCCAGTGGCTGCTTACCTGAGATGTCAAGGGGTCCATGTCTTCCCGTATCTTGACAATTGGCTCCTCAAGGGCAAGTCTCGGGAGCAAGTGCAGAGGAGCCTTGATCTGGTGCATTCCTTAATAAACGAGAAAAAATCCACCTTAACACCTGTCCAGTGAATAGAGTTCATTGGGACAGTTCTCTACTCAACATGAGCCAGAGCCTTCCTTCTTGAAGTGCACTTTCCGGCCATGTTGGACCTGATCTGCTACGTAAAGAACTACCCTCTCACCACAGCTCATGCCTGCCTGCAGCAGTGGGGTCACATGGCTGCATGTATGTACATGGTCAGCCATGCTCGGCTCCATCTCCAGCCTCTGCAAGTGTGGCTGGCATTGGTCTACATCCCCACAGGCATGACCTAGGCTGGGTAGTCAGGGTGCCGGATAACATCAGGTCATCCCTGTATTGGTGGTTGGACCCTGGGTTGATTTTGGAGGGAGTCCCCTTCACAACCTCATCCCCATCACCAACCTTGGTCTCTGATGCTTCGGACCTGGCTTGGGAAGCCCACCCAGTGAGCTGAGCACCCAGGGCCACTGGCTGAAGGACAATCTGTCCCTCCACATCAACATCGGAAAGCTCCAAGCAATTCACCTGGTCTGCCTGGCTTTCTTGCCCCACGTGAAGGGCAAGGTGGTGCAGGTCCTGATGGACAATACCACCGCAATGTATTACATCAACAGGCAGTGCAGTGCCACGTCTTCAGCCCTTCGGCAAGAAGATCTCCACCGTTGTGATTTTTGTGTGTGGCTATCAGATGAATGGCATGCCACACACCTGCCTGGAACCAAGAATGTGTTGGCGGATCACTTCAGCAGGATCTTCTTGTCTCATCGCAAGTGCTCACTCCATCCGGAGGCGGTCAGTACAATGCCCCAGGGGTGGGGGACTCCCCAGGTGCACCTGTTCACATCTGGGCAGAACAGAAAATGCCACATGTTCTGTTCAATCCAGGGATTGGACAGGGGCTCCCTGTCAAATGCCTTTCTCATTCCTTGGTCAGGGGCGCTGATGTATGCCTTCCTGTCAGTGCTGTTGATTCACAGGGACCTTGTGAAGATCAAGCAACACAGGGTTAGAATTATCCTAATAGCTCCTGCGTGGTCTTGCCAGCACTGGTTTGGCACGTTGCTGAGCCTTTTGGTAGTACCCAACTGCAGCTGCCCCTCTGGGTGGATCTGCTATCCCAGAACCACAGCAGCCTTCTGCACCCAAACCTGGAGGCGCTGCACTTGATGTCTTGGCTCCTGCATGGCTAAGTGCAGATGAATGGGCATGCTTGGCCCGTGTTCAGCAGGTCTTGCTGGGAAACTTACCTCGCTAAAGAGAAATGTTCATGTGCTGGGCCTTGGAACGGTGTATTCGGGCCAAGTAGGTGCTGCTGCAGGCGATCCTGGATTATCTGCTGCACCTAAAACTCCAAGGTTTGTCCCTGTCAGTGACAGGTGGACCTTGATTGATATCTCAGCTTTCCATCCTCTATTCCAAGGCATGTCAATTTTCGCTCATGACATGATGGCACGATTTTTGAAAGGTCTGGAGCATCTCTACCCTCATGTCTGGGATCCTGTTTTCTCCTCCCCCTCCCACACTGGGACCTGAATCTCCTGATGTCGAGGCTCATGGGGCCTCCCTTTGAGCCTCTGGCTTCCTGCTCTCTCCTGCTTCTCTTTTGTTCCTTGTCATATTAACATCAGCCCGCAGGGTGTCCGAGATCAGGGCGCTGACTTTGGAGCCGCCCTATATGGTCTTCTACAAGGATAAGGTCCAGCTGCAACCGCACCCAATGTTTCTGCCCAAGGTCATTTCCCAGTTTCATACTCACCAGGATATATACTTACCCATCTTCTTTCCAAACCCTCATGCATCAGATTAGGAGCACAAGCTACACACCCTGGACATCAGGAGGGTGCTGGCCTTCTACATAGATAGAACAAAGCTGTTCCATAAGTCAACACAGTTGTTCGTTGCGGTGGCAGACAGAATAAAAGGTCGCCCAGTGTCTGCTCAGAGGATTTCGTGATGGATCACGGCCTGCATCCACTACTGCTATGAGCTGGTGAAGGTGCCTCCCCCGGCAATTGTGATGGCACACTCAACTACAGCACAAGTGTCATCAGCAGCCTTCCTGGCACAGGTACCAAGAGATCTGTAAGCTGCTACCTGGTCATATGTCCACATGTTCAACTGAGCACGTGGTCATGCACACACCTAGATTGGAATGGGCATGAGCAACACATCTCGAAGAACAACAGTTATGAAAGGTTAGTAAGAGGTTTTTTTCACTTTTGGTATTTAAAGATTTTTTTTGTTTGGGAATATCAAAAAATCTTGATAGTTTAGTCTGTCAACTTAAAATCAGGCTAATAAAATTACTATTTTCTCAGTGTAACAAGAACACTAGAATAAAATGATTCATTGGGTGCAGGGAATACTTCTGAATACCACTGATTCATGTAGGACATAAGGAGAAAAACTCTATATCTTAATCTTTATATGCACATACTTTACCTGACTCATATTGTGCCTAAAACAGTTGCCTTTTTTTACAACATGGAACAGATCTTGACCCCTGCTCCACTGCCTTGGCACCACCAAGGAGGCACCTGTTCCACCTCACCAGCAGGCATACAATTAGAATAGCTGGATCCTATGCCACAGTCAAAAAAGCTAACAGAATGTTGGGAATCATTAGGTAAGGGATAGATAATAAGACTGAAAATATCATATTGCCTCTATATAAATCCATGGTACACCCACATCTTGAATACTGCGTGCAGATGTGGTCCCCCTATCTCAAAAAATATATACACCTCTACCCCGATATAACATGACCCGATATAACACAAATTCGGATATAACGCAGTAAAGCAGTGCTCCGGGGGGGGGGGGGGGGGGGCTGCACACTCCTGTGGATCAAAGCAAGTTCGATATAAGGCGGTTTCACCTATAACGTGGTAAGATTTTTTGGCTCCCAAGGACAGCGTTATATCGAGGTAGAGGTGTATTGGAATTGGACAAGCTTCAGAAAAGGATAACAAAAATTATTAGGGGTATGGAATGGCTTCCGTATGAGGAGAGAATAAGACGACTTGGACTTTTCAGCTTTGAAAAGAGACAACTAAGGGGGGATATGATTGAGGTCTATAAAATCATGACTGGTGTGGAGAAAGAAAATAAGGAAGTGTTATTTACTTCTTCTCACAATACAAGAACTAGGGGGTCACCAAATGAAATTAATAGGCAGCAGGTTTAAAACAAACAAAAGGAAGTATTTTTTCACACAACACACAGTCAACCTGTGGAACTCTTTTGCCAGAGGCCAAAACTATAACAGGGTTCAAAAAGAACTAGATAAAGTCATGGAGGATAGATCCATCAATGGCTATTAGCCAGGATGGACAGGGATGGTGTCAATTGAAGATTGCCTGTTTTGTTCACTGCCAGGTGCCCCAGAGGGAATGGCCACTGTCAGAAGATGGACCATTGGTCTGACCCAGTATGACCATTCTTAGGTTCTCTCAAGCCAATGGCAAAGGAGCATATCAGGTTGGGGAAGGGTGCACCAAGCTCCAAACATTCCCCAACTGACATACAGCTTATGTGAGCTGTTAGTATTCACGGAACTTAGAGCAGCCACTAAGCTGCTCTATACTCCACCTGGCCCGGTACAGAATTGGTGTAATGATGAGGGGGCCTGATACATAGACCACACCCTGGAGAGACTGAGCACTGGAAAGGATCTGAGACTATATGTGAAGTCCGTCATGTTACTGTCATATTTACAATTTCCTATCTAAATTTGTTACAATATAACAATTACGTGGAATCAATAGTGCATGACTATTGACATATTTTGTGTACAAAGTGCTCTTCACTATCCTATTGTTCACTTACTTGAAATGCACAGTGACAACACTTTGTTGTAAAGAGTAATGATCTGATTAATACCAGAGAGTGCATTTAAAATCAAATGTACTATATCAATGAAGCATGTGAAGAACATTTTGTACATGAGTTCAGCAGTTCATGGAACAGTGCCATTACTGGAATAAAACCACCCGTTATTCACCTCATGAACACTTTTGTAGTGTTTCAAAAGAGCCTAATCATATAAAGCAGTGTTTCTGGAGTTTTAAAATAGATGCTTTTAACGTGGTTTGGAATTTGTACATTGGCAGCCAACCTTGATAGCACTCTGCAACATAGAGTGCAATACAATCTGATCTCAGTTCCATAACTGCAGGCAGAAGACTATAGCTAATGGTCAGTGGACATCTTGCCCATTATTCAGGTGAAGACAGAGATGTAGAAATGAACAATTGCAGGGCTGCCTTGGAAGTGGAAATCACCATTAACACATAGACATGGTGGGCTTTTTACTATCTGTGCCATTTCTGACTGTATTTCTAGCAATGACTCTTTCTAATTGTCCTTTAGCATAATTTGAATGTGGTTTGGAATTTGCACGTTGGCAGCCAACCCTGACAGCACTCTGAAACACAGAGTGCAATATACTGGCTTCCAACAGTGAGAGTCAGTGGTTTGATTTTACCTAAACAAAAGAAGGGTAATTTGCAAGTTTTATTCAACTTCTTTCCTTTTCTTTACAGCCTCAATGCCTTCTTCAGTTATTTTCATAATTATGAAATAGACATAATTTCTTCTTTCTTTCATTCTCATAAGCATTTCACATTTCTAGCTGTGACAGTATTACTTAATTAAAAGAGCTGTTTTATTAATTGTAACATAAATTAATTAGTGTAAGCCTCAGCCTACTCTCTTGAAGCACATAAGAAAAAAATGTCTTTTTGAGTTGGAGAAGGCAGACAGCTCTGGAATATTTCAGTGAGGACTGAGGCAGATTTTAGGATAGTTTATTAATTTAACTGCTTATTTATTTAATTAACAGCAAGAAATACATTTAATGTAAAGACAGTGCAGATGGTGCGGCAATCTCACATGGCTGCATTCTCAGTCTGTGTTAGTTGTGTGTGAGAGAAAGTGAGTTGTTACAGGGCTGCGCAATAAGAGATGTTCATACCTATGTAAATAGGTAGATAACTAAGGTACAAGTAGCTACCTCTGAAGAATATGCAGCATTGTTCCTGGGTGTGGTAGAGCCAATAAAACTTACAGCAAATGGCTTCTTGTGAGCAGCTCTTCACAAAGCAGCAGGACCTGTGGCACTGCAGAGTGTCCTGGAGGATGTGTGGCAACTGCCTGATGAATTGTAACCCTTAATAGCACACAGTCCTTTTCTTTTGTCCGTTAATTGCAGGTTTGATCCTAGCTAACTGAAGTCAATAAGTGTCTTCTGACCTCACCATACCTCTGGTCCAAGTCCCAAGAACAATGGGCCTTTCTTCACTACATCATCCAGATGGTGCTGCCACTCTCCAGGTATACATTATGTTACTAAGTGCCAGTGCTCTGAGAATGTGTCCCTTCATAAGCTAAAATATAGCATCAGCACTGCAGATCACCAAACTAATGGCACTCTGATGTTGCAGTCTTTCTTTTCCAGAAGCAGGAGACAACTGCAGTGAGTGAAGAGCTGTAATTTTAGTCAATACATCTAGACAAAGATTTGAGTTTGTTAAAGGGAGGCTTTAAGTGGAGCATGAGGAAAAAGTGGATTTTTCCCCCCAGAGAGATGGTGAATGGGCATTGATTAAATCTTGGTGACACAGAGAATGAGGAGAGCTGAGAAAACAATTGTTCATAACAGAATAAGTCAGTAGATGTGACAGGTAGATGCTGACACTATTGTTGTAAAGGTCTGGGATCCTGCAGTAAGGTGAGGTTGAATCTCTTTTTTTAACACATTGTTCATTACAGACAAGCTGCTACAACCTGTATAATGGATCTCTGAGACAGAATGGCTATAATATGCATAATGGCCATAGCTAAGAATGGTTGACTTTAACCTTTGTCATTTGGCTTTCTCTTCTCTATAGGTTCTTATACTATGCTCAGCATGGTAGTATCTAGTGCTCTGCAGTAGTGCATTAAGCCAAATGACATCATATCTGTCATGTGTTATTTGTTCTCACCCCAGGGAGAGAAGTGTGTGTGCAGTGGAGTGTCTTGTTTTGATAGGGTTTTAGTTTTGGTGGTTTTGCTTTTTTAATACAATATACATGTTGCTGTGTATGTTAGTGAGGGCAAGATCAAAGAAATGTGCCTTCCAGCTGGAGTGGAAGGTGGTGAGGTTTCTGATGCTCCTTCAGTCCTTGGGCTGTATTTGATTTCTTCTCATTATTTCATTAATGCTGAGGGTGTTTTTGCATAAAATAAGCTATGAGATGTATTCCAGAAGGACAGTGTGCAATCTTCTTTTAGATGTCAAGTCAGTCTGGAAGGTTTTGTTTTTTACTTACCTGATGCCTACTGCTGAAATGAAAATTAGAATTCTCTCATTAGTATAAAAAGCTACCTCTTACTGACACATCTAACTATGTAAATATCAAATGGAATTTAAAGATTTGAGCATAATAGTTTCTTTTTATAAACAGGTGTAATTAATCTGAGGTGTAGTAGCATGTAATAATCTCCTCCTTCTGGCCTGCCTGTTTGCTGACTGCATGGCATGCTCCCCGATGCCTTGTTTATCTGTTTAGAATTTACTTCCTAAATGCACCAGTTAAAGCAAAATTCTTTCTCCACTTTCTGTCATCTACCTCTTCATAATTGTTTACTTCAAGGAAACTACGTTTGCCCTACTTTTCCTCACACATCCAAAGCATACACAGGGCTCCTATTCCAAAATCCCAATGACACAGCCGGGTAATATCCAACACCTTTAAGGTATGTAGACACTGTAGTCTTAGTCTGTGGTCCTATGTATTTTTTCCCCAAGTTGCCCCCCCCTTCTTCAGGTTGAATCCTCAAGTATATGCATATTTGCACAATAAATCCATGCTTGCTTGCCTGGCTGTGGGTGAGTATAGGGAAGATGCAAGGTAAGATCACTCAAGTGGTAGTAGTCCTTCAATGCCGTTCTCACAATTCCCCCTGAGGGGCAAACAAGTTCTACTGCAGTTGACAGAAAAAGACTCCTAGAGCGTCTCAGCACAAAGAACCATGAGATGTTCCCCAGACACACTCAGGCAGGTGTAGAAACAGTGAGAACGTAGTAATGCAGGTAGGGTTTTGCTGTGGGAATGCTTATACTTTGGCTAGGCTAACCCGAGTGCTCAGGCCTGGGTGCCAGTCACCCAGCTAACTGCGCAATGTAGGCATAGCCTTATTGTCCAACAATAACATTAGGCCAAACTATGCCTATAAAGCACAGTGGCAAGAGGCAGTGCAGAGCCTTATTTCTCAGAAAGGCCTCCCACAGCTTCCCAAACTGTACCGAAAGGGAGGAATTTCTAACACCCCTTGAAAGGTTGCCTATGCCATAACCCCAACTTCCACTTTCTCTTCCCTTGCTAGAGTGAGCAGTGGCTGCATTTCCCCTTTTACGCAGGCCATGCAAGCTGAGGGTGGGGGCTGCTTTGTTATAAAAGGTAACTTTTTTTTAGAACAGTGTCTAATGGGTTTTATATTCATCATTTGGGATAAACGGCTATTGTCAATAGGCATCTTGTGATCCAGCTCTGTGCTTTGGGAGCAACTTCGGCAACAAACAGGCAGTTAGACTCAAACTAAGTCTATGTCTACACCACACTTGGGAGCGTGCTTCCCAGGGCAGATAGACAGATACAAGCTAGCTCTGCTCAAGCTAGTGCACTAAAAATGGCAGGCTCGCCGAGGGGTAGCATGGGCGGCAGCTTGCGCTAGCCTCCTGTGTTCATATCCGGGGTGGGTTTGTACTCAGGTGGCTAGCCCAAGCTGCTACCTGTGCTACCCTGGCTACACAGCTGTTTTTAGCACACTAGCTCAAGCAGAGCTAGTGCCTGTCAACCTATACTAGAACGCATCCTCCCAGCTGCAGTGTAGACATCCCCTTGTGATGACACAGTATTGAAGATTTGCATTTTAAACTGCCCAGTACAGATAATCCAAACAGGATTTTAGATTGTGGTGTCTACTCAAATTGTTGATTCTCTTCCTGGTTTAATATGGCCTTGTTTCACATCGCAATAGAATTCTGTTTGGCCAAATGCTGGAAGTCTATCATTGTCAAGTGCTGATGTCTGCCTGTACCAGTGGTGTCCAGCCTTTTCAGACTGAGGAGCAAAATATGGGGCACAGTCAATATTTAGGGACTGATGTGCTGCTCTATTCTGTTCCCTTTGGGCTATTGAAGTGGCACAAAGAAGTAAAAGCTATTCACAAGTCCCCTGGATGTGGCCCTGGCCACAGTAATCCTAGTATTAGTTATTATAATACTAATAAGGGTTCTCCCTGTACAAGGGAGTACACAGCAGACATAAAGTTGGCATTGCTGAGTCTTATACCTCCCTCTCTATAGATGCTCTTTGGGGACTAGATGTCCCATGCCATGGTTGGAGGGTGGATGGCTGGCACTAAGCCAGATCCAGCTGGCATATGGTTCCTGAGACTGGAGCAGAGAATCATAAAGCTGTAATATGCTGTAGGTTCTCTGCTTCTTTTTATCCCTCTTGCAGGCTGGCCTAGAGGCTACGTGGTGCTGTCAAGCCATCTTTTGTTAAGTAATTTTCTAGGCTCTGGGTAGTATCTTTTCTCCTCTCACAGTCTGAGCTATTCTCCTCTTACTCCTCTGAAATGTAGAAAGTGGCCTGTGGTGGAGCTGCTGGGTAGCTATAGCTGGGAAGGGAAACAGGCGGCTCAGTGCACTACAGGCTCACATCAGAGCTGCTCGTGAGGCTGTAGGGGAACTGATGCCCTCTCTCTCTCTTCTCTGTGAGGGCACGTTTCAAACATTTCAGTTTAGAAAGCAGAGGCTGCAGTTCAGGGAATACATGTTCAATTCTAAATCAAATGCAATGTTTCTTAACATGCTCAGATCTTAGAGCCTTGAGGGCCACCAATTGGACACAATTGTACTGTAGCAGATTAGCAGTTTTTACTGGCAAATGACTTAATGCTATGTTTGTCTTCTGTTATCTCGCTGTTGTAGGTCAGTTGCAGACTCTGAAGTATTAGGATTTTTTCTATATTTATACAAAGAGGAGAATACATTACCACATTAAAATACATCACTGCTTTCTTTATTCTTCTGAATTATTTTATTGATTTTTAGAATACTTCTGCTTACCTGCAAGGTCCTTAGTAATGTTGGCCAATAATAGCTTTGATTTTTCTTGTCTTGCTTTCTTAGTTTTTTATTATATATATATATATATAATTAGGTCAGAGTCTGCTGAGTAATTGGTTTGTCCTCAATGTAAGTCGGAGACTGAGGGTGTTCAAGCTTTAAGTGTGCGTATCTCATAGTTCTGAAATCAACTTCCTATTTATATTTGGAAAGCTGGAACTGGGGTTGGCTTTTAAGGCAGAATTGTCCAGTTGTTCAATATTGTTTTTACTTGTTTGAGATGTAAAGCTCCCTGGGATTCTGTGAAAAAACAAACTCTATAAAAACACAATTTACTGTTATTTCTTTTTTCACAGTAACGAAATCTATAGTTAATGAAATTGGAGCGGCAACTTTATAATCCTGTTTCACTCATGCATAACTAGGGCTCAGTAAAAAATTTTAGACTGAATTTATTCAATGAAAAATACAGTTTTGGTCAACCTGCAGCTATTCACAAACTGTACATGAATAGTTTTGGCTGGTTACAAAATGCCTGAAGAAGGAGGAGATGGTGGCTGTGGTGCCTCACCCTGCTCTGTATAACCTTCAGCCCAATGATTAGGACATTCAGCTGGGATGTAGAAGACCCAAGATCAAATCCCTGTTCTGGAACAGACCCCAAATGAACTTTTTTGACTCACCAAAAAATCCTGAAAGTTTCAGGATTTTGTGTGACCTGAACCATTTTTTTTCTGGAATGGTCACCACTCCAAAATATCATTTATTCACCCAACTACTCAACATTTCTCATTCTCACTGAGAATGAAGCTCAGAGTCCTCCCCATTTAGTGTTCCATCTCCAGCCATTGGTGATATTTGCTATTAGCTGTCGCAGATGGGCCACATGCCATTGCAGTCAATCTCATCATACCATCCACTCCATAAATTCATCAAGTTCAATCTTGAAACTAGTTAGGTTTTCTGTCCCCACTGCTCCCCTCAGGCAGCTGTTCCAGCACTTCACTCCTCTGATGGTTAGAAACCTTTATCAAATTTCAAGCCTAAACTTGATGGCCATTTTCTAGCCATTTGTTCTTGTGTCAACATTGCCCTTAAAGTTAAATAAGTCCTCTCCCCTGGTGTTTATCCCTCTGATGTATTTATAGAGAGAAATCATATCTCCCTTCAGCCTCCATTTGGTTAGGCTAAACTAGGCCAAGCTCCTTAAGTCTCTTCTGGTAAGGTAGGTTCTCCATTCTTCTCCTAGTAACCCTTCTCTACACCTGTTCCAGTTAGAATTCATCTTTCCTAAACATGGGAGACCAGAATTGCACTCCATGTTCCAGGTGAGGTCTCACCAGTGCTTTGTATAATGGTACTAATACTTGCCAATCTCTACTGAAAATACCTTGCCTGATGTATCCTAGGATTGCATTAGCCTTTTTCACCGCTGCATCATATTTGTGTTTCATCGTAGTCCTGTGATCAACCAATACACTCAGATCTTTCTCCTCCTCTGTCGCTTCCGACTGATATGTCCCAATCTTACAGCAAAAATTCTTGTGGTTATTCCCTAAGTGCATGACCTTGCACTATTAAATTTCATCCCATTTCTATTACTCCAGTTTTCAAGGTCATCCATTTCTTCTTGTAGGATATTTCAGCCCTTCTCCATATTGGCAATACCTCCCAACTTTGTGCCATCCACAAATTTTATTAGCACACTCTTTTTGTGCCAGGGTCAGTAATGAAAGAGTTAAATAAGATTGGTCCCAAGACTCATCCCTAAGGAACATCACTACTATCCCTCCTCCATCCTGACAGTTCACCTTTCAATATGACCCATTGTAGTGTCCCCTTTAAGTTCCTTATCCATCTTTTGATTCTCATATTAATCCCCATCTTCTCCAATTTAATTAATAATTTCTCATATAGCACTATTAAATGCCTTATTGAAATCCACATGTACTAGATCGACTAATTAGATTTCTTTTCTCTAAAATATCTGTTATCTTCTCAAAGAAAGAGATTAGAATGGCCTGGCAAGATCTACCTTTTGCAAAATACATGTTTGTATTTTTATCCCAATTACCATTTACCTTTATGTTTGTAACTACTTTCACAATTTGTTCCAAGACCTTGCATACAATTGAGGTCAAACTAATGGGTCTGTTTCCTGGATCATTTTCTCCCGTTCTTAAAAATAGGTACCATATTGGCAATTCTCCAGCCTTAGGCTATGACACCTGAGTTTATGGATTCATTAAAAATCCTTGCTATTGGTTGAGAGATTGAGATTATCTGGGGTCCCCAATTTGCTCCCATTAAGATGTTTGAGTTTGACTTCCACCTTGAATGTGGTAATTTCTACTTCCATATTCTCATTTCCATTATCCACTCTGCCACTACCCCTAAGTTCTTCATTATCCTTATTAAAAACTGAAGTCAAGTATTTGTTTAGGTATTGGGCCATGCCTAGATTATCTTTAGTCTCCACCCCATCCTCAGCACTTAGGGGTCTCACTTCTTTTCTTGTTTTCTTTTTATTTATATGGCTAAAGAACATTTTACTATTGGTTTTAATTTCCTTTGCAAGGTCCAACTCTGCTTGGCTTTTGGCAGTTCTCACTTTTTCCTCTACACTTTCTGACCTCAAAAAGGTAGCTTTCCTTGCTGATCCATCCCATTTTCCATTCCTTTTTGGTTTTCTGCTTTCTCTTAATAACCTTGTGGAGGAAAATTTAGTAGGCCTAAAACTCTGGTCAAAATAACTGTGTACATGGTCAAAGGACAGACGGGGAAAGAATGGAAATTTCCAAGCAGAACTATTTGCAATAGCCAGTCTTATGAAATATAGCTGTAACAGCAAGTGTTAGGAAAGCCATTAACCGCAAAAGAACAACCTGTTAATCAATGGGAAAGCTTGTGCTTCTGTATTCCTAATAAGGGGCTGTTTTTCTGTTTAAAGGGAAATTACTAATGAAAAAGTGTGCTTGATTAATTGTGTTTTTAAGCTATATAAGCTTCTGTGATTCTGTATTCGAGAGAGCTGCCAGATTTGGTGGTCTCTCCTTGCATGCTTGTAAATAAAGGAGCCTCAGGTTGTTCTGATCCAAACACAACACATGGTTAATTTTCCACAACAACTTATTTGAGATGCTAGTTCATCCAGTTTGGTCTGCAAGCTTTCCTTACAATTTTTCTCCTTGCTTGGGATGCAGGCTTCAGATTTTTTTCTGCAACTTTGATTTAAAATAATTCCAAGCCTCCTCCACATTCAGATCCTTGAGTTCTTCAATCCAGTCCACTTCCTCAACTATTTCTCTTCATTTTTGAAAAAGTTTGCCCTTTTGAAATCAAGGACCCTAGTTGCAGACCTGTTTTATCTTTCCATTTAGTTTAAACTGAATTAGCTCATGATCACTTGAACCAAAGTTGTTATCTACCAACAGTTCTTCTAGGAGGTCCTCCCATTATCAGACAATTCCCAGTAGTATTTATTTCATTAAAAATATTAAAGAGGTCTCTACCCATATCTAAATAGGATCCTGCTGGTCTGCAGCATACCCCAAGCACTATCCAAGTGGAGCCTCTACTCAACTTTCTTTTCCCAAAGAGATTCTATTTTATTCTGTCCATCACTTCTAATGTCTTTAGTCTACCTTCTCATTAATATACAGTGCTACTCCTCCACTACCTCTGGCTTGTTCTCAATGAGGGTTTGTCATTCAGTAAGGACAAGATACAGACAGATGTTGGAATAAATCGAATGGGTATGTGCTCAGCCAATCAGACTCTAATCATACAAAGCATTAAACTTTAAAATTAAGGGTTGTTTTTCATAACATAGCTCTAAGTTTGGTTAGATTAATTTTTAATAATTTAAAAACAGTACTTTGCTCAACATACCATCATTACTGAACAATAGATACCCTTTGAATTTCTTGCTATGTTATATTATACAAAATAACCCCACCTTTATATATTGCATATCAAAATTAACCAAACTGCAGGTTATGGATTACATTTTTTATTGAGATAGCCTTGTTTATTTCTTTAAGAAATATTTTATTTGGGCTAATGAGTTATCCAAAATGTTGCCTTATTTTTTAGTATTTTTTTCTACCTATAACAATGACTAATAGTATATTAGCTACCAACTCTATTTTTCACCTTATTTGCACCTGACAAATTAAAGGAAACAAGGAATGCATGATCTAATTTCATAAACCAATTGTGGCTTATTCAAATAAGCACAGCATTTACCCAAATAGGTAAATCCTCTGATCAGCCCAGTAGAAAATATCTACAGCAATTCCTATGACTTGGCAAGCATTATTTACTTCCTAACAATTAATTTGAGTAGCTCAAAGAGATTCTTGGCTATATAGATGTTTGACCAGTGAACTAGAAAGGAGCAGGAGTCTTTCAGATGGGATACAGAATATAGGTTTTAACAACTTGAGGTAATTAAAGATCCCATATAACCTGTGAGAGGAAGGAGTTATTCTAGCTTCGTGGTCAAATGATAATTCCCCCTTCAGTTTTATCTAGCTACAGTGTTATTTTTTTCTCCCTACAAACTGTAGCACTGCAGCACATCTGCTACATTCCAACCTACTGGTGGACGTATTTCATATAAATACAGTTTACACTGAAATCTGTGCTAATAGTCACCTGTTAACCATAGTTTCTTGTATTAACATCCAATAAAATGTCAGTCCTCACAACTGCTCCTCCCTGTTAATTGCACTGAATTACACAGCCACCTGTTTTAACAGCTGGAAAAACAACACTGCCTTTCCATCTCATCCTAGAAATAGTTAGCTAATCAACCAGCTCTGGCTGTTATAAACCAGTTTCTCTGTGTGCGTGTGCACACACACCCACCCACCATATTTTTACATCTTAAATATAAGATGCATATCAACAAACATTTGGGATCTTTGTGCATGAAAGGCACAGTGTAAATGGAAGATTTTATTACTACTACTATAGTGGGCTGGATTCTAGGAACAAGAGAGGGTCCTGAGGAAACTACCTCAGGGGAGAGCGTTAAAATGAAATTAGCAACATTTTCATCATATATCCAGTCAGTGTGCTGTTAGTTTAAATGTATTTGAGAAAGGAAGTAGGTGAATTTTTTCCTCCCATCCAATCAGGAAGCATAGCCACAAAGGCAGCCTACTATAAACCAGCTGCCCTCATGAGGTGTCTCAGAGATTGGCTTTGCTACAGGCCCAGGTTCCTGACATACAGCCTCCACTATCTGAGTTTTGCAGCTTGGGCTTATTTTTAGAATAAATGTTTTATCCATAAATATGACATCTCTCACCTTTTCATCAGTCTGAAGCCAGTATTTAACTTGTAACAGCCAATTGAGTGTGCCAGGTTGATCTACCTTTCTGCCTGAACTGAAAGCTGACCTGAATTTAGCCTTAACCTAAAATGATTTGCCATGATGTGGAGACCAATTTATAGTGCTATTGCTCCCCCCACTTTGAGTTGCAGCCAGCTCCTTTCTACCTTCCCCTGCCCCCCCCCTTATTATTATTGAAGTAGCACTTAGAGACCCCAATTACAGCCCCATTGTTCCATATGCACCATGAAAAGATAATTCCTGCCCCAAAAAGTTTCCTTTTTTTTTTAAACTACCAAAAACAGTTTGCCACCTTGGCCACTCTTGGCCAGGAGGCAATAAGGGACCACAACCACCAACCTCACACATGAAGGGCAACAAATGAGGGAACAAACAATAAAACAAAACAGACTCATATTTCACTGTTTTCTCACTCAGCTCAGTAGGAAGGTGCCAAGTTTCCTTCATATGTCAGGCAACAAATCAGCAGCACTTCCTAACCTACTTATGTTCTGGAATGGTGCCTACCAGCAAGTACTCCTGTTGTATGAATCCCAAGATGGTAAAAAGAAATAGAGTATTTTTTTTTATCTAAAAAGGGAACCCAGTTTTTTGCTTTTGTTTGTTTTGCAATATAAAGGGCACGAGAAAGGAAGAAACCAGTTTCTCGGTATGCTTCCAAATGTGGGATTCTTCAAATATGTTCAGTGAAGAGTTTTAGTAAAATGTGGGTACCTTTTATAATAGGAATATTACAGGAATTGGGACATATCCCTGTAGGTACTTGAGAGCCCTCTGGCAAGCAGAGGGGTGTGTGTGTGTGTGTGTGTGTGTGTGTGTGTGTGTGTGTGTGTGTG
>NW_020664417.1:50185886-50186922 GCF_002925995.2 Terrapene triunguis | reverse complement strand
TGTGTGTGTGTGTGTGTGTGTGTGTGTGTGTGTGTGTGTGTGTGTGTATACACACCTCTACCCAGATAGAACGTGACCCGATATAACACAAATTTGGATATAACGCGGTAAAGCAGTGCTCTGGGGGGGCGGGGACGCGCACTCCAGTGGATCAAAGCAAGTTCGATATAACGCGGTTTCACCTATAATGCGGTAAGATTTTTTGGCTCCCGAGGACAGTGTTATATCAAGGTAGAGGTATATATAGAGGTAGGCCTGTATGCTTGTGTATAGTAAGTAAACTTGGTTACTTGGAACCTGTGTCTGTGTGGTTTCCTCATACTCATAATATTGTGTAAGGAGTAAAGACACAATCCCTTTCCATAATACACCTTTAATAGTTATACACCCTTAGAGTCTCTTATCCTCAGTGGAAGATTACACCAGGATGCTTCCCCATGCCATTTCTTGGAACTCAATTCAGTGTCACAAGAATATATGAACGGCCATACTGGGTCAGACCCAAGGCCCATCTAGCCTAGTATCCTGCTTTCTGACAGTGGCCAATGCCAGGTGCCCAAGAGGGAACAAACAGAACAAGTAATCATCAAATGATCCAGCCCTGTCACCCATTCCCAGCTTTTGGAAAGTTACTCCTATTGAACATTTTCAATGGGTATCCAGCTATATTATGGTTATTCTACTGATTGTTTTAATTTCAGTTTTAATGACCTCATAAAACACAGACGAATAAAAAACAGGCAATGCTGAGCTGTTCTTCTGCATGAATTCACCTTGTGCATTTCCCCAAAGCTCTGTTCACTAAATTGTCCCATAGGGGTTAGAAGAGGTGTTTTGAAAGGCTGGCACTGGTTATTCAGATTTCCCTCAAGCTTTTTAGCAATGATGACTCAGAGTAGGATTCCTCTTTCTCTCATAACCAGACATGTAACTATCTTGGTCAAGAGCAACAGAGGGTCCTGTGGCACCTTTGAGACTAACAGAAGTATTGGGAGCATAAGCTTTCGTGGGTAAGAACCTCACTTCTTCAGATGCA
>NW_020664417.1:50085628-50180886 GCF_002925995.2 Terrapene triunguis | reverse complement strand
CTGTCTGTACTGAGCTATCTTGATTATCACTTCAAAAGTTTTTTTTTCTCTTACTTAATTGGCCTCTCAGAGTTGGTAAGACAACTCCCACCTGTTCATGCTCTCTGTATGTGTGTATATATATCTCCTCAATATATGTTCCACTCTATATGCATCCGAAGAAGTGGGCTGTAGCCCACGAAAGCTTATGCTCTAATAAATTTGTTAGTCTCTACAGTGCCACAAGTACTCTTGTTCTTTTTATAAAAGACAAGTTTCATTACAATGTAATTACTTCATATTTATTGTTTTAGTAAGGCGAGAATTCCTTTCTCAGCTTTTATTCAGGAAAGACTCCTATTGACTTCAGTGAGAGTTTTGTCTGTGAAAGGGCTTCAGGATTTGGCCATTGTTAACACACAACTCTTTATGCAAATTGAAAGCCCCCTCTTTTCCAACCCTCTGTAAGCTGCATACAGCAGATTTGGGCAGTTGTCAGGAAGTCTATTCTGGCTCCCTGATTCTCTGCTCTGGCCCAAGTAGGGAATAATTTTAACTTGTGCCAGATGGTTTCTGGTCCCTTAGGGAACTGGCTGGAGTGCAGTGCTCTGGCCACTCCCTATCCCTGCCCCTGACACACCCTCTGCACTAGAGGCAGGAAGGAGGGTGTTTCAGTAGCCAGATCTGCCAGCTGTACACCTGCTGGGGATATCCTCAGCAGGGGAAATACAGGATGTTTCCACAACCTGATACAAAGGGAACTGATTGGGGCAGAGAGTCTGCTCCAAAGCCCCCAAACTAGGGTCACTTGGTGAAATCCTCATCATGGAATATTCTCAATCAGCATCCAAAGTTAGTGCCCATTCCTTTCATATTGTGAGGTATAACATTATTTTAACAGCCAACTGTATTCCCAACAATATCCAGATTCCAGTTCTACGACAGATATACTGTTCCATTTTGGACTTTAGATACTTCACAAATCATAATAAAAAAAACCAAGACTAAACACAGCATTCCACAAACAGCCTCCTTATCATAACAGAATATAGAAAGAAAATATTGTTTTTTTCCCTCTAACACCAGCTGCTAACAGCAGTTAAAACTTTTATTCCTTTATGAGCCTTTAACTTTTACTATACCTACATTGCTGCATCATGACAAGTAGTGGGACCATCTTTTGATGGTAGCTGTACAATAGAGATGGTCAAAAAAATTCAGTAGAACAGTTTTTGGTCGAAAAATGCAGTTTCATCCTAATGTAAATGTTTTCCAAGATTGTATTGATTTCTATGACACTTCCAATGGGAAAAGTCAAGATGAATCATTTAACACATTTAATTTGTGTTAAAACATTTCATGTCGATAAGGCACATAGATTTAATTTTGACTTTATCATTCAATTCATTTTGTCTTACATTAACAAAATATAGATACTGTATTATATTTAATATTTTAAAAAGGAATGTCTAAACAAAATGAATTGAAGGAAGAAAGTCAAAACAAAATGCTTTGTACCTTATCAAAATGAAACTTCACAGGAAACTTCAACATTTTTGCTTTTTCTTCCAATTAGCAACAAAAAAGTTTCAAAATGTTAGAATTTCCCACAGAAAAACAATTCCAGATTCAGATCAGCTCTACCATGCAATAAATACTGTGGAGAGCATAAGGGCTGATCCTGCAAGTTTGCCTTTAATGGGAATTGAGCACACTCAATACCTTGTAGGATTAGGCTCTAAAAGAACTAGATCTCTCTTTACAGGAACTCTGGAATACAGTGCCTATGATGTGGGGAAATCTGGACGCTATTACTGCAATAAAAGATAGGAAATGAGAGTAGGGATGAGGGGTTTGTGGATCACTATAAGTAGACGATGCCCCTCATCCTACAAATAGAAGCACATATGTGAACCCCTGTGCCTATTTGGCATCCCACTGGTATCAACAGAATTCCATAGGAGGTATGGGGTCCTACATCTGCAGGCATGGGGCTGATATCCCCTTGTCTGACTGGTTCTTAATCAGGCATCCAAGCACCAACAACATTACCAACCAAGATAAACCATTCAGATAGATGTTAATAGAAAAATTCACATGATTGAATCTTCTGTCTAGAGCTATTCAGGAATAACAGGGTGGTACTGGAAGACAGAATTGAGAGAAAAACCTTTAACAAAGAAAAATGAAGTAAAGTGAATATATTAGTCATATTGTTGTTATTATTCAGCAAGGAAAATCAATTGCCATATAGCAATAATACACCTCTGCAAATTTAAAAAAAAAATGGAATAATACTTTAAGAAAAAGAAATATGGTGGTAGTTAGGGAAGGTATAACACTTGAAAATAAGTTATTATAATTCTTTCCACTTCTCTAGCATCTGCCATATGAAACTCTCCAGGTGTTTTACATATTGAGTAACTAGTTATTTCCTAGAACAGCATGTAACTATGAAATCTCTGCGACACCTATATTGTCAATGTTGGCTTTTTTAAGATGGCCTGTGCAAGGGCTACCTTTGGATCACCATACGTTGATTTAGTAGCACCTCATCCCATATTTATATGCCCTTATACTTGTTTAAAATGGTTCTTATGACATCCTATGAAAAGAAAGATTTGATTTGCAAAGCATATTTTAAGAGGGTCAGCAAGTGATGCATGTGTATGGGCACTGCAAGTAAAAGTTGATGGCAGAAGAACATGAGTCAGAAAAAAATCTTGAGTGGATGATGTGGTATTCTGAGTGGATCAAAAGGACTATTCATCCACCAAGTGATTAGCAAAGGATTGTACAGAATGGGCATACCCCCAGTAATGGAGATGTCAGAAGAAGAAGAAGAAGAAGAAAGAGGTTCTATGTGTGTACCCCTAGCTGAATAATAAGTCTATCTTGAAAGAATGTGGCATATTACATAGAGAGATGTACAGGAAACATAATAAGGTTCTCAATTCTTACTTCATCAAGTACGGCAATATAGTAGACAGCATACAAGACTGGAAGAGGAGGACTCAAGTCCTATTCTCAGTCGTGCAAATCATAGGCTGTGTGACCTCAGATAAGTCACTGAGGGCCAGATTTTAAAGGTATTTAGGCACCTAAAGATGCAGGCCTTTCCACACCAGATCAACAAGGAAAGTGTGGAGAGTGTGAGAAAGGTGTGAAAGTGTCTTGAGAGACACAAAAAGGACTGTGAAAGGACAGTTGGGTTGGGGGATTTTTAGAGTAGGGGAGGAACGGAAGCATAATGAGGATGTGGCTTGTGGTTATTGAGGGCAGCAGTATCTCCCAGGATTTGTTCATGGGCCTCCGCAGCCCAGCACCCACCTCCAACTGCTTCTGTTTTCTCCCACACTAGCCCATGTTATTTCCCAGCCTTATTTTCAATTGTCCACTAAGTCCTTCTTCTTAATCCCCCTGTGACTGGGGTCCTAGTGGGGAGCCAGCTATGGTCACTCAATTAGGGTGAACTGCAAAGAATGGGGCAGACAATCCCCATAAAGCTGGTGGATATTCCAATACTTAGATTCACCAAGCCAGCATAAAACAGCTTCTTTATAATCTTACTGGTTACTCAGAAGTCCAAACAACACAGTTTCCTTAAAGTGATCCAGCCTCAGGCCTCCATCCACGTACCGACGTCAAATATGATGAACATTTCTGTAAATCTTATTTCATTATATAAAAGAAAAGGTTCTACCAATCCCAAAGGATCGGACACATTACCTCCCAGACCTTACCCAAATACATGCTACAGCCAATTCTTATTAACTAAACTAAAATTTATTAAAAAAAACAAGAGAGTATGGTTAAAAGATCAATATACATACAGACATGAGTTCAATTCATTGAGGTTCTTTCAGAAATAGTTCATAGATTATAGTCCAATGTCCAAATCTCATATTCAGGGCGTACCAGCATAACTGAACCTCAGTCTTGCGACTCAAACTTCCCCTGATGAAGCCTAAGCAGATTTGAGATGACAGAATCAGGACCCAAGTATCTTTTATACAATTTCATGTCTTTTGACAAGTTGGAGTTCCTCAGGGAACAAAAGGTAATTAGGATGACTGAATGAGGGCCATCACCCGTATTTAGCTATATGAATTAACATAAGGCTATTTGCTGTTTCCACCACCATTCACAGTACATTTCAAAGAGAGATGAATACCGAGATAGCCCATGTTTACAATTCATTTAAATGCTAGGATGTTCTTTTGATCTCTGAACTATCAGAATACAGCATACACAGGGACTGTTGATTACATTGTGGACCCTACTCATACATATGTAAATATACAAAAACACAAACATTATCTCTCCAACCTGTCTTTTTAGGGTTATTTATTTTGCAGGATGTTTAACCCTTTCTAGCCATATGTCACATTCCCTCTCTCCCTCCCACCACTACTATTATGAAAAAATGTGAGACAATGAAAGATCTGATTTTTTTCCCTAAACCTGAGTAAAGGTGGGGTTTTTTGGTTTTTGTTTGTTTTGGGTGGTGGGGTGACATGTAGATTCGGCTTCGTTCCCAAATAGCTAGCCCATCCCTAGTTCTTTTCCAACTTTTTTTCCAGAACTTCTGGTAGTTTTTTTAATTATTATTTTTGTTACTTAAAATTTTTCTATCAATTTTACTGAATTTTAATTGAAATACTGATACATCCAGTGTTGCTTGGTAACCACAAAGCAAGATTTTGGAGTTCTCCCCTTTCTAAGGACACAATGGTAAGTGTGTAATGATCTTGGGATTCATTAAATAACAAACCAGTGAATGAGAAAGGAATAAAACTTTAATAAAACAAACTGGAGAGTGTCTCTGGTGAACTGTTGGACACAGTCCTGCAATGTTCCCAACCTCTGCCTCTAGGGCACATCTCCAAATTCCTATGTTCATAATACTGTACCTTGTGAATGAGCATTTCTAAATTATAATCTTCCACAAGCATATCTCTACAAAGAGGATGTTGAAAAGAAAGATTTATTCTGCTCTAAGTAAAGATATGAACTAAAACCCAGATCTGGGTATCCCTAAACTGTATTAATATTTAGAACTGGATCCTAAGTTTGCACCTTTGCCTCATTTCTAATTCCAAGTCACAAGAAAATATACCATAGATAATTCACAGTGAAGAATCTGTGTGCACTATAGTGTTCACATCAGAAATTTCTCTATGAAGGAAGAAAAAAAAAAAAAAAGAGTAAGGAACTTTACAATGCAAATGTTATGGTCTAAGAGGAAAAGCAACTAATGCTAGGAAAGTGCTAAACAATGTAGCATTTGAAAGTTATTTTAACAAAAAGACCACAAGTACAAATCACATCACCTTGGTCTTTAACACAATACTTTTAGAAAGCAAAATATGAACCTATGAAACTGACAATGATTAAACAAGAAGCTTCTGACTCTGGAGAATAAGATGGTTCTAATGGTATGCCTGTTGCACCGAGCAGGGATTTGAAACAAGATGTTAGAATATCGTGTCACTTTCTTGAAATGTCAAAGAATGGTGGAAGTCACCTGCTAAGGGGAGCTAATATTGTTCCTGTACCAAAAGCTCCATTAAAACATATTTAAACATAGACCCAGTGGAAAAGAACATTAATTAATACAAACTACATTTAGTAATTTGTGTCTACCACCTAAGGCTATTTCCCCAACAGAACACAAGAATGTTACAAATGGAAGAAGAATTTGTATAGTAACCTATACTGTCAAGAGTATCTAAAGGGAGCCTTACAAATTTGGGGTGATAGTTACATTTCTAGCCTTGGAACACCTGTCAATTATTATATATGAAGACAGTTATGAATTTTTATGGCTTTTAAAACATCCATGCCTCTACCTTCCCCACACATATAAAGCCACTGAGGGATTGAACCAAAGGCTATATTAGCATTTAGCTAGGCAGAAAACTACCACGAGGAATTGTAGAACAGACAGAGGGAAAGAGAAAAAAAAAGGAAATGACGTAGTATTCTATAGCACAGATAAATCATTCTGAATAGGTAACCGTGATAGCAGGATAAGATAGTGGAACACCTGATTGGCCAGAGTTCCCAGGGGGATTCCACAAATAGCTGACCTAATTGCAGGTGCTGTGGTTGCTATTAAAGTCAGCAATTGCCAACAATTTCCAAAGAGAAATATCTGAGATGCCACAATTATTTCAAATTCTAATCCTAGGGAAATCAAACATTTTCATCAGCAGGGATTATTTATATCTATTTTATTTATTTACCTTTTACAATTAAATATAAAAGTCCAGATAGCTGTTTAAATCAGTGTAGCTCCACTGACTTCAATGAAGCCACACTGATTTATACTAGCTAACGGTCTGGCCCATGATCTTTAATTGGACTAGAAACCATCAATTTGTACTCATTGTTAGTCCATGTAACCACACTTCCCTGCTGACCTCATCTTCATTCCTCCATTTGTCTATTTGTTTGTTAACACACTACTTGCACCTTGTCTTATGTTAGGATTTATCCTACATGCAGATCTGCAAGGACACAGGGGCCTCACCCCATAGATCTAACTTAGACTGTAAGCTCCTCAAGGCAGGGACTATGTATTGGTAGGGCACCCATGGAGCCCAAATCCTGATTCAGAGACTTTAGGTGCAACCAGAATACTAATCAGATACCTTACAATACTCAGATATTTAAGTTCAGGTTAAAAGTATTGAGCTGACGAATGTCTTTTTAAAAGCTTTCTTGTACAGACTAGTGAAAAACAGATTTTGAAATAAAACTAGGGAAATCTTTATTTTCTGAATTCTCCTATACTAGCCTTAGCCAAAGAGGGTTACTCCTCCCTAAAATGTAGTCCTTAGCACTTTCCAGTGGGTTTGCAAAAAGTGTTCAACTGCTTTTATCATGAGTGTAAACAATTTCTGTTCGCTGTGATCATTCCACTGTGCACAGGACACTCAGCTGAGGATTTTGAGGAGTGTTTGCACGCTAATTCTGGCAGACATACCTCAAACCCTCACTGAGTCATTTTATACAAACTGTGATATGAGAGGATTGTAGAAGTGGATCCTAGTCATTTGTGCATAGTTGTCAATATAGTTTTGAGCAGGACATTTTTCCAAATAGTTGCTGGGGCATTGCATGTGTCTTCTGGTGAATTTTAGTCCAGTAAATTGTCACACTTTCCTCCCCTTATATAAGGTAAGTTATTATCCCACTTTTACAGAAGAGGGAAATTAAGAGAACCCATTGATCAAAGCCTCCAAGGGAATCAGTGCCAACTGAGAGCAGAATGTCTTTTGTTCTCTGTTCCATGCTCTGAGTCTACAGGGCTATTCTACATCTTCTTTTGGTCAGAGGTCACGATGACTGTTCTGCAGGCAACTAGCTGGGAGGCAGCTTGACAAAATTCTAGGGCAAGAGTTGTAGCCTAAGCATCCATGCCACCCCTCCCCACGCCTATTAATGTATTGCTCTGGACTCCTCCTAAAAACTGAGAGACCTATTGTCTATGGAGTATGTAAATTCCAAAAGCCTGGGAAGCTGTAGGGGAACCCTGAATAGTCTGTAAAGATCTTATTAAATGAGATGATATCAGTTTATATTTCAAGACTATCTTCACAAGGATTAAGCCATATGCAGTCAACAATGTCAATAAAAAGCTGTAATGCTATTTTCTAAACCAGACCTACACACTGTAAAATATACCTAATTTTAAAAAGCCAGTACCACCTTCATCAAACACATATCTGAGCTGGTCTAAGACATCTTGTCTTACCAAATTAACTTGAGTTATACTACTCTTCTTCAACATTGTCTCTGTCAATTGAGATCTAGGGAGTGCAACAGTAAAACCTATACCACTTTAACATTTTTATTAAAGCTAATGTTAAAAAAATTATAGAATACATAGGTTGAGAAAAGCATGTCTGTACATCTGGGAATAGTGCTTAGATTATCCACAAATACAAAGTTTGTTTTTAAAAATCATATGATACATAGAGTACATAATCAGCAATAACCGAAATTTAGGTGAATAGATTTAACAATACAGTTTAGATATTAGAATCCGAATACTCTGGTATATCACTCATGAACAGTTGTACAGAGATTTGGTTGTGGAAAGCAAAATATATCAATGAGTGGAGACTGTCCCTCAGTAATTGAGAATTAGGTAGGTTGTCCATTTTGAAAATACAATCCATGAGGAAAGTATTTCAGTTACTTTCCTGACTGCGCTTCTCATCGGCATTCCAGCTCATCCCTCCTGGTATTGCCTATGTCCAGTGATGTGTTCTATGTAGATGTCCCTCAACCACCTGATGGCGTCTGACCCCATGAGTTGCCGCATCAGCCGAGCATAGCATTGACCAATTCCGCATTCTCTCAGCACTAGCTCATTACTGTGCATTTGTCTGGACCTGGTAACCCTTAGCTCTTTACTACAGACAGGCCAGAACCAAAATACTGGATCTGAGAACCACCATGCTTTTGCAAAGATCAGTTTCAGATTCAAACTTTATAGATCACTCCATTCTTCACATGGTGATTCATAAATTCACTCGTAGATTTTAAGGCCGGATTGGACCATTACAATCATCTGGTCTGAACACTTTCATAACACAAGCCAGAGAATTTCACCCAGAAATTCCTTTATCAAGACAATAACTTCTGGTTGAACTACAGCATATCTTTTAGAAAGACATCCAATTTTGATGTAAAGTTTTCAAGTGACAGAGACTCCACCATAACTGTAAATAAGTTATTCCAAGGGTTAATTTGTCTCATCATTGCAAATTTGCACCCTATTTCTAGTCTGAATTTGTCTAGTTCTATCTTGTAGTCACTGGATCTTTTTATATCTTTGTCTGCTAAATTACAGAGCCTTCTACTTTCAGAAGTCTTCTCCCCTCGCAGTTTGTGTAGTTCATGTTTATGTAGTTTATGTTTTGTTATTTGAATGGTTGATAAAGCTAAACCACAGAAATGGGTGCATATACTCATTTGGAACAGGATGGGAACTCCAACTGCTTGCACTTACAAAGAAAGTTAAGAATCATTTGCAAGATTTAATTTAGTCTTTGCATCAGTGCAGTGTTGTTCTAGTCATGTTGGTCCCAAGATATTAGATAGACAAAGTGGGTGCAATAATATCTTTGATTGCACCATTTCTGTTGCTGAGAAAGACAAGCTTTGTGTAAGCATGAAACCTTCTCTCGCCCACCAACAGAAGTTGGTCCAATAAAAATATTACCTCACCCACTGTTTCTCTTTGGGTCAAGGTATTTTTATCCCATTGCCATACTACTCAAGCACTCTCTTGAGATAAGAAAGTTTGTCCCAAGAAGTAGGAGGTAACATTAAGAATCAGATGGTGATTTTAGCCAAAGAAAATATTGACTGAGGCATTACTTTTAGATTTTACACCCCACATATACTTCAAAATCACTGGTATTTAGCAAAGAGCTTCCTGAACTCTTGGCTACTGTCATACATAGCTACTGGATTTATAAATTTGCAGCAGGATTACTGAAATACTGTTATTTGTTTCATAATCATTTTATGCCTTGAAGAAGGTTGTACCTCTTTGATTTCAGGGTTATCACAGTTTGCTTTCTAAATGGGAATAATTTACTTATGGGTTGTATAAACTGATATGGCCTTAATTTATATTTCACTTGGTGAAGCTCCAAATAGCAACGATTGTAATGAGCTAAAACAATTCCTAAATAATTGGTAATCCAGCTGGTTACTCCAATTAAAATGGACCCTGTTGTCTGAAAGTTATTGCAGTGTAACTACAGCTTGATTTATGTTGTTTAGCTTTCAAAGGAAGTGTGGTATTTTAATACTGCATTGAATTCTAGCATTACCTCACTGATATGGTGAAAGCTGAAAATTAGGACTAGTCCTTCCATCAAGAATTGTAAATCTACTACCATGTGGTATTTGGAAAGTTGGTTGTTGGCTCAAGTGTCTTATCATAAAATAGTTTTCAGTTCTGTATGCTGACACTTTAATTTGTCTGTTCTTTACTGCACAGGATTAAGAAAGGGGAATTATTCCAAGCTATTTCTTCAATATCATTTGAAGAAACATGTCTTTTGACCTCTGAGTTAAACTGCAAATCTTTTTGCATGCACAGTATTTTGCAGTTCTAAGTTACTCCTTACATTAAAACCCCGGCTGGTTTATTTTACCTTTGAGGAAACACAGCTACTTGTTCAGCAAAAAAGAAATCACCATGAAAAAATTACTATGTTCTCAAGGAAATTAAAGCTTTATAGAACACCTTGTACTAACATAATCCTGCATTGTCACTCTGGAGACCGCTAGTCAGCTCAGCACAAAACATCTGCATTTAGTTTTTATTTATGCACAACAAAGTTTGTATACCAAGCTCAAAATGTCACTCATGAACTAAACAATGCAGGATTGTTTTCAGTTCATTTAACCTCTCACAGCCATAACATGAATCCTAACCACACACATTTTACCTAATTTAAGTCTAAACATTGGGCATGTACCTTATCAAGACAGCTTCAGTTGTTCAATCCATTCAGAACATGGCCCTAATATTCTAAAAAGCTCCACACTTGCAGACATTTATGCCCACACAGAGGCCCCAGGACTTCAGTGAAGCTTTGCATGGCTGCAGGGGTCTGTTTACAGGGAGTTCTTTACAAAAGCAAGGCCTAAGCCATTATTTCCTAGGACACAGATACTACCGCCACAAAGCTGGTGTTGGGGAAAGTATAAACAAGGAAAAGAGCTTGTTATAAGGTAGGGAGAGGTGAAGAAGGATGGTGGGGGGGAGTTAGTCCCCATGTGCAGGTCAGAATCAAATTGATAAATCCATGTTGACTGTTACTTATCACCTCATTATTTTCTAGTTGCTTACAAATTGATTATTTGCTCCATTATCTTTCCAGGTACCTAAATTAAGGGGACTGTTGTAATTCCCTCGGTTGTCCTTACACCCCTTTTTACAGAAAGGTACTACATTTTCCCTTTTCCAGTTCTCTGGGATCTCTCCTGTCCTCTATGAAGTCTCAAAGGTAACTGCTAATGGCTCACAGATCTCTTCAGCCAGTTCCTTAAGTAGTCTAGGATATAGAAGACATCTAGCTTGTCTAATTAATTCTAAACTTTTTCTTTCCCTATTTTAGCCTCAGATCCTACCCCATTTACACTGATATTCACTATGTTAGTCGTCTGATCACTGCTAATCTTTTTGGTGAAAATAAACAAGAAATGCTTTTAAAACTCCATCCATTTCTGTGTTTTCTATTGTTGTCTTTCCTTTCTCATTAAGTAACATGCCAACTTTGTCCTTGGTCTTACTCTTGATTCTAATGTATTTATAAAATGTTTTCTCTTTACCCTTTATGCTCTTTGCTAGTTTAATCTGGTTTTGTGCCTTGACCTTTCTAATTTTGTCCCTACATGCTCGTGTTGGTTTTTTATATTAATCCTTCATAATTTGACCTACTTTACATTTTTTGTATGACTCTCTTTTGAGTTTCAGGTAGTTGAAGATCTCCTGGCTAAGCCAAAGTGGTCTCTTCCCATATTTCCTATCTTTCCGATACTTTGTGATAGCTTGCTCTTGTGCCCTTATTAATGTCTCTTTAAAAAATGCCAACTCTCCTGAACTCTTTTTTCCTTTAGACTTGCTTCCCATGGGCTCTTATCTACCACTTGTCACCTGATCTATTGATTATGTATTAATTACATTGATTACTGAAGATTTCCCAATTAACACTCTGAGGTTTAGTAGGTACTTGTCCCAAGATCAAGCCCAGAATTATTAAAATTAAAGTTTAGTTGGGAACCCCAATGTGCACAGTTGCAACGCTCACACATAGAAAAAGTATTTGTACTAGTTTTATTAGCACAGTTAGCAAAATTACAAACACTCCAAGCCAGCAAGGTAGATAGAAGTAAAAGAAAATCTCCATCTGAGCATCCATATACTCCCACCATCCCTTTGTCATCCTCATCATCATCACCACCAGTTGTCATCATCCTGGCATATTCCAAGAGTTACATCTCCCAAGGCACGTTGGTTGGGATACAACATTATAATGGGTTACACTGATGCTATTATGCTTAATTCATATTCAGTAAGTGTTTCATCCCCTTTTCCTTTCTGTATTTCCTTACCCTACTAAAGTTGGGGTGCCCTGCTCCCAGAGGTTACTATGCCTTTTACCTTATTAGTTTATATGTCAATTAGTTACCATGGCACTCTTGTGGTCAGATATCAGCTGAAGTCCCTAATTTAAAATATCCCAAACTGGTATGAACTAGCATCTTGTGATTACCTGTCAGCAGTTTAGTCATTACTGCATTCTCTTTTGTGATATCTTATGATCTAAGTTCTAGGTTGCTCCTGCTTAGCTGCTTATAATAAGGCTTTTGGGCTTTATGCCCTGTTTATCTAAGCTATTGTTTTAGGGGCCTTATAGGCTCATTACTTTACTGCCTTAATTTATACCAGCACCTTATATAGCAAATACCTATAACCTACACTATTCTCTGAGTTTGCTAAAGTCTACTTTCTTGAAATTCATTGTCTTTATTCTTTTGTTTTCCCTCCTACCATTCCTTAGAATCATGGACTCTATTGTTTCATGATCACCTTCACCCAAGCTGCCTTCCACTTTCAAATTCTTAAGCAGTTGCTCCCTATTTGTCAGAATCAAATCTAGGACAGACTCTCCCCTAGTCACTTTCTCCACCTTCTCTAATAAAAAGTTGTCTCCAGTGCATTCCAAGAATTTGTTGGATAATCTGTATTATTTTCCCAACAGATATCTAGGTAAGTGCCGTCCCCCATCACCACCAAGTCCTGTGCTTTAGATGATTTTGTTAGTTGTTTAAAAAGCCTCATCCACCTCTTCTTGCTGGCTAGGTAGTCTATAGTAGACTCCTACCATGACAACACCCTTGTTTTTTAACTCTTTTTATCCTTACCCAGAGACTTTTAACAGGTCTGTCTCCCACTTCTATCTCACCCTCAATGCAACTGTATACATGTTTGATATGCAAGGCAACACCTCCCCACCTTTCCCCCCTGCTTGTCCTTACTGAACATGTTGTACCTTTCTATACCAACATTCAATTCACGTGAATTATCCCACCAAGCCTCTGTAATTCCAATTTATGTCATAATTGTGAATATTCACTAGTATTTCTAGTTCTTCCTGTTTATTCCCCATATTTCTTTCATTAGTACATAGACATCAGAGATGTTCATTAGATTGCCCCTCTAGTCTCTCTTTTCATAGAATATCAGGGTTGGAAGGGACCTCAGGAGATCATCTAGTCCAACCCCCTGCTCAAAGCAGGACTAATCCCCAGACAGATTTTTGCCCCAGATCCCTAAATGGCCCCCTCAAGGATTGAACTCACAACCCTGGGTTTAGCAGGCCAATGCTCAAACCACTGAGCTATCCCTCCTTTGATCACCCATGTTCCCCCGAGATTTCAACCCTTCACCCAGGTCTCCATTTTCTGGATTGTGTGGATTTTTGTCTCCTGCCCCTATTAAACCTAGTTTAAAATCCACCTCCGTAGGTTAGCCAGTCTGTATCTGAAGATATTCTTCCTCTTCCTTGATATGTAGACCCCATCTCTGCTAAGTAGTCCTTCTTGGAACAGCATCCCATGGTCAAGGAAGCTGACAATCTCCTGGCAACACCATATGCACAGCCAGGCATTCATCTCCCAGATGTGTCTGTCTCTGCCGTGGGCCCTACCCTTCCCTGGAAGGATCTCTGAGAACACCACCTGCCCTCCCCCAGTACCCTCACCCTCACTTTCTGAGCCCTACGGTCACTTCTGATGTGCTCAGGGTCAGACCTTGTAGTATCATTGGTGCCCACATGGATGAGCAGCAAGGGGTAGTGGTCAGAGTGCCAGATGAACCTCAGCAATCCTACTGTAATGTCTCAGATACTGCCCCTGCCAGACCACTCCCCGGGATGCAGATCAGGCCAGCAGATGGTTTCCTCTGTCCCCCTTAGAAGGGAGTCACTGACCACCAGCACCCTTTGTTTACTGTTGGGAGTAATGTCGATGATCCTCCCAGCCTTGGGGGTACATAGCTTCTAGTCTTCTACCTTTGAGGAAAATTCCTCATCCTTCATTTCCAGGGTACACACTGTTTTATTATCTAGGTGGATGGTGGGTTGGGAGCAGAAGTAGAGCATTGCCTGCTGCCAGAATATGCCAATGACCAGCTTCCTCACTGTGAAGGAGCTGTCTCCTCCACCCCCTGGGGGTGCCACTGCAGTATTCTCCAGCTGGATGGCTTCCTCAACCTTGGAGGTCTCCATATGCATATTTGCAATGAATTTCTCATGTACATTGGTGCTCCTCAGCCTGGCCACCTCCTCTTGTAGCTCTCCCACCTGCTTCCTGAGATATTCTACCAGTAGGCACCGCTCACACTGAATGGTCTCCCCAGCTTGGCTTTCCATGATGGGAAAATGCAGGCCACAGTCTGCAAATCTACCTGAGGACCTGGGTAGAGGCATCCATAGTCAGGTTCTCTGTGTGGACGCAGATACAGATGGAAGAGCTGTGAGCGGTGCTGGCACTGGTAAGGCACCCTTTTTGAAGCATGCTGACTTTAGTCTCTCTCTCCTACAATCTCACTCGAAATCTCCCGTTTGCTGCCTCCTGTTCACTAGCTCCCCTTGGCTACTTAGCATCTGGCTTTTAGGTCTTTCTTTCCTAGGTCAGACCTGCCCCCTCATTAACCCACAGGGGAAGAGTGATGAAGGATGACTGAGTATCAAAAAGTGCCTAATTCCAAGAGAAGGTTTATGGTTGTAAATCCCAAGTGGGGGAGGCCCTCCCTGTGGCCTGGACCTAAATCTCTTTGTGGGGCAGGGCTTAGGCCACCTCCCTCCCTGAATTGCCTAGCTTGCTTAGATGACTCCCACTCAGTGTGCTAGCTTGCATGAATTCCTTTTCAGGTGTCTAACTCTCCGCATGCATTATATAGGGAATGTTGGCACCTTACTAGGTGCTCTAAATTTCACTTGGTGGCAGGGAGTCTAAAAGTTAGGTGAAGTCTCCCTCTCTATCTTACTTTCTAGTCAGTTGTAAACAAACTTGCTCCTTTTTCTGTTTCATCTCAGTGCAATTTGTATGTGGTTCCAAGTGATCATCCACAAGCAGAACTCAGTATGCACATTTCTTTGTCCTGTCTCTCTTAGTTCTGGGTTATTCAAAGAAGTCCATACATTTATGCATGTGAAAACGGTAGCAGTCATTGTTAATGAAATTGCAAGCAGATACAAAAAGAAGGATTTGCTAAATGCAGCATAGGAACGGAATCAACCCAGAACATGTTGACAACATTTAAAAGTTTGATGGAAACTTGCCACTTCCCTGCAGGAGTCTGACAGGGAAGGGCACCAGGAGCCATGATTACCCCAGAGACACTATTTTCACAAGCAGCTCCTGCCACAGTTGTCGAAATGAATGCTACTGTAAGACTGACATTGAAAGTTGGTTGGGAATTTAAATCTTTTCTAATGAATTTTTTTTTCAAAAAGAATGTATTGTTTCTGTTTTCATAGGGATTTTTTTGTTTGTTTTCTTAAAAAAAACCTCCCCAAAGCCTAATTATAAAAATATGATTTTTTTATAAATATTTTCAACAAAAAAACAGAAATTTGTACAAATAGAATCTCCATTTTTGTTGTAAAGCTATTTTCCATTGGAAAAAAAAATTCTGATGGAAAATTTCCAACCATCTAGACGGATACCTGTGTTGCCCATATGTAGTTTTCCTATGCTTTTAGCTCCCCTGCTATACAAGTCCCCAACCCATTTGAACTCCTGAGTTCAGGGACTGTTTGCTGGCATTTCCTGGGGCATTAGCCATGCCCAATAGGAAGGAAAAATCAAGGCCATGAAAGTAGATTTAGCTGGCCATAGAGAGCATTACACTTTATGCCCTCCTAAGGACTGGTATGGTTAACATATTCCCCCTACATATCACGACGGTTCAGGAAGAATTATGCCTCCTAAAGCTCTTCTGTGGCAGTGACACTCTGCACAGCCTCTAACAGAGGTATTTGCCTTAATCACAAAATCTAGCCCTAATATTAGCCAAGTCAAAAAAAACAACAGTTTTTGCAGCAAAGAATGACAAACAAGGCAGAAACTACATATTGTAATATATAAGCACCAGGGGACAGAGTTAAGGTTATACATGCAGCCTCAACTTTGATATTTCCTGAAGGAAGTGCTCAGTTATGCATCCTTAATGTTCTCTTAATAGTTTTTGAATGGAATACAGTAACTCCTCACTTAAAGTCATCACAGTTAACGTTGTTTCATTGTTACGTTCCTGATCAATTAGGGAACATGCTCGTTTAAAGTTGTGCAATGCTCCCTTCTAACGTCATTTGGCAGCCGCCTGCTTTGTCCACTGCTTGCAGGAAGAGCAGCCTGTTGGACCTAGCTGGTGGGGGCTTGGAATCAGGGTGGACTGGCAGCCCCCCTATCAGCTCCCCGCTCCCCTAAGTTCCCTGTGCTGCAGCTGCCCAGCAGGCTAGCAATTGCCAGCATTCAGCTGTCCCTCCCCCCACCGCTATGTCCTGCTCCTGCCCTCTGCCTTGGAGCTGCTCCCAGAGACTCCTGCTGCTGTATGGGGGGGGGGGAGGAAGTGGGGGGCTTAATGTCAGGGTGTCTCCCTCCCCCCTGTTCCTGCACCCCACTTACCCCATTTCCATAGAGCAGGGGATACACACAACAGGGTTCAGGATGGAGGGAGCTTCCAGGCAGCAGCAGTAGTCTCAGCAAGGTGATCTAATTAACAAGGCAGTGTATTTAAGACTGGGGTCAGCTACTTAAAGGGGAAATGTGCATCTCTCTCTCACACACACAGGATATGTGTCTCTGTCTGCTATGCTCTCTCCCCTCCCTCCATGCCTGCTGCCTTGTAGAGTGAGGCTACATTAACAACGAGTTAACCCTTGAGGGCTCAGCCAAATACTAGTTTTTAAAATCTCATGATTTTTTTTTTATGTTTGGCACTACTGAAGATACAGAACTCTTGTAACTTCATGGAAGTTTAATTTTATTTTAAAGAAACTTAAACATGTGTATCCCTTGCTATGGCATGTTTTAGAGATGCAATCACTGCCATATAAGAATGGAACCAAAGGAACAAACTGAAGAGAAAACTGTACTGTAGACAGGGCCGGCTCTGGCTTTTTCGCCGCCCCAGGTGAAAAAGCCTCCGGCCGCCCTCCCCCCCCCACGGAGGGGGGGGGGGGGCCCGAGCGCCGGGGGGAGGGCGGCGAGCCCTGCTGTGGCCCCACTCTCCCTGGGGGCCGGAGCGCTGCGCCGCCGCCCCCCTCCAGGTGCCGCCCCAAGCACCAGCTTGGGTGCCTGGTGCCTGGAGCCGGCCCTGACTGTAGAGCAGAGAGCAAAAGTCATTTTGAGAGGAACTGGACATTGAAGCATAAGACTTCATGGAAGATTTCTTAAAGGAGTAGCTGAAATAGGACCAAATCAAAGAGAGGCTCACCAACTAAACAAATTACAAAGAGCTGCATGACAGTGAACCTAAGGCAGACTTGTCCACACACCAGCAATCATCAGTGCTGGGTTCAGGTGTAAGTGATCCTATGGATAACAATCAAGAAAAAAGTTGTTACAGAGGGAGGTGATGTTTGGGAATGTGTTTAGCCTTCATTTGAGGGAAGAAAAAAAAAAGACTTCTTGATTTAAAAGTGTTTCAGACTGATAGGAATCATCCAGTCATTTTGTGAAGCATAAATTCACAAAATGAGGAGGGAAGTGCTGAAATTATTGTCCTATGTTACAGCTTCATGGTAATGTGGATGTTTTTTTTTTATTCCTCCTGCTGCTTAAGCAACATAAATTCAAGCGGATGAGAAGTTTAGCATGGTGTATTTGAAAACTTGCTGGAATTGTAGGTTGACACTTTAAATTATAAGGCATTTCCTGATCCTGCTTGCAGGCTAGGGGGATCTGTAGGAAAGCATTCAGTCTGAGTCAGTCAGCAGACAGACAGCCTAAAGTAAGGTGAGGTGAGTTGTACCTCTCTGTTTTAGGGAGCAGCATGTTTTGTCTCTCAGTTTTTTGGGTTCTTGTGTGTTATTATGAATTCTAAGAAATAAATGTTACATTGCAACATTCAAGCAAGAGAACCTGTGTTTTTATTTAACTTTTTTGTTTGTATGATGTGAAGATAACATTTATGTAATGCAAAAATGACATTCAAAGGATGAGAGCCACCCACTCTAATACTGAGAGGGGAGAATTACAACAACTTTATTTGTTCACTTGAGTTAAGAGCATTACCTAGTAACAGTGTTTTTACTATAAACAACCACGAGGTGGCAGCATCAAAGTAAATTTAGGGATTTTAAAGGACACCAGAGCCCAAGATGGGTAAGGTAATATTTTTTGATGGACCAAGGCAGTGTATTAACCTGTTACACAACATAACTTCTGGCGGTACCCGAATGTGCCTTTTGCTGATGTAGCTTTTAGAGTTAGTATAAAAATAAGTTGTACATATAACTTTAGATAGTATTAGATTTATTCATGCAATGTGCATTCGTAAAGGGGCAGATTTTCTGTCGCTAAGGGAGGATACAAAATGCCTTTCAAGGATTTTTCTCTTTTATATATAATCCTTTTTAAATGATCCCTAGAAATATAATCTAACCCTGGAAGGTGCAGAGAGGATGGGCCACTGCTGATGGAATTTTAATTGTTGAATTTGGCACCTAGGTTTTATGGTGATGAGCACAGAAGAAACATGTAGAAAGATGCCATTTCAGAACATTATTGTTATGTCTGGGCAGGAAATTTATGTTTAGCTCCCTGTCAGTCTTATACTTTTCTGTTCTTACAAGACCAGTTTTCCTAATTAAAAAGGTATTAAATCCCAAAGCAGTCTTGTGTCAGTCCTTGGGGGTTCTCCAACATTTCAGAAAGCATATTAAAGTATAGCAAATAGGATTTGTATCATCAACTACTTATATTATCAAATAAACAAGTGTGAAAAATCAAAAGGAAGAAAAAGATTCTGATTAAGCTGTGTCCAGTCCCTGCAAACATTCTTGTGTTACTTTAACAGAATTTTGCTTCTGGTTAAGAAACTGTAAGGCTCAGTCATCATTAAAGCTGAAGGAAGCAAGCTGAGCAAGCTATTGCAGTATTAGCCTCTACTCACTCAGCTGAAACCATAGCTACTGCTGCTGCTGACATTTCCTTTCATTCATTTGTGCCTCCGTTACTTTTCAGTAAATCACCCACTGTTTGCTCATCATCCAGAATAATATTGCTGCTTTTGCACATCAGGGATTATAAGCCATCATGCTCTATTTCTCTAACTTTTATTTTAAATGAGAAAACCCCTAAGGTCCTAGATGTCTTTGCATCAGTATGAAACATTTCTTGGATTAATGATGCCTAGAAATGCATCTGGCCACTGATAGGTGTTTCTTAACATTTGCTAACGTATCTGCTGAGATCACAAGATCACCACATTGTTGGTTTTCATTAAGTAATGCTGATGACAGTATAATTGCTGTTTGCTTATTGGGAAGGATACAGTGACTTAAAATACCTGAGATATTTAGACTATTTCTAAGAACAAAATAGCTGAGTGGATTGGATGACATTCTTGTTATTTATAAATTCTTCAGCAAGAAGCTATAAGGCCTGGGGCAAGCAGAGAAACTGAGTTACCGTATGTCTGTTAGTCTGACAAAATTTGCAAAATTCATGAGATGACTAGTTAGGCTGACAGGTATTATGCTGCTAATAATTAGCACTTCACAAAAAAAATAAGCACAGTTATGTTGCATGGGTTCTCTAAAACTACAACCTGAAAGAATCAAAGTATTTCGTTATGTAATTTGGGAAAATTACATGTCGGCATTCTTGCCATTCTAAAAGGAGAAATAAATAGGTGTTGGCATGTGTTTAAATACAGAGTCCACCTTAACCTTTTAATGGGTTTTTCATGTAGGAACTAGAATTCTGAGTTTCTATTCATAGTCCTCATATCAGAGTGATTTAGGGGCTTAAATCCCTGAATGTTCTGAGATCCACACAGATCTTAGGATGCCCATAAGAAGTCAGGAACCTTCCAGAGGCTGTTCTAGAATTATCCCTGGTAGCTAGGATGGAGGAAGGATATAGATACGAATGAGGAATCACTCCTGGTCAAACTAGCCATAACTCCTGTGCAGATTTGTGCTTCAAAAGCCACTCAAAGCAATTGGAGCAACCTGCAGAGAGCAGCTGCTCTTCTCCCCTGTTGCACCCCCACCCTTTGACCAGTGTAGCAGAGACCTGACAGGCAGAACTCCACACTGTCTGTGAGGTAAAGGGAATGCAGCAGAATAGCTACTGGATTTTTATAGGTGTTCTGGAGGGTTTTTCCATTGCTCCATATTATAATGGACAGCATGGAGTCTACTGTAATGTGATTCACTCTGCATGTTTTCCCAAGTATTATTTCCTCATATGATTAGTGATGAAGATGTACGCCATGTTCTTGTTTTGTGCCTCAGAGGAAGAGGAAAATGAGCTGGAACTGGCAGGAATGGCTTTTCTGTTACTTAATATAGTGCTAAAAGGAGTGTTCTAAACTAATACAATACAAGCCTAAAGATGATCTTATTCCTTAAGGAAGTTTCTAGTGTATTATACTTCCATCATTTACTGTAACAGAAAGTCCAGTTAATCTGATACAGTTAAATACTGCATTGATAAGGGGTTTTCTCTGGTATTTTCAAATCATGATCCCTGTTAATGAATCTCTCATTGCAACTATCCATGGTAAAGACCAGATCTGACAATATATACAGAGACTGCAATAACAGTAGACATAGATATTGACATAAATGGGCCCTTTCACGACCTCAACCAAAGAAAGCACTCACAAATCACCAGTTTCAATGTGGAGGGATTCTCTGCAAAGAAGGCTGATGTTCAATCTGGCATAGAAGCAGACATCATGTGCTTGTAAGAGACACATGAAGAGACAACAGCACCACACATCCCTGGAATGCATATTGCTGTGAACATCAAAAGTCACATCTATGGCAGCACGATACTTGTACATGACAAAAGACTAGTGAAAAATACTGTTGTGAAACATCATGGTACAATGGAACTTATCATGGTTCAACTTCATCTGATAGCAGTAGTTTCTGTTTACAAACCACCAGCTACATAGTTTCTATGGCCAACAAACTTTTCCTTGCCAGAAAAACCATGCCTTGTCATAGGCAACTTCAGCAGTCTCAGCACCATTTAGGGATACTCCATCAATGACGAGGAAGAAGTTATGGAGTGGGCAGAAACTAAAAACTTGACCTTGCTCTGTGACTTCAAGGGTAAATGTACCTTCCAAATCACATGATGGAACAAAGGGTATAATCCTGATCTAGGCTTTGTCACCTCTGAATATCCAGGCAACTTCAAAAGGGAGGTCATGGCAACAATCTCAAGATCGCAGAATAGAGTAGTGCAAGTGAAAATAGAGGCTGCAGTACAACCCTGGAACACAAAGTATCTACTGAGATTCAAGCTCAGAAAGGCTGACTGAGAAGGCTTTACCTTTGAATTGGACGAATCCATCTGTAATATTACTTTGACATATTAGCACTGTGAAGAATTGATCTCCCTAATGTAGAAGGCTGCCCAAAAGCACATCCCCAGGGAACTTCAGACACTATATGTACTTTGGCTTTCAGAATAGACAAGCCAACAATATAAGAAGTATTCAAAACTGTGTGACTTGGATCTCTTTGGTGAAGAAACCGCTGGGCTTGAGGAAATGCTTGTGAGAGAGATTAGAACACAGCAGCATGACTGCTGGAGAGAGCTGATTGAAACAACAACCCCCTGCCATAAGAAGCATGGACCACCATTCGTAAGCTGAACTCTGACGGACAATCACCAAAGCACATTACTGCAGTCTCTCCCAACCACACTGCACACCAGTTCTTCCTAAAGAGTAAACCAACCCACAAAGCAAAGTGCAGAATGAAAGAAACCAGCAGGAACTTTACTCACTCCTCAGAGACAGCAAAGTCCAAAATGAGCAGCTCAACCCCAAGGAGCTTACAACAGCCATAAAACCCCTGAAATGTGGAAAGGTAGCTGGACTCCATGGTATAGCTAATGTACTATTACTACACATGAGGTCCAGAGTACAGAAGTGGTTGCTTGACTTCATTAATGCTTGTATGGAGACAACATAGACACCCAAACACTTGAACACTGCCTGATGCACTGTCCCCAGTCAACATCCAGTTCTCCTGAGGAACTATTTGAGATAAGTTTCAACATCAGGTCTTGGCTGCAGTTTTGGTGTGACAAGCTATGAGGATGATGCATTGATTAATTTAGTTTCCCTCAATGATACGCGCTCAGAATGACCTACTGTATATTGTAACTTTTGTATCATAAAAGAAAATATTGTTCTTTCCTCATGCCTCTCACCTTTGCAGAAATTAATCAGTAATCGATTTTTTAAAATTATTTCAGAGTTCTAGAGAAAAGTGCCAGATGTACAGCCCTAGAGACTGAAGTCATCTGTTATCCACAGCCCAGGTAGACTGCACTCAGCATAGCTGTGCATGCTTTCCAACATTGTCCCCCATATGTGCCTCCATTTTGTATGAAAGGCTCTGTATCCATTTGTATCAATCCTCTGAGCCATGCACTCCTAAAAGTATTTGGCACATAGTGATACAAAAAAACCCCAGAAGCAGTGTGACCCAAGATGAAATAATCCTGAGACCATACATACTTCAGAGAGCGAACAGCCAAAGTGCTCCAAATAATAGCAGGTTGCTTCAAAGACAACTTTGAATAATTTAAATATAAACTCTTGATTGCTGACATTTTTTCTTCAACTCCATGACATTTTCTATGTACATTCTGCACTAGCCAGCATTCTACTGTTCTTTCAACAACAAGATATGGAAGAACATTAACAACAAATTCTGTTTTTTCCTGTGGTCAACTTTTGATGACAAATAGCACATTAGTGTACACAAATGGGATTAGAAACTGCAGAAGATTATAGGAATGCTGCTCTGGTTAGTTTTTAAAATCTCTAAATGTGCAACAAAATATCCTGATATCAGTACTGCACATTATATACACTTTATATTATCTGCCAACACTGAAAATAAAAACTGGATGGAGTTTTCCCCAAAATTTTCCAATTGTCATTCTCTAAAGGAACATTCTTCACTGTTTTGAAGATTTCGCTGCATAGGAAAAAGTCCTAGAGAACAGAAGTTTTACCAAAAGGATTCTATAGAATTTTTTCTGAAGAACTATAGACTTTAATGGAGAATTGTATCCTTTCTCAGATTTTTTAAAATCATAGACCTATATAGTAGTGATATAGTGCTCTACTAAATTATACAGAATGTTTCAGAAAACCTATAGGATGGTTCTTATTTTCTAATGAATTCCCAAGGACTTTTACATAAGCATCCATGATACATGATTTTGGGCCTCAAATTCATAAATTTTGTCTACTAATTGCTGAAAATATCATGCTATTTCCATTGCAACTACTCAGATCCTTCCTCATGTGTGATGGGTATAGACTGTAATAAGGTCTGGCACAAGAGGGATCTGGTAGTAGCTCATACTTTTTGTTTAGTAGTCAAGAAAAATAAGTAAAGTAAGCAGTCATGGGATAAGAGGGAAGGTCCTCTCATGGATTGGTAGCTGGTTAAAAGATAGGAAACAAAGAGTTGGAATAAATCAGGTGTCTGCAAGCTTTCAGAAGTGGTGTGCCGAGTCTTCATTTATTCACTCTAATTTTAAGGTTTCGCTTGCCAGTAATACATTTTAACCTTTTTAGAAGGTCTCTTTCTAGAAGTCTATAATATATAACTAAACTATTGTTGTATGTAAAGTAAATAAGGTTTCAAAATGTTTAGAAGCTTCATTTAAAATTAAATTAAAATGCAGAGCCCTCCAGACTGGTGGCCAGGACCCAGGCAGTGTGAGTGCCACTGAAAATCAGCTCACGTGCCGCCTTCGGCACATGTGCCATAGGTTGCCTACCCCTGAAATAAATGGTCAGTTTTCAGAATAGAGAGAGGTAAATAATGGTGTCCCCTGGGGGTCTGTACTGGGCCCAGTCCTATTCAACATATTCATAAATGATCTGGAAAAAGGGGTAAACAGTGAGGTGTCAAAATTTGCAGATGATACAAAACTAGTCAAGATAGTTAAGTCTCAGGCAGACTGCGAAGAGGTACAAAATGATCTCTCAAAACTGGGTGACTGGGCAAAAAAAAGGCAGATGAAATTCAAGGTTGATAAATGCAAAGTAATGCACATTGGAAAACATAATCCCAACTATACATATAAAATGATGGGGGTCTAAATTAGCTGTTACCACTGAAGAAAGAGATCTTGGAGTCATTGTGGATAGTTCTCTGAAAACATCCACTCAATGTGCAGCAACAGTAAAAAAAGTGAACAGAATGTTGGGAATCATTAAGAAAGGGATAGATAATAAGACAGAAAATATCATATTGCCTGTATATAAATCCACGGTATGCCCACATCTTGAATACTGTATGCAGGTGTGGTTGCCCCATCCCAAAAAAGATATATTGGAATTGGAAAAGGTTCAGAAAAGGGCAACAAAAATGATAAGGGGGATGGAACGGCTGCCATATGAGGACAGATCAATAAGACTGGGACTTTTCAGCTTGGAAAAAAAATGGCTAAGCGGGATATGATTGAGGTCTATGAAATCATGACTGGTGTGGAGAAAGTAAAAAAGGAAGTGTTATTTACTCCTCATAACAGAAGAACTAGGGGTCACCAAATGAAATTAATAGGCAGCAGGTTTAAAACAAACAAAAGGAAGTATTTTTTTCACACAAGACACAGTCAACCTGTGAAACTCCTTGCCAGAGGATGTTGTGAAGGCCAAGACTATAACAAGGTTCAGAAAAGAACTATATAAATTAATGGAGGATAGGTCCATCAATGGCTATTAGCCAGGATGGGCAGGCATGGTATCCCTAGCCTCTGCTTGCCAGAAGCTGGGAATGGGCAACAGGGGATGGATCACTTTACGATTACCTGTTCTGTTCATTCCCTCTGGGGCACCTGGCATTGGCCACTATCGGAAGACAGGATACTGGGCTAGATGGATCTTTGGTCTGACCCGGAATGGCCGTTCTTATGTTCTTAAGAAATATATTCTGACTTTTTGGATATCAATGTTTTTATACAGTACTTAATCACCATGGTATCTGAGCACATACCAAATACTAACCTACCATAAATATTGATGAAGAACTGATAAGATATCTCAAACCCATGTGACATGTACCCTGTGAAAATGACAAATGTCATGAGGTTTGATTTGCACATGCTGGCTATCCACCATATGAAGAAGAGTGTTAATTTCAACTTAAAGTAACAGCAGTCCAGTTTTCTAAAGATTTTATTTCACATCATGATATACTCTCTCTCTGTACTATAAAAAAGAAGCACAACTCTTTGAATACTTTATAATATCTAAGTAATCGCTTTTCTTGTTATGGTCACATTTTCTCTTTGGGGAAATTTTGGCATATTATGTTTTTATTAGTATACCAGAAGGCAAGAAGGCCCTTTAAGGTGCCTAGGTCTCAGCTGCACCTATGTCAGGCTCACCTTGCTTCCTAAATTGAACAGAATTATAGGTAGTCATGTGATAAAGGTCGCATGACTAAATGAAGCCTGGTGGGAGATAGCAGCAGCTTGTGACTCAGCATAGGAAGGCAAATATGTGAAAGACTCTGTGGAGAGTAGGCCTGAGAGTCAGTATTCTATTAAGAGAAGTCCATCCAGGAAAGGGCCAGTGAGGAGACTGCGCTGGGAGAATATAGGAAGAGGTCCTGGGGAAGTGAAGGCAGGGAAATTATGGGACAGACTATCAGATGGTTTAGGGTTCTTGAAGTTTGGAATCCATAGAGGGTGGGAGTGGTTTCCCCTATACTGCCCACCCTCTGAGGGGATGTAATGACTCCTGTATACCAGTAGCAGAAGAGACTGATAAGAGTCCAGGAGATTGGAGCTGAAGACATGTAGAAAAAGAACAGGGGGAGAGCTATGGTCAGTAGAAGATTCTGGGTGTGTGTGATG
Source organism: Terrapene triunguis (assembly GCF_002925995.2). NCBI lineage: Eukaryota > Metazoa > Chordata > Testudines > Emydidae > Terrapene > Terrapene triunguis. The sequence continues at coordinate 50,154,723 of NW_020664417.1, read as the reverse complement.
GGGTCCACCCCACACTGGCCTGTAAGGGGTTAATGGAGCCCTAGGGAAGCTGCACAGAAAGCATCCAATAGGAGGGGGGGCTGCAAGGAGCAGCCAATCAGGGCTGGGCAGGCCCATATAAGAAGAACTGCAGGGCAGAACAGGTTGAGTTGCTCCCTGAAGCTTAAGGAGGGAGGACTGGCTGTCTTGCAGGTGGAAGAAAGTCAGCATCCTGGACAGAGCAGTTATGCTAGCAGGGACCAGGGGAGCTAGGAAAGAGCTCCTGACTGGCAGCTGGAAGTTGCAGGCTGAGGTCTTGAGAGAAGGGCAAAGAAGGTACCGGGGCTGCAGGGAAGGGGCCCAGGGAAATAGACTGAGAGGTTGGAGGGGACGCAGCACATGGCTGCCATCTATAGGGACCTTGGACCAGGACCCAGAGTAGTGGGCAGGCCCAGGTCCCACCCACCTCAGTTCCACTGAAGAACTGACTGTGGTACTGTTCCCCAGAAGGGGGGTGCACAGAATGTGGCACAGACGAAGGGCTGCGTCCTGAAGAGATTGCCACAGTCCTGGGAGCAATATGCTTCCAGGAGCAGAAGTGATGGCGGGTGAGACATCACCGAGAGTTGGCATACCAACCTGTGGAGCAGATCTGCAAGATGACCAGCAGAAGGGTTGGGTGTTGGTGTATGCTGAACTTTGAGTGGAACCGTGGATGGGATGGATTTTTGGATTTAGCTGGAGGATTATATCCCTGAAATGACCTAGCTGTGCTGGGAGCCAGAGAATAATGCTATGGGGAAACAAGCCTTTTTGACAGGGCTGGGATCTAAATATCTGGCCTGATTTAAGTCAAGAAATTAGTCGCGCTCTCTATCTAGGAGCTTGGCTTTCACCTAGTCTGTCAAAGAAAGGGAACTAATCAGGTCTTCTGGCTTCGTTTCTCCTCTGCTACTGTGAAAAACTAGCTCAGACCAGTTTTTAATTACATCGCCTCCTCAATTTTGGTGGGTGCAAGAGGGAGGATGGTGGTTGTTATATCGACTAGCAGATATTGCTGCCTGACTCATTTCTTCTCACTATGAGATGAACATCTGTTTCCATAGTAGCTTGCAGCACCTACTTTTGAGGCTACATATAGACTGTCCAATTCAGGGGAATTGAGGGCGATTCTGAAATCAATTAAATAGTCTGCCACAACTGTTGATGGTCAGGGCCTCAAATACTCACTTCTTAGTATCTGAGGTATTATAGATGCTCAGATACTACAGTGATGGGAGTGGTAAAAGAGTCTGAACAGAGGAGAGTATAGAATAAGCCTCTTGTTATTACTGGGGAAGAGTGAATTAATAGATGTGATTAAAGGACCAGAGCAAAGAACAAGGGCTATATGTTTAAAACATATGGAGGAGGAATTATGTGCAGAAAGTATGTTCCAATCTAACTTCCCATGAACCACTCTGAAAGTTTAGTATTTGATCTCCATGATTGCCTGTTGGTCTTTGCTCTTAGAAAATGGCAGTACTAGTATTGGACAGAAATAGAAAGCCATGGGCATAATTATTCTCTGCTACACAGATGCAAATACCATATCATTTAGAACAGAACTGGGCTCCCTATGCAGAACACTGTCCTCCCAATGCACTATTATTCCTGGGTTTGAAAGAAAAGTTTAATATTAAAAAATGAGGAGGAAATGAGCAAAAAATAAAGTTGGGGGGGATTCCTTTCATTCTTCTTGCCTTTCCTGACTGAAAATGGGAGGCAGGAGAAATGCAAACAATGTATTTCTTCTATGCACTACCTGTCAAGAGGATGGGAGGTACTCTGTGGTGTTCAGCTAGTGAAAACAGGCTAAAACCATGAGGGAGAGACTTTTTTTGTAGTGAAAACTGGAGCAGGAAGAGAAAAATAGCTGTCCTGTGTTCCACTTGCTCTAGGGCTGCCAACTTTCTGATTTCAAAAAACTGAACACCCTTTCCCCGCCCCCTTCTTCAAGACTCCATCCCCCACTCCCTCCGTCGCTCACTCTCCCCTACCCTTGCTCACTCGCTCATTTTCACCAGGCTGGCCAGGGGGGTTGGGTGCAGGAGGGGGTCAGGGCTCTGGGATGGGGCCAGAAATGAGGGATTTGGAGTGTGGGAGGGGACTACGGGCTGTGGCAGGAGGATAGGATGTGTGAGGGTATACCAGCTCTGGGCTGGGGGTGTGGGCTCCGGCATGGGGCTGAGGGGTTTAGAGTGCGGGAGGAGGTGCGGGCTCTGGGAGGAAGTTTGGGTGGAGGAGGGGGCTCAGGGCTGTGGCAGGGGGTTTGGGTGAAGGAAGGGGCTCAGGGCTGGAGCAGGGGATTGGGGTGTGGGAGGGGTGCAGGCTCCGGGTGACGCTTACCTATGGTGGCTCTCAGAAGCAGCTGGCATTTCCCGCCAGGTCCTAGGCAGAGAGAAGAGGTTCCTGGCCAATGGGATCTGCGGAGCTGGCACTCGGGGAGGCACTCTGCTAGGAGCCGGAGGAAAATGCCGGTCACTTCCAGGAGCTACATGGAGCCAGGGCAGGCACGGAGCCTGGCTTAGCCCTGCTGCCACTGAACGGACTTTTAATGGCCCAATGAGCTGGGTTGACCCAAGCCACCAGGATTCCTTTTCAACCACGTGTTCTGGTTGAAAACCGGATGCCTGGCAACCCTAACTTGCTCCCTGCAGCTGGATTCCCTCCCACCTGTACTGTAGGAAGTACCTCACAGGAGGCTGCTAAGCTGTAAATCCATCTAAGAACAGTAATCAGACCTTCTCCCAGCTACTGAAACACAACAGCAATTTAAACCATCTCGCCAGACTCCCTTGTAACTGCTGAGCTCATTGGTTTCTCAGGCCTACCCCCTTTTTCTCCACTTATAGCCAGTTAGCAGACTGAAGTAGAAACTGTTAATGCAGACACATTATAGAAAGAAATCAGACACAACAGAAACAGAAGGTACTTTAACCATTTAAAAGACAGGCGACTCCTAAGGCCTAACATTTTGAGTTTATGGTTTTCAATACAACCAAACTTTAAGAATTTTTTCAGCATGGGAGAAAGTGCAAATCAGTCCTTGTGAGACTAGAATATATACGGGGAAATCAAATCAAATTAAATAAAACATTTGATGGTGAGACAAGATCTGCCTTGTACAAAAATCTTTCCAAGTAATAAACATGTTTAAAGGATACGTTTTCTTTTCATTGTTCTTGTGTTTCTCCCAAATGGTCATGTGACTGTTTTCCACCTTGAGATACTAATGAAAAATTATTAGCACTGTCTGTGACAATTGTAACAGAACATGTGCCCAAAACATGCTAATAACTGTATTCACCTATAGGAAGAGAGAGTCCCTGAATAATTTACAGTCTGAAAAGACAAAAGAAACCCATATGAAAGAGAGTGTGGGTGGGGAGAAGTAGTGGTGAGTAGAATGGCATGGAATACAGCAGACCAGCAAGATGATCAAAGTGTTGATATAGACATGTCTTATCAGTTCTATGGTTAATAGTTATTTGTAAATAATTTCTCATAAGTGTCATGGCAGAAGTGTTTCCTAAGGCTGGATTTGCATGAAGAGAGGGTAGTAAATTGGCGTATCCTCCCTGGAAGAGCATTCCTTGGAGCTCGTAAGGAGCAGCATGGAAAAAAAAGAATAGAGACAACTGTAGACAAGTGAATGAATGAGTGAGTAATTAAGGCTGGCATTGGTTGAGAAAAGGAAATGGAAGCAAGATATTTGAAAGGGAAGCTCTCAACATGCCCATAACTAGGGATCAACATCTTTCCTCTGTATATATTAGACTAGAAATATCAAATAACTCCAGTGTGTATTATCTATTGAAACACACCATGCTAGTGCTAGAGATACATGTTCAATGATGATCTCATAGCTTGCATACTGCACAGAACATATTAAACATATGTTGTTTTAATTGTTGCCTCACAAACCTAGAGCTTTGGTGTTGACTTATTGAAGCTATGCTACCTTAATTTGGGAAATAGCAAACCTTAGAGGTAGAAACATCAATGTGGTGGGATAATGTCATGCTGTTTTCAGATATTTTCTTTTTCAGGATATTTCATACTCCTGTGGTAAACCACTCCAATAACTGCGGATGTTTATTATGAGGTTCCGAGGATAGTCTAACAAATTCCAGAGGACCTAGAAAGTATCCATTTCCTTTTGAGAGGCTCTTTGTAATAATCAATGTTCTTTAGATGTTACACTTTTATTAATCTATTTGGGGCACTCTTACCAGTAATTCATTCAATACCAGTGTCATTCTCTAGTTTTCCAAAGGGTGAAAATAATTCCATTTTAGCAGCAAGATGGTATCTCACAAGATTCCCAAAAAAAGATGGATACCCAGGATTAGACTCCAACAGGAAATAAACCCAAATAAGACTATAACTATAGAGACATTATTATTTTATTTTGATTAGGAATGTCCTCTGTTTATAGAGAATAGATGGAGCATGGACAGCAGCAATTCATGTGTCTCACCCATCTACATTAATCCTGTTTTGCAAGGACCATTTAAAAATTTGGGGTCTAGGGTTAAAAATTTGGTTCAGTCTCTTTGCTCATACAATATTTGACCTTTCCATTGGGGTTACAGGAATGCTGATTACTGCTACACTGCTGTCATAAGGATCTGGATTGAGACAAGCAATTCATTAATGGATTTATGGTTCTACCATCTTACCAAGATAAAGGAGTCTTTTCCATTTCAGTTTGTTTGGTACAGAGAAATTTAATTTAATTGATACCAAGAAGAGAACTTCTTGATGGAGCACATTATTGCTGATAGTCTACTGATCTCTGAGACTTTTCAGTGACTGAAAATAATTCCTTTTACAGGACACATTATTTAATTGTAGATGAAAGAAAATACTAACAACACATGTTATTTTGAAGCCATATGTAAGGTTCTTATTCCTCTAAAGTCTAGGGTATACTAGAAAAAAAACCTACTGTTGCTAACATTGGTGCAGTTCCACTAGGGGTAGCAGCAGTGGGAGTATGTGTGCAGGCAAGGAGCCAATGGCCACCAATAATTTTACCAGATTTTCGTAGACCTTCTGTGAACAGATTTAGACAATATGGTGCTGAAAAACTAGTGTCTGCCTACAACACCATCTACATGAGTATGCAGAACATTGCTACTACTGTGGAGTGCTATCCGGGGTAAAAACTGGGCAAATTTTTTCAGAAGAAAGATTAGTGTAGACAGACTGCTACTCCTAGGTGGGGCTCTGAGTGTCAAGACTTTCACGTCCTAGAAAAATTTATTTAAGACCAATGCAGGATTAGAACAGGAAAGACATTCAGCACCTCCAGCTTAGATCCGAGCAGTCTCCACTTCAATTTAAATTAAGGGGAGTTGAAGACGTTAAGCACTTTGCATGGGTGCTCAGAACCTGCTATGAATAGACTCTTCGGCCCTTAGGCCCTGCAAACACCTAGCACATGCACAGCTTTACTCATGTGAGTAGTAGTCAATGGGATGTGTGTAAAGTTAAGCATGTACATAAGCATATATAGGATCATCAGGGCTTAGAAAGCAACCATGCTATCACTGAATACTTATATGAGTCAACCACTCTGTTTAAGACAGTGAGTCAAGGCATTTCTTTATCCTTTAAAAAAAAAAATCAAAGAACAAAGCCATAATTGTATCTGAATTGCATGAAATACTAAAGAATGTGACCTAACTTTTTGAAACTGCAACCTGCAATCCTAATGTAATTGCCAGTAACTTGTAATAACTAAACTGTGAAACTGAGTCACACAGCATCCAAAGTCAAACCCTTCAAACAAACTGAACTCTTCAAAGGAGGTGCATGTGAAAAGGAAAATCTGCCGCTGCAGTCAGAGACTACCCATTACTGAAAACATACTGGACAAGACAGTGCAAAGTTAAAAGCTGCTAGAGTAAGAGAAATTTCAGAGCTAAGTGACCTAAATCTGAAAACAGTCAGAAGCATTCCTGAGCATCTCAGAGTGTTAGTTTCTTTTCCCCATTATTATTATTACATTTTGCATAATTATGTTACCCTTGTATTCATATAGATATTATAAAAAACAATGAGTCCCACCCAGAATATAATTCCTGCTGTGCAAATTTGATGCTACCTGTCTAAAACTTAGACTACTTGATCACGCTGGATGGAATTAAAATAGATACAATAAGAACATTTGGTGATAAATATGTAACATGCATTTATAGTGAGAATGAGAATCTTTTTGACCTGTTTTATAGTATTTCCAAATATTTTTTTTAAGATGAAGAAAACAAACGTGTCATTGAAAAATATGTATGTTTTAGCAGGACTGTGTCTTATTGCCTACCAGCAGCCTACTTTATTATTATATATTTATTTATGTTGCAATAGCACCTTGGAGTCCCAATTAGGATCTGGTCCTGTTGTGCTAGGCTCACACACAGCAAAAGACATTCCCTGCTCTGAACAGCTTAAGTTACGACGTGTTGATCCTGCAATGAGCTTTGTGCAGTTGGATCCCTGTGTCCATCTGTAAACCCATTTAAGTCATTGTGGTTCCAGGAGGTCACAAGGGACGCTTTTTGTGCAATTCATTGTAGAGTTTGGGCCTAAAGGGACATGATAGAAAAAGGATGGGGAGAAGTCTGCAACATACAAGAAGAGCAATCAGGGGGAACACTAGCAAAAGTTATGTTAATTCCATGTGATTTTTACATATATGTATTATTCACTTACAATGAATTTTGTTAAGGTGGAGTTAAAGTTCCTGATAGTCTAGCTGCTGTCTTGGTCCCCACAGTCTGTGCTGGGTCCAGTGTAACCAAAAGGCGGTTCTAAAATCTGAGTTTTGCTAAAGCCATCCAGGATACCAGGTCAGTACTGGAAAACTGAAACTGTCCATGTAGAAATGCAGGCTTTCCTCTCAGGAATGTTATGTGGATCTGTTTTTGAAGATGAAAATTGCTATACTAGTCCTGAATGTGAGTATTAAACTCAAAATACCTTGTGCTTTATTACAATGTGCAAAATCCTTGGTTTTAAGAATAGCCTCACAAAATAGAATGTGCTGCACTTAAACAAATGATAATTTTTCAAGTTCCATGATTAATTTTTTGTATTGCATGTTATAAATTGACTGCCTATTGTTTAGTCTTATTAGTGAGTGAACTTTCATAGCAAAGGAAATTTTAGAGATTAAGATTCCTGACTTTTTACTGCCAAACAGTCATATGCAATTCTAAACACTCATTTCAGAAACTACTATAGTGGCCCCAATAATGATGTACTAACACAAGAAACTGTAGTCTACAGTTTAACTTGCACTTTTTACTTTGAGGCTTCCTCAGTTACTTAGAGGGGCACTTGCATGTAAACCAGGTCCCAAATTTAAGTTTTGCAGAAGAGGCAACAGATTCAAATACATGTTTGTTATTTTAATATTAAAATAATTCTTGTAATACTTCTAAATTTCACTAATATATTTGTTTTAATTTTAAACAGTCATTGAAATGTTTGCTACTTAAATGCCATAGTAGTGAACAAGTGCATGAGAATGAAATAAAGAGATATGTCTAGTTTCACCATCCAAGATAAGTGAAGTCCAAAAAGTAAGCAATATAAATGCAGAAGAGTAAGCTTTATTTGAAAATTCTTTCAATTTAATAATCCTGGATGGTAGTTGATTTTTTTTTAATTATAAAAGTTTTACTTGATAACATCATTTCAAATCTAAAGTATTTGAAGGTTCAGTTGGTATGTAAGATGCTATGCAATATACGGTTGTATTTTTATATTAGCTGTCAGTTATGATGACTTTCACTCAGAACTGTTTCATTCAGAAAACATTGTACAATTTTGTTTCATTTTATGAATGATGGGTTAGTAGTAGGAATAATAGGAATTAGAATCATTGCCTCAAAATTGTTTAGTTAGAGCTTTAACTGCCTTTGGCTTTGCCTCAATAGGTGAAGTAGCATGTCAGTTCTTAATAGGCAACAACTGATTACTCAGGGACTACTGCTTAATTGCTTTTGCCTGTCAATAAGGCGAAGGGACGGCAGAAAATCATGTTGGCTCCTTAAGTCAGAGGTTATAAAGTTCCATTAAAGCAACATTTCTTTTGATTGGAAAGGCTAATATTGGATGTTAGTATTGAATACTCCTTGATTAATACTGGATGTAAGATCTATCACTAGTTGATCTATGACATTAGTATTGGTAAAAGGCTAGAGACAGTAAATACCTTTCCAGATTAAATGAAGTTGGAAGGATGGAGGTCAGGGTTTGAATAGGGTTCAGATGAGAAAGGTTTACAAGTTCAGGGCCAGATTCTCTGCTGATATAAGTTTGTGCACCTTTATTGACTGCAGTGGAACTACACTGATATACACCAGCTGAGAATCTGACCGTCAGTACTGGTACTGCTGATTTTTCAAGAGAAACATTCTTCTAAATAGATCATTTGTAGCTTTGGCATTAGAATTAACTCCTACTTATAAGACCACTAGAGATCATTCAAAAAAACAAATGAGAGAAATCCACATCTGCTAAAGCAGGGGTCGGCAACGTTGGCACGCGGCTCGCCAGGGTAAGCACCCTGGCGGGCCGGGCCAGTTTTATTTACCTGCTGACGCGGCAGGTTCGGCCGATCGCGGCCCCATTGGCCCGGGATGGCGAACCGCGGCCAGTGGGGGCCGCGATCGGCCGAACCTGCCGCGTCAGCAGGTAAATAAAACTGGCCCGGCCCGCCAGGGTGCTTACCCTGGCGAGCCGCGTGCCAACATTGCCGACCCCCGTGCTATAGATATACAGGGTCATATCCTACCTTTACTTCAAGTACTTCTGCAGGTATCATTATGAGTTTAATGGAAAGACTGAAGCTCTTAGTTTGATGTGCTCCCGGCCCTGAGCTTTCAGTATTGTTTTATGTATATCCCAATTGCTTTGGAATCCTACAGAATGAGAGTCATTATATACATGTCAAATATGCATTATTTCATTAAATCTGTAACATACATAACCTATAGATTTTAATATACAGTGCCAGACTCACTAATACACCAGTGAGGCAAAGTAGCCATAAACCCAGTTTAATCAGCTAGTTATGGCTGCTTTGCATGATTGTATCAGTGAAAATATGCTAGAGCATACAAGCGAATCTGGCTCAACAATTTTAATGTACTTCATTATCACTGTATTTTCTTGGTACTCTGTAACTCTAAAAGTGTATTAAACATAGGGAATCCTATTTTTATAGTAACATACTTAAAAAAAAGAAAACTAGGTAGTTGCACTCTATAAACTTGCAATGGCCAGAGCAGAAATACATGCCAAGCTTGTGTATGATTAAAAGAGTTTTGTCTGTAATCAGGAACTGCCTATTTTAGGATGACATCAGTTACAGCAAATTAGTAATCAACCTAGTTAGACCTGAGAAAATAAGAGACGTTTAGGGATGTATTGAACCATTCACATGTCTCTGCTAGTCAGCGTAGCTGCCTGAAATGTTTGCTAGATGCTTTCATGATTTTTGCTTTTATCTTATAACTGATAAGACAGCTGAAATAAAAGTACAGGCTTTTAAACTCCTAAAATTAGTTTACTTCTGCTTGATTGTACAATGCCATTAATATGGTTAATAAGATTTTAATAACCATTTTTATTACAAATATTGATTGTGAAATTTGCACGGATTCTTTTTGTCTGAAAAGTAGATCTGAAAAAGAAAGAAATTATTCTCACATTGTAGAAACAATGCTCCAAAATGTATATTAATTTTAAATGTTCAGGATTATATCACTAGGAAGGCTGCAGGATATACTTTGCCATCCGTTCAGAATAATGTGAATATGCCCTGATTCTGCAAAGATTTGTGTAATGCCATGCCCCTGGGCAGATTGTCAGCAGCAGGGATTGGAACCTCTGGATTTAGAGCACAGACTAAAAGGCCCTGATCTGTTAGCCAAGGTTGTAGCAAGGTCAATGTCTATATGTGGCCCAGCCACGAGTAGAGGAAGACAGAGCACCACACTCAGTGGATGTCAGATACACTTATATGTGGGACTTCAATGGGACTACTCAAAACTGTGTAAAGTTCAGTATGTGATCAAGTCTTTCAAAGGTAGAAATCTTAACTTCACACAGCAAAATCAATCCAGAGTAAACAATTCCATTCTGAAAAGTTTAAACACAATGCTAAAAATCTTTAGGACAGGGACTGTGTCTTCCTCTGTCTAACAGGCCCCTTAGACTCTTTAGGCGCTGCTGAAATATACATAAATAATATTTTTTATCAAGCAACAATGCACTGAGACTTTTGCTATGTGAAAAAGTTTCTTGACACAATATTAAACTTCATATTTTATTTGTCTGAAAGTCAATAAAAAATGAAAGTAAGAATCTGTGAAGGCATGAGGGCCAACCCAGCATGCCCCTGCTGTGGTCAGGCACAGCACTGCAACCAAGTCTTGCTTTGATTTCCTTCCACCTGGAGTATTAACAAGTCCAGAGGGGCTTGCCATATTAAAGAGCACCCTCCCCAGAGTGTCTCTTTTATGTAATAGAGAGTCTCACACAGGCATGCATGGTACCTTTCTATCTCAGCTTCTTGGCTAAGGGACTCAGTCAGTCCCAGTCTATCTGTCACGTGTCTTGAGTTCAGGATTCACCTCTGTCCAGGTACCTCATCTGTTTGCACATATCGCAGATCTCCTGATGCTGCCTGTGTGGAGTCCTCCTCTGATGTCAAGGTCTATGGCGGTCTTTTAAGGGCCACCCCAAATACTAGGCAGTATCCTCCAGGCCTTTTGCCTACCAGGAGTCTCCTCTTTCCAGAAGCCCTTCTTCCATGCTCCCAGAGGGAGCTTTGTTTCCAGGAACCCTCTTTTTAGGATCTCTACCCTAGGAGCTTGCTTCCTGCTTAATCCAGACTTCCTGTCTTGGGAACACAGATTCTGTTTAGCTCAGGATCTCCTGCTGTGCAGCATCATTTCTTCTCAGGAGTCTGTCTTATTGAGATCCATAGCCTTTTATTGTGCCCAGGTGCTTCCATGCCTGATTAACTACTCCTAGGTGAACCTGAGTTACCTCATTCCCCTTGTGGAACCTGCAGAGTTAGGCTGGGTCTGACAGCGTCTTACCAAAGTGTTACCTTAATACCTTTACTTATATGCATTTGGTGGGGTCTTTCTATATAACACACAACATAAACCATTATTGCTATTAATAAAGACATTTACTCACAGTGACCATGCATTGCTATCAGGGACACCACACTGTTCTTCTACACTTAGAATAGGAAATAATGACAACTAAGTATACAGTGTCTTATATATTACTGTGGGTAAATGTTTACCACACCCGACAGTACTTTATAATGCTACATATGTGCAACAGTGAATATAGGAAACTGCAGTTCCTTTGAATTTTTATGACTAGCGAGTCTATTGCCCTGCATACTGTTGTATGATCATATAATGATGGAATTATAGTAAATAATTAAAAGTGAGAAATATATTTGCTTTATTTTTCTAAAAGGGTATTGGTCACAATTACATTAATCAGGAGTAACTATTGACATCAGTAGAGTTTCTTAGGATTTATATTGCTAATGGGTACAACATTTTGCCCTAGCTCTCTATTGTAATAGATTTCTTTTCACAAAGGCATTAGGAACAGGTATACCAATGAGACCATTGGTCCATCTGGTGCAATATCCTCTCTCTGACACTGACCTGTAAAAGATACTTCAGAGTAATGTTCAATAAACCCCTTAATCATCACCTGTTATGGAATAACCTTCCCAAAAGGGAAGTTTCTTCCCAAACCCTATCAATTAATGGTTTGTCTTATGTCTTGAATATATAGGTTCATGGCCTAACTTCAGCAAAGTGCTTAGTCCATGTTCCTGCAAGATTAAAGTCAATAGGAGCATTAGTATGACTTCAGTCAGCATAGAATCAAGCCTGTACCTATCTACCTATGTGTAGCGGGGTGGACACCCGCTCCTGCTCTGAGGGGTTTAGAAAAGCCCTGGGAGAAGGCTGGGGCAGGGAAGCAGCTACTAGGCTGATTGGGGAAGTAGCTGCACCTGGGCCACGCCCCAATCTGAGCCCAGCTGGCCTGTATAAAGAGGCTGGGAGCCAGGAGCCCAAGGAGTCTCTCTCTGCACTTAGAGAGAGAAGGGCCTGGCTGCAGGGAGTAGAGACAGGGTACCTGAGTGGAGTAGGGCTGGGGAAGCTCCAGGCTTGATAGCCCCAGGCTGCCTCCTAGTAGGAGGCCAAGGGGTACTGGGGGTTGCAGAGGGCAGCCCATGGGTAGGCCAAGGCAGCAGGTCCAAACCCAACCTTGCCTGTGATGAGTGGCCTATACTGCAGTCTGCCCCAGGGAATGGGGGCTAGTTGGTGACTGGCAGTTGCCTTATTCTGAGGTGAGGTAGGGATAGTGGGTGGGGGTTCCCCTGGGAGGGGAGACCCTAGTGCTGAGGGGTGTACTGCCAGGGGGCAGTACCCAGAGAAAGGGGCACCGCGGTCCTGGGAGCGACATGGTGCCAGAGGACAGGTGGATCACCAGCCTGCAGAGGGCGTTCTGATGGCTGGATTGAGCTAATTCCCAGAGTCTCCAGCAGGAGGCGCTGCAGTGGTGAGTCCGGATCCTGTACTTATATAGTCCATTCCCAAAGACTTACACACATGCAATCACAACTGTGGACCAAACCATTAAGCAACCAGCAACCTGCTGCTGAGCTTAAAAGCAGGCCTGCTGGCTCCCATCAGCCAGTCAGGCAGTCTGACCACAACCCAGCTGAGCTCATTAATCTATCTGGAAGCTGGGCTGGCAAATCCTTAGGTGAGGGGGCTCAATCCTGACAGCATGTGTCCTCTTTATTTTCTTTATAAACTAACTAGTCCTGATCTTTCCAATCTCTCATCCTACAGAAGTCCCTTGTGAAGAACTTTCTCAAAAGTCCAAATAAGTTATGTGAACTGGTTCTCCTTTATCAACTATTTTGTTAATATAATCAAGGAATTCTAGTATGCTAAATAGGAAGGATTTCCTTTCCAGAAGTTATGCTGCATGTTCAAACACCTCATACAAAAAATGGAAATGAGAAGAAGGGAAAATTAACTTTGAATGCATGGCTTCCATAACCAAAATCTCTAGCTTTAAAGATGTGTATTCATCTTTCCTCTCTTTCAGTAATTCTCAGGATATATTATTTCAGAATGCGAGAGAAATGATGAAGGACATTCAAACCATGCTATTCATGGCAAAAAAAACAAACAATAAAAATTCAGTTTTCTCCACTTGTTCTAGAAAATCTAACAGTCAGCTCTATTTCATCTTTAGCTCCTGTCATGCATCTTTGGAAGCGATTGTATGTGCCTGGATCTCTGTCTGGCCTTGATTATAATTAGTGCCAACATTTTGCCAAAGTACTCCCATCTACCAATTTCATCCGTGGCTGTTAACATCAGAATTCAACAAAACTACGTTTCTTATTCAAAATTAAAAACATCAGAAACTGAATGTTCACTTTTTCAGAACTAAAGCTTAGTGCAATGCTACCAGTGTCTTCCTCAACAAGACCTAAGCATCAAAGTAATTCATGGGAATGTCACTCTTTCCTTTGGGAACTCCTGCCAAGGATGGTTGGTAATGCATGCTTCTGATTTCTCATGCTGCAGATGGTCTAGGTCATAGATTTCTATTTCTAACAAAATAAAACCCAGAAGATTTCAAAGACCCTCCAGATAATTTTACCCAAGAAAAGGACATCACTCAGAATCTCTGAAGTTCAGTGAAACCCCTGTAGACAATAAAATATGCAAAATATTAGAGATATCCAGCTTTGCAAAATATGGCTTCTTTTGCAAACCACTTCAGTTATTTAGAGTTCAAAGCTCAAATACCAAAAGGAGTTCTACTTCAACTACTGCCTATAATTAGTCTATATTCAAGAACCTGCCCCTCCCCCCAATATGCCTGTAGAAGATCTAGGAAATTTTCATAGCAAGGGAATTTATTAACTTATTGTATTTTCTCATATATATATATATATATATATATATATATATATATATATATATAAATATGTTATATCCTGACACTATGACAACAAACCATTCTAAGCGCCTCATTGACTTCTGTGGGGTCCCAGGGTAATGGTCTACCAGCTTGGAGCCAACGCTATCATTTATGAAAGATCATCTGAAGTTTGGTGAGTTCTTTTAAGAAGAGACATCTGACTCTTTGGAAATCTCCCATAGAACATTAGACTTTGCACAGACTTATGGTGTGAAGAGTTTGGTTTTTAGCATGTCCACACTGGATAAATGAATGAATGTCCTCATTAATTAATCAGTCTGATTTGGTAGAAAAAGTGCAGATTGTGTTAACGTAGTTTGAATCACATTTGATTCTGTATATAATTCACACCTTATTTCAAATCTCTTCTAATAACTCTCCTCGTCTCAATTTCTTTTATAAACATTTGTGCTTTTTTTTTTCTCTCTTCTCATTTGGTATCAATCCCTTCTCAGTTTTGTTTCTGCTTTGATGTTCTATTATCTCTTATTAGTATGCATGTACATATTCATTCTATTATGCTTTTAAAAACATTGCTTAAAGGTGGTTTGTTAAATTACTAATTACAAAAATGTGCTAAAGCAGTTCTTTCCAGGCTTATATTTATTTCAAATTGCTTCTAATTGGGATAGATCCATAAAAAAGAATCATCTCGTTTTGAGGAAGGTCCTAATAGATGGGAGTCATATGGTCCATATGACTCGATGATACTTCCCTATCACCTAATATATGGTATAGGACAAATATAAAATAAGAGACAACATTGCACAGCCAATTTCAATTCTTCTCATATGGCCACAATTTCTTAAAATAAGAGAAGAAAACATTCTTAAAGCAATGCAATTGCTTCTTTTAAAGAAATAGATTGCTTATTCTGGCGTTTAGGGAGTGAGGATCCCATGTCCTACCTCTCCTAGTCAGTTTTGGCTCCAGGCAATATAAAATTAATAGACTGAGTTAAGCAAAAGGCATATTTGCAGTCATCTGTGGATTAAAGTGAAATTAAACATGCTGGTGCCAATTTTTAAACACATTTCTACAATGTGGTAAACCAATCTTGCTGCATTTGCTTGAAGACAAAAGGCCAATTAAGGTGATAGTAGAGGTTACAATGATGGGTCCAAATTCATAAAACAGTGCCAACCTGTACACATTATAATTACAACCTCTGCAATATTATTCTACATGCATTTAAATATAATTGGGCTTGGAAGGATTAAATTTATTGGTAAATGTTGATTTCACCATATACATGCAAACCAATTAAAAATATTTCCATAGATGAAAATTGAAATGTACAGATAGGCAAAGTAAGAAACATGCTGCTTGAGAACTTATTAGAATTTGATTTAAAGATCTTTCCTTTGTATATTTTTATATGTGATATTGAGAACTTGTGTTTTAATGATTATCAAACTTTAACTTTTTGAATTTCAATATTTACTGTCATTAAATGATTGTCTGACCTCCCCCCCCAAATTTCTTGCAACTGTTAAAATTTAAATAGATTTAAAAAAAATCTCTAAAAATAAATATGGATATCTGTTAAAATTATTAAAAATAAAAATCAAATGTTGCCAACCCCAAAGATAATCCAAGATAGGCTATAGAAACCAACCAAATGACATGCCTCCTTGCAAACTCCTTCAGACTTTCTTGATATGTATAATGTTCCCAATCTAAAGCCAAAATGGAGAGAATGATCCATGTTTTAAATAATAATTAATAATAAAAAGTTGTAAAAAGAACAGGAGTACTTGTGGCACCTTAGAGACTAACAAATTTATTTGAGTATAAGCATTCGTGGGCTACAGCCCACTTCTTTGGATGCATAGAATGGAACATATATTGAGGGGGGACACACAAACAAACACACACACACAGAGCATGAAAAGGTGGGAGTTGTCTTACCAACTCTGAGAGGCCAATTAAGTAAGAGAAAAAAACTTTTGAAGTGATAACCAAGATAGCCCGGTACAGACAGGTTGATAAGAAGTGTGAGAATACTTACATGGGGAGAGAGATTCAATGTTTGTAATGGCTCAGCCATTCCCAGTCTCTATTCAAGCCTAAGTTGATTGTATCTAGTTTGCATATCAATTCAAGATCAGCAGTTTCTCATTGGAGTCTGTTTTTGAAGCTTTTCTGTTGCAAAATTGCCACCCGCAGGTCTGTCATTGAGTGACCAGACAGGTTAAAGTGTTCTCCTACTGGTTTTTGAATGTTATGATTCCTGATGTCAGATTTGTGTCCATTTATTCTTTTGTTTGGCCAATGTACATGGCAGAGGGGCATTGCTGGCACATGATGGCGTATATCACATTGGTAGATGTGCAGGTGAACGAGCCCCTGATGGCATGGCTGATGTGATTAGGTCCTATGATGATATCACTTGAATAGATATGTGGACAGAGTTGGCATCGGGCTTTGTTGCAAGGATAGGTTTCTGAGTCAGTGTTTTTGTTCAGTGGTGTGTGGTTGCTGGTGAGTATCTGCTTCAGGTTCGGGGATTGTCTGTAAGCAAGGACAGTGCTTGGGAGAGAGTATTCATGTTTGTGTGGATAAGTATCATGCTGGTAAGGATGCAAATTTTGGAGACTGATATTGTGTGGGGTATGAGTGTTGTTTAACACATGGAAGCAGATCCTCAGCTGGTGTAAATAGTGTAAATTGGCATCAAGGGTATTACAAACATAGGATTTTCCCCCCTGGCATTTGAGAGTTTCCACTTCTGTCAGAAAATACACTTAAGCATCCTTAACTTGAAGATAACTAAGTTTTTTGTGAAAATTTCCTAGTTTTATAGAGAGGCCAAGGCCCAGGGCTGGAGATTGCTGGAAGGGATGAAGAAAGGGACTAGTTTGGATTGCTGGATCCAGACAAATGCTCCTATCTCCTTCATTTAAGACTTTTCACACCTGAGGAGAAAGTTTAAATTAGTACTCCAGCTTCCTCCATCTGCCACTTAAGATATTTCACATGAAGCAGCAGGAACCTGGCAGTCTGAAAAGTTTGGAGGGCTGGGCAAGAAAGCTTGAGCATCAGTTAAAGCTTTCTAAAGACTGATACTGTATTGAGTAAAAACAACATGGAGTCTGGTGGCACCTTAAAGACTAACACATTTATTTGGGCATAAGGTTTCCTGGGTAAAAACCCCACCTCTTCAGATGCATGTTGTGTGAATGTTGTTTTAACTTATGGGAGCAAATCTTCAGCTGGTGTAAATTGTTTTAGCTCCATTGATGCCAACAAAGTGTAAAGTTTTAGATGGAGCAGATATGATTGTTTTACTAGCTGCCTACTTTCTCTAGCCCTGTTGCTTGGCCAGCTCCTCACCTAAAACCATCAGTCTTCATCCACTACTTTAAATTCTAGGCAGGAACTATCAGCCATACATGCACTGACTCTAGTCCAGTAGTCTACTTTCACTGCTCAATCCAGTTTTCTTCCATAAAGCCTTAAGCACTAAAGTATTGTGTATATATCAGTTTTACACATACATAGAATTTATTTTATATTTAGAATGGCAATATTTCCTCAGATCCAATAGTAGCAGGAACAACATCTTGCGCTTCAAAGCCCCAAATACATTAGGACAGTAGCAGCATCACCCAAAACAACCCACTGGGAGCCAGTGTATGAATTCAGACTTAGGGATCCAAATTAGGTTCCTATAAAACATCAACAGAAGAGGAGGCAGGGATTCAGAAGCCTAACATTAGTGCCAAGGCTCTGATTCATCAGTGCCAGAAGCATCAGCTTCCTCTTTCTTCCCTCCCCTCAAATATGAGCAGCAGCTACCACAATTGAAGATGCTTGTTGTTATATTGGTTCCTTACTCCAGAGCTTGGCTAAGGATGGCTGCTTAGGAAAGTAATAATCTAAAAATCTCTAGTTACCTCTCCTCTAATAGGTCATCAAACAAGGCATCTAAAGACTTAGATATTGTTTCTCCACAAGATGTAATATAGATCTCCATTAGGGTCTGATTCCCTTTTATGCTAAGGCCACTTTACACTGCTCTAGCAATAAAAAATACTCCCACTTTAAGACCCTTTTACATGGCCAAAGTGACAAAGTCGCCTTTGTGAAAATGACAATCGGTCGCTATGAGGAATGTATCATATATGGAAATAATCCAACAATGATTCCACCAATATTTAGCCACCTTTAGGTAATTGGGTGTGCAGAGTAAAATTGATTTTTATTGATTTATTTGTTGTCAACAAAGAGCTTGATCTTGATAATAAGGTTGTCATTGCAAGTTCAGGTCATGTAACAATGACAGAATGTGCACCAGATGAGTGCATGACACATAACTGATCCTTAATGTGGATTGGTGAGGTTACACCCAAGATGATGTACATTTGCACATTGCATTGTTTCCATAGGGGCTAAAATTTTCAACTGGTGTGACTGCACTGATGGACTTGCATCACAAGAGAACTTGGCCACTACAACTGTTTCCCTCACATCTTCCCTGTATTAATTTAAGTTTAATGCCACTTAAAATGTGCACACAGTTCAAAAGGTGACACCAGGATCAAAGGTTTCTTGTAGACAATACTGTTCATTCTTATTCAATTTTCCCCATAGCTTAGATAGAGGATACTACCTAGTTTATAAAATGTCTGTTGTAATGACAGATTGGTGCTTGTGTACAAAAGGGAAACACAAATGACACAATTAACCACCGTTGGAAGCATTTAAGACCTATTATTGTTGCTTCCAGAAATGTCAGCAGCATTGTTGTCAGGACTAAAAATAGAATAAAACAGCAAAAGAGGGGGGGGAAAAACACTAAAGCAAAAAACAAACAAAACATTGTATTGTGCTCTGAAGGCTGCTAAATTCGGGATTTGGTTGACTGTCAATAGGAGCAAATGCTAAGTTAGCTCTCTGCTAATAGTTTTGCTAGAAATTCAATGCCATGCATTCCAGACAGTCAACTACTCCGCTGGGTGTGATAGACTGTACCCTATGTTCACCACTATTACAGGACTATGCTAAATCTTGTACAAAGTATGCCTTGTGAGGTATCATTTGAAAACTTATAATTTGCTGATCATTAAGTGCAATGTTGCTGCACATATTTTACCAGGACAATAAAGTTATAAGATTCTACTGTATGATGTTACTAAGGCATATTCCAAATCTGGGGAAACAGTCCAAACCAGTTCCTCAGAGAAAAAAGGCAAATGGATGTCTCAGCCAGGTGTCAACAAAATCAAATGGACAATAACCTAGGTAAACAGCCATTCTTTGGCAGAAAGGGGTGTGAGTGAGAAATTTCCATCTTGGCAAACAGACTTGCTGTCGCCTGAACCCCAGCTGGAGATGATTCTCAAAGGAGAAAAATGCTATAAGAAAGGAGAAACAGAGGACACAAATCACCTCTCTCCCCTCATCTCTACTCACTGCATCAACAAAGTTTGAAAGACAAAGACAGCATTATTGAACTAGGGGAGTGGTCCTGGTTGAAAGATCCAGCAAGACTGCTACAAGCATTTCGTGAGTGAAATCTTTGCTTTGAATTCACTTAGCTGCATTAGTTTCTTTTCTATTTCTTTGTAACTAATTCTGACTTTTATGCCTCATTACTTGTAATCACTTAAAATCTTTCTTTCTGTATTATTATTTTATCTAAACCAGTGTATGTTTGAAGTGTTTGGGAACCTCCATTTAGGATAACAGGATTTGTGCATATTGTTTAAAGAAAAGGCAGACTTTCTATGAGCTTGTATTGTCCAAGAGGGTGCTGGGCAGTACAAGATGCACATTTCTAGGGACAAGTCTGGGACTGGGAGTTTGCTAGTGTCACTCTAATGTAATTCAGGAGTGGCTGGCTAAAGAGTACTCATAGCTCATCTGGGAGTAATTTACATGCTAGTGGCTGAGTGAGAGCAGGCCAGGAGTGGTTGTTCTCAAAGCAAAGCACTGTAAAAGGCACCTCAGGTTGAAGAATTGAGGGGAAACAGGTGTTCAGCAAACCAGATTGCACCCTGAGGAATGTCACAGTGGGGTACTTAGTTAGAGGTGATCTCTCAGACAACTCCCTACTAGACTAATCAGAGCTTTAAAAAAATTATAACCAACATCTTAAATTGCACTCAGGAAGCCAGTCTGGAGTGTGAGCACAGTGAAATATTGCTTTAGCAAGCCACATTACTTAGAAAGGGATAAACTACCTTCTCCAGACTTAGCACTGGATGTTATTTAGCTATAGCTGAAAAAGATATGGCATGGATGTCTGCTGCAAGGGCCACAGTAACATAATGAATTCAATATTTGAATTCAGTATTTAACCCCTTACAAAACACACAGAGTTAAGTACTTGCTATCATGTGAAAAGAGGGACTAATGTGACATGGGTTATTTGGTTAACCAAACATTTTGATAAGTTCATTTTAAGTAGCCTATATAAGAGTTGAAAATTATATTGATGCATATCATTATAGATCCGGAATTAAATTGTTCTTTGAAAAGTGAAGTGTTCTGAGTGATTTATAATTATAGGGATTTTACCTAAAGAAATTCTACTTTAGCAAAAAGGTTTGGTGTCTTTATTTATAGTCCCTTCCTAGTGCTCGCCAGGATAGTTTGGAGGGTTTAGAACTGGAGTCTGAAGTTATAAATTTCTGTTGAAAAGTACCCTAAAACTGGTAGCAATTTGAAACCTCAGAGAAAACCAGTTGTTTATCTATTCAACAGTAATTTTTACAGTCTTAGAATCATAGAAATACAGGGCTGGAAGGAACCTCGAGAAATCATCAATTCCAGCTGCCTGCACTGTAGCAGTACCAAGTAAACTTAGACCATCTTTGACAGGTGTTTGCCCAACCTGTTCTTAAAAACAAGGGATTCTACAACCTCCCTTGGAAGCCTATTCCAGAGCTTAACTACCCTTGTAGTTAGAAATGTTTTCCTAATATGTAACCTAAATCTCCCTTGCCATAGATTAATCCCATTATTTCATGTCCTACCTTCAGTGGACATGGAGAACAATGGATCACTGTCTTCTTGATAATAGCCCTTAATATATTGAAGATTATCAGCTCCCCCCTTCCATCTTCTTTTCTCAAAACAAAACATACCCAGGTGTTGTGTTTTAACCTTTCCTAATAGGTCAAGTTTTTTTAAATCTTATCGTTTTTATTGCTTTCCTCTCAACTCTCCAATTTGTTCCCATCTTTCCTAAAGTGGAGCATCCAGAATTGGACACCATACTCTAGCTGAGGCTCCACAAGGACCGCGTAGAGAGGGACAATTACCTCTTCATGTCTTGCATATGACACTCCTGTTAATATACTCCAGAATGATACTAGTCGTCTTCTCAACTGGATCACATGGATGACTCATATTCCATTTGTAATCCCCTATCACCCCAGATCCTATTCAGCAGTACTACAATCTAGACAGTCACTCCCCATTTTGTGTTTGTGCATTTCATTTTTCCTTTCTAAATGTAGGACTTTTTCCACTTATCTTCATTGAATTTCATCTTGTTGAATTCAGACCAATTCTCCAATTTAAGGTGGTTTTGCATTCTAATTCTGCCCTCCAATGTGCTTGCAACCCCTCCCAGCTGGGTGTCATCTGCAAATTGTATATGCATACTCTCCACTCCAGTGTCCAAGTCATTAATGAAAATGCTGAATAGTTCCAGACCCAGGACTGATCCCTGTGGGATCCCAGTAGATACACCCTCCCAGTTTGGCCATGAACCATTGATAACTACCCTTTAAGTATAGTCTTTCAACAAATTGTGCACCCACCTAACAGTAACTTCATCTAGATCACATTTTCTCAGTTCTTTATATATCTACCCCTATATAATATCAAAGTAATACTCATTTTTGTTATATTTTAAATTTGAATGAGAAACTAATCACTAAAGGAAGAGGTTAGCAACATATTCAACTGAGTAGCCAAATAAATGTGATTCTAACTACACAGGGAATACAAGCCATATATCCTTGGAAACCTGTAAACATTTGTTGTATTTTATCACTACAATGATTATAAAAGGGAAAACAATATCAAAGACTTACAATCTGGGGAATGCAGAACACATTTAAAAGTGTACCCTATAAAATTAAAAAGCCTACATGTTTTTGGGCCTGTAGCAAGGTGGCTTGCCCTTGCCCCCAACAACTGGAGGGCCTGGGGCTAGCCTGAGAAAGTTTGAGTGATTGCCTACAACAAGCAACAGGAACCTGCAGGGAAGATCTGGAAACTGTAGGGAATGAGCAAGGCTTCTATAGGAAGGACCCTGACATCAGGAGAATTTGGAGGCCAGAGCCCAGAAAGCAAGAGGCTCCTATGGGAAATCTGACTCAGACTGGGCCTGGAGGCCAGAGCCAGAAGGCTGAGCTCCAGCTAGGAAGAGCTGGGTGGTCTGGCTGAGAGAATAGACTGGGATAAAGAGTTCTGGTTAGGATAGAAGATGCCAGAATATGAAGCATGAATATTCTTGTTTTGGTGATGGAGCTTATTTTGGGTCCCTGATTATTGTTTTGAACTGTTATTAAACTAGTTCCAGATAGTTGTGGTGTTAACACAGAGGCTTGTGTGCAATTCTTAAGGAGCTATGAAGAGGAGAAATAGAGACAGGATGCTGCAGAATGACCTCTGCCCATGAGGGATGTACTCAGAAGGTGGTTAACCTTGCTACGCGGTTCTATCTAAGCAGGTAGCAATCTTTTTAAAAAAAAATTTAAGAGGATTTCTTGTTTTGACAAACTTATTTTTTTCCAAAAAATTTCTACCAGTTCTAATGAACAGTAAACAATAATTAATGGTCACTGGCACTGTGGCTACAAAGTGAACTGACAACTACTTACAACAGAAGGGGAATAGGGAAATGGGCTCTATCCAGGCAGGGGGTAAAGAAGTTAGTCCTTGAGTCCCACCAATCTTGTGATTCATCTAAAATAGAAGATACAGTATGTTTCCTAATTAAAAAAACAACATGGGATATGATGAGAAATCTGGGGTGGTAGTGCCAGGGTCAGCTGAGAGAAAAAATCTCAAACTTTTTAACTTCACATTGTAAGCAGGTATGGAAGCAATAGACACCGTCCAGATGCATGGATCAGACAGAAGCCCTGTAATTTGTGTATGAAGATCCTTTCTCATTGGTGCCACAAACCCAGTCCTTCTTGGGGTGAAGGATAGAAGCCACAACCAGAGAGAGGAGAGAGAGATGAAGAAACACTCAGCTAATCTTTTTGTTTGCCTTCTGGTAAGAGAAACCCAAACAGCCTTCTTTAGGTGGAAAAGGCTCCAATGTTCATAAATGCAAAGTCATGCACATTGGAATACATAATCCCAACTACACATAAAATGATAGGGTCTAAATTAGCTGTTACCACTCAAGAAAGCGATCTTGGAGTCATTGTGGATAGTTCTCTGAAAACATCCACTCAATGTGCAGCAGCTCTCAAAGTGAACAGAATGTTGGGAATCATTAAGAAAGGGATAGATAATAAGACAGAAAATATCATATTGCCTGTATATAGATCCATGGTATGCCCACATCTTGAATACTGCGTGCAGATGTGGTCACCCCATCTCCAAAAAGATATATTGGAATTGGAAAAGATTCAGAAAAGAGCAACAAAAATGATTAGGAGTATAGAACAGCTGCCATATGAGGAGAGATTAATAAGACTGACTTTTAAGCTTGGAAAAGAGATGACTAAGGGGGGATATGATAGAGGTCTATAAAATCATGATTGGTGTAGAGAAAGTAAATAAGGAAGTGTTATTTACTCCTTCTCATAACAGAAGAACTAGGGGTCACCAAATGAAATTAATAGGCAGTAGATTTAAAACAAACAAAAGGAAGTGTTTTTTTTCACACAACACAGTCAACCTGTGGAACTCCTTGCCAGAGAATGTTGTGAAGACCAAGGTTCTAACAGGGTTTTAAAAATAACTAGATAAGTTTATGAAGGATAGGTCCATCAATGGCTATTGGCCAGGATGGCTAGGGATGGTGTCCTTAGCCTTTGTTTGCCAGAAGTTGGGAATGGGCGACAAGGGATGGATCACTTGATGATTACTGTTCCGTTCATTTTCTCTGGGGCTTTGGCCACTGTCGGAAGACAGGATACTGAGCTAGATGGACCTTTGGTCTGACCCAGTATGCCGTTCTTATGTTCAATCAATGGGGCAAGAATTGTCAGCTATAGAGAAGCTCTTGACAAAATTGCCTACAAGAATGTGAAGGCTCCATGGAGCTATTGAAACATACTGAAGACTGCTTAGAGAGGTTGTCAAAGTAACCTGTCCAAATACCCGTAAAAAAACCATTTCCATCCCTTCCCCACTGAAAGCCTACAGTTCTGGTTATTCTGGATACTGTCAATAGGGCACTTACTCCCTAGAGTGGAAATATGTGTGTCTCTCCTCAAAACAAAGGTGTTCTAAAAATCTGTTAGTAAGTATTGAAAAATGCTGAAAGTTCAACAATAGTACCTCCTTGTAGTAGTAAATGTATTAATGTATTTCTGAGAGAACTGGCATCATCTACTTAGAGTTGTGAGCTGAATACATCTTTTAGGCTCTTGTAGAAAACTAGAAGAGCCTTCACCAATAAGGCTTAAAAAATCTGAAGTTCAAATTAACAAAATGTCTATGTGAACAGTAGACCAGCAAAAGTTGAATTCCTTTATTAGTGATCAATGCTAGAAAAATGGTGGTTTTTTTTTTTCTTTTTTTCCCCATAAGGCAATTACCAGTGTCTTCCACAGTAGCCATAAAAGCAAGCAGCTGCACAAAAACTTATTTAATTTCATGGAGACTATTTTCTTTTTTATTAGGCTACAGTTACAATTATCTTTGCTATATCACTATAAAGAGGACATTCAATGCAATATTAAACCTCAGACACTCTTGAAAGTATCAGAATTCTCTGAAGGAAAAAAGTATATTTTTAAATGACTTTACAGAGGATTTATGGTAAATATTTTTTTCTCTGACAATTCAAACTCTATTTTTCCTCTGTCACTATCAGGCTAACTGCTTCCAAAAATAAAGTTCTAGTAACTGTAGCCCTATAACAGGGAAAAGATTAAACTTATGCAGTTTGTTTTGCTTTGCAGTGTTGCACAAGCTGGACTCAACAATATCTCCACTAATCTGTCAGAGGTTTTATGAAACCTTAAAGTAAGAGTTTGGCAATATATGAGAATAAATTCAATCTGTCTAGGACTCTGGCATGTTTATTCTCTTTGGTAATCTAGGTGGCCAATCCTTAGGAGGTACAAACATATTTGACACTAATTGCCACTGCAGATTTTGCAGAGCCAGAAGAGATGCTTTTCTTACAGTACAGATGTATGTTATATCACAATGAGTCAAATTGTGCCTAGACATTATGCAGGTGAATGTGCAGAGGGTGTCCAAGGATTCTTTCCTGCTCTTTGTCCCAGCTTGTGTAGACTGTATATGTAGATCCAGGTACAGTTGCAGTTTTGCATTCAGTATTTTAAAATTAACAGTTTAGCTCTAGACTGTGGATCCCTTGTTTCTTCAGGGCTAGTTACGCACTGAAGTTGATGTATGAACTTCAATAAGACTCCTCCTTCAGTAGTTGGAGAATGGCAATGGATGACCCCTGCAGTTCAGTTTGCAGATGCAAGAGACTCCTATTGTATCTGTCTTCCATTGGTTTCTCTGAAGTACACATTTTTGGGTGGAGTTACATGAGGAATACCTCCTCATTGAATTGACTGCACACATTCTTGCAATGTTTTACATGCAAATAAAGTAGATAAGTTTGTCTTATGAAGGTCTCTCTCACTCATGCATGCTAGCTGGTGGCATTTGTTTATAGATAACACTGTTGAATCAGGAATTTGTCTAAAATTTTCTTTACCTCTTTTGAATGTAATTTCACCAAAGCTGCATTGAAGTCTTATATTAATTCTTATACTTGGATCCGCTGCATATTTAAAAATCTATTCTCAAGCTTTCTGACAACGTTTGTTTTGTCTCATTATTAGTGTAACCCTTCTGCCAGGTGGAGCCACCAGCAACAAGGGCTGGGTTCAGTATCTAGGGGTTCCTTTTCAACAATACAACACAAAACCGTCTTGAGCCCCCATCCACTGACCTGGGACAATTACACACCACTCCCTGAAGCCTCTAAGAGGCTATACTTCCCCTCTCACAAGCACAGAGTCTGAGTGTAGCAAAAACTTTTAATAAAAGGAGGGAGTAACTCTGCATTAATTTGGGAAAACACCACACCTGTGGATCATAAACATAAACCATGAGCAAAAGAACCACCCCCAAGTAAGTGTGCAGTGTCCTTTTCCCCTCAGGTTCTTAAATCCAGCAACCCAAAAGTCCCTTTAATGTGCCTGTCCCTTCTCTGCACCCTACTCACAGTTGCTATCCTTGGCCAGTGCAGCCCCTGAGTCCAGAGGTTCATCCACAGAGTTCACCTCCCACGCTGGGTGGAAGGGGGGAGGGGAGGGTAAGGAGGCACCTTACAAGCTCCACTGCTCAGGCACTTATCCAATTGATTTCTAATAACTTCAAAGGGGTTTGGATCACACCCAGCCTAACCTTGGGGAAACTACTTCATTACTCCATGCTAAGTTTATAAAGTATTTTGAGATCTATGGATCAAAAAGCACTTTATAAGTGCTAAGTACTATTACTTAATATACATCTTTAGGCTAAGCAAATAGTTAAATATACCATAGTTCTGATATGTTTCCTGGACTTGTTAATACAATAGATCATTTTTATAACTAATTATTTTTAGCTGCATATGAAGATTATCTGCTTAAGCATGTCTTTCCCCCTTCATTGAAACTGTGCACATTAACATGAATGCACAGGGTAAAGAAAAGTAAGTTATTTGCATTTTATAAATGGAATTAGCATTAATAGGTATGCATGCTCTTTCAACATTGAGATAATATAGTTGCATTTATTCCCATCCCCTAGTAGATTACAAGTGATTCCAGAATAAGATGTTCTCTAATTAAATTGTTCTAATAAGAATAACTCAGCATGATGAGCATTTAGAGCTCAGTAGTGCAAGGCTTCTGGAATAATCTCTCTCAAAGGAGATTCATAAAAACAAAAAGGAGCAGGATTATTTTTGGTTTTTTTTCAAATTGTGTTTTACATAGATTTAAATCTCAAGATCTATCTGTGTGTGTCTGCCTTTGTTTTCCAACTCATTCTTGACTTCTGAGCCCTTTCCATTATGTCTAAGTCAGTAAGGTGCTTAGCACTTCACAGTATTTGGCCCCAAGTTTGCTGACATCAGCAGAGTGACTCCACTTCAGGATCCACAGAATCTTTTTTCTTCTTTGTAGCTAATTTCCACTAGAAGAAAATAGACTGAATTTGGGAGCTTAATTTACAATCGCTTTTTTCTCTGCTTTCATACAAAGAATATTTTTCTTATTATTTGTATTACAGTACCATCTACCCATTGTGCAAACACATGCCCTCAAGAGCATATAAATAAATCAAATGAGGGGAGAGACAAGGAATTATTATCCCCATTTTAGATGTGAGCAACTGATCCACAATGTAACTGATTGACTTGCCCAAGATCATGCAGTAATCTGTGGGAGTGTCAGGAACTGAACCCAGTTCTCCTGAGTTCCAGTCAATTGCCTTAACTACACTTTCACCCATCCTCTCTGAAATAAGATTACTTTCTTAATAAATGAGTTTTAAGCAGTAGTGCCATCCTGTGATGAAAATACTCCATCACTTCTTCCCCTTCGCCTTTGCATAAGCTTACATTGTTATCCACAATCCTTATTCTTTATCTCCAGAAGTTTAGTTCGTTTGGCTGGTTGTCTCAAGTCTATGGATTACAGTAAATGACAAAGTTGCAGATAATGACAAATTGCAATTTGGGGTTTTGCAACGCTGATACATTTAGCAATTGCTGCTGCAACATTGTAGTGAGGCAGAGTGGCCTTCCTTTGATGCTGATGGCGAGCAACCACTCAAAGCCACTACAAAAGTACTTGGGTTTGTTTAAACTTTTTTAAAAATGTAAAGGCGTCTAGGGCCAATTGTCATGAACAGAAATTGAAAAGAAAAGCTTAAAAGGTTGCATGGGAGAGATAAATGACTATTTCTCTGTCATTCCCAGCCTGCCAGTGTGTGTTATGTGGCACCATGGAACACAGTCTAATGGATTAAATGGAACTATGGATTTATTGGTGCAAACCTCTGTAAGAAATGTCTTGTACAGTAACTCCTCGCTTAATGTTATAGTTATGTTCCTGAAAAATGTGACTTTAAGCGAAACAATGTTAAGCGAATCCAATTTCCCCATAAGAATTCATGTAAATAGTGGGGGGGTTAGGTTCCAGGGAATTTTTTTTCACCAGACAAGACTATATTATATATATGTATACACAGTATAAGTTTTAAACAAACAATTTAATACTGTACACAGCAATGATGATTGTGAAGCTTGGTTGACGTGGTGGAGTCAGAGGGCGGAATATTTACAAGGGAATGCCTTACTGCT
This sequence comes from Terrapene triunguis, assembly GCF_002925995.2. Lineage (NCBI taxonomy): Eukaryota > Metazoa > Chordata > Testudines > Emydidae > Terrapene > Terrapene triunguis. The sequence continues at coordinate 50,126,111 of NW_020664417.1, read as the reverse complement.
AAATGATGAACTAGCACTCGGCTGAGCCCGCAAGGGGCTCATTGTTGTTAATGTAGCCTCACACTTTACAAGGCAGCACAAATGGAGGGAGGGGCAACAGTATGGCAGACCGAGACAGAGAGACACGCCCTGGGTGTGTGTGTGTGTGAGAGAGAGATATGAGCATTGCCCCTTTAAGTACGCTGACCCCACTCTAAGTACACTGCCTTTTTAGATCAGGAAGTTGAGACAGCAGCTGCTACCTGAAAGCTCCCTCCATCCTGAGCCCTGTCATGACCCTCACTGCTCTATGGAGAAGGGGTAAGTGGGTGGCAGGAGCAGAGGGGGAGCGGGACACCCTGATATTAGTCCCCCTCTCCCTCCTCCCCCCCACAGCAAGCAGGAGGCTCCTGGTAGCAGCTCCAAGGCAGAGGGCAGGAGCAGCACATGGCAGTGGGGGGAGGGACAGCTGAACTGCCGGCAATTGATAGCCTGCTGGGTGGCTGCTACACAGGGAACTTAGGGGAGTGGGGAACTGATGGGGGGGCTGCTGGTCCACCCTGGTTCCAAGCCCCCACCAGCTGCAAAGGGCTGCTCTTTCTGCAAGCAGTGGACAAAGCAGGCGGCTCCCAAACAACACTGTAAGGGAGCATTGCACAACTTTAAACGAGCATGTTCCCTAATTGATGAGCAATGTAACAACAAAACAATGTTAACCGGTATGAATTTAAGTGAGCAATTACTGTACCTGTACATACAGTATCGTTACTGCTGGTTTGTGAAGTAACTGCTGGATTCTCACATGGCTGTGTAAAAGTGAGTTTCAAAGTGCATCATGTAGAGCATAGCCAGGCCCTCTGCTTCAAACAAATCCCCTTTTCACTCTGCAGCACATAATAGGTGAGGGCTGCATAGCGGAGAAGCAGCAAGTCATGTGCAAGCCAGTACAGCAGGTGTGATTACTGATCTGCTGTCTGTTAGCCAGGGCGATCGGCGGCGGCAATTGGGGAAAAAAAAAAAAAGCCACGATCGGCGGCGGCAGTTCAGTGGCAGGTCCTTCGCTCCTAGAGGGAGTGAGGGACCTGCCGCCCCCGAATTGCCGCAGGTGCTACCGCTCTCCCTTGGCCGCCCCAAGCACCTGCTTGTTAAGCTGGTGCCTGGAGCCGGCCCTGCTATTAGCTCACTTGAAGCAGCACAAAAATGACTTGCTCTTGTCATAGAATATCAGGGTTGGAAGGGACATCAGGAGGTTATCTAGTCCAACCCACTGCTCAAAGCAGGACCAATCCCAAACTAAATCATCCCAGCCAGGGCTTTGTCAAACCTGACCTTAAAAACATCTAAGGAAGGAGATTCCACCACCTCCCTAGGTAGCCCATTCCAGTGCTTCACCACCCTTCTAGTGAAAAAGTTTTTCCTAATATCCAACCTAAACCTCCTCCACTGCAACTTGAGACCAATACTCCTTGTTCTGTCATCTGGTACCACTGAGAACAGTCTAGCTCCATCCTCTTTGGAACCCCCATTCAGGTAGTTGAAAGCAGCTATCAAATCCCAGATACACAAGAAGTATTTTAGCACAGGATCATTACTTTGATAGTTTGTCTCCCACATCAAAACTCAACCCCTATATAAACTCACACTATTTAGAGTTAACAGAGGGTCCTGTGGCACCTTTAAGACTAACAGATGCACATGCATCTGATGAAGTGGGCATTCACCCACGAAAGCTTATGCTCCAATACATCTGTTAGTCTTAAAGGTGCCACAGGACCCTCTGTTTTTTTTTTTTTTTTTTGATCCAGACTAACACGGCTACCCCTCTGATATTTAGAGTTAATTACACTAAAGTAAACTCTGCTTTGTGTTAGCTATGATATGCTAACCAACTTTTGGGATGTAGAGTTCAGAACACAGGGAGGTAAATGTATAGCATAAATAAATGATCCAGGGTGATTTAGACATCATTTAACTTAAGTTAGGCTTGATATTCTTAGAAGGTAAGGCCATAAGGGACCATTAGATCATCTAGTCTGAGCTCATGCATACTCCCGTTAAATCAATGGGAGTTAGGTGCCTAAATACATTTCAACGTCTGGACCCAAGTCTTGGATTGAAAACTCCAAGAGATGGGAAATACACCACTGCACCAGGTAGTTTGTTCCAAGAGTGAATCACCCTCACTGTTCAAAATATGTGCCTAAATCCTAATTTGAATTTGTCAGGCTTCAGCTTTCAGCCAATTGGTTCTAGTTATGCCTTTCTCTGCTAAATTAAAGAGCAATTTAGTACCTGCTATTTTCTCTCCATGAAAGTACTTATACACTGTAATCAAGTCACCTCTCAATCTTGTTTTTGATAAGGTAAACAGATTAAGCTCTTTAAATCTCTCATTGTAAGGCATTTTCTCCAGTCCTCAAATAATTTCTCTAGCTCTTTTCTGCACCACTACAATTTGTCAATGTCCTTTTAAAATGTGGATACAGAATGTACACGCTATTCCAGTATTGGTCTCACCAGTGCTGTATACAGAGGTAAATCCTAATCACTCCCTTTGCATGCTCTCTGCTTCCCCTGCTTTATACATCAAGGATTCCATAAACCCTTTTCCCCACAAAATCACACTGGGAACTCACATTCAGTTACTTATCTTCTCTGACCTAAATCCTTTTCAGAGTCACTGGCTCCCAGGATACAGCCCATCATTCTGTTGGAGTGGCCTGCAGTCCTTGTTCCAAGATGTATAACTCTGCATTTGGCTGTATAAAACACATCTTCTTTTAATGCTTCTAGTTTATCAAGTGAACCAGATCACTTTCTATGAGTGCCCTAGCATCATCATTATTTACCATTCCCCTAATATTTGAGTCATCTGAAAGTTTTATCAGCAGTGATACTATACTTACTTCAAAATCATTGATGAAAATGTTCAATAGTATCAAGCCTAGTACCAAAACCTGCAGAACCTGATTAGAAACATCATCATTTTAATGATGATTCCCCACTTTTACTAATTACTTTTTGAGATCTGTCAGGTAGCCAATTCTTAATGCATTTGCTAATATTGCATAATGCTATTTTTAAAATCAGAATGTCATATGGCATGTGATGGGGTGTTTACCGCAAACCAATCCTGAAAGGGTTAAGGAAGCTTAAAAAGGGTCAAGTAGTGTGATAGGGCCCACAAGGGGATTAGGCTGGAGGAGCACCCCCTGATTGGAGGTTGAAGCTCACCTGAGCACGTGTGGGTTGGGCTAGTATAAAGCCAGGAAGGGATGCACTGAGGAAGTCTGCACCCACCCGCTGTGCATTAGTGAGGGAAGAAGGGAACCCTATGGAAAGAGTAGGACCCTGGCCCTGAGAGAAGGGCACACCCAGAAGAGTGGAGAAGTAAGCCTGTAGGAGTAAGCAGCAAGGTTGAGGACTGAACAGACACAGGCTGTGTTGTATGGTCCCCGGGCTGGAACCTGGAGTAGTGGGTGGGTTTCCCTAGCAGCCACTGATGGAGTGGCATTGCCTGGACATTAGGTTCAGTGACACGCTATACACCAGAAGGGGAAATCAGATAATGACCTGGCCAGAGATCTGAGTCATGAAAAGGAAGCAGCAGCTCCTGGAGTGAGAGAGGGGCCGCAGAGTCAGAGAGAGGACATTGGGGCAGGGAGACTGCATGGAGAGGCATTGGACCTGAAGAGAATCATTCCCCAGAGCAGCCCGCAGGAGGCACCATCTGTGGTGAGTGAGTACCACATGGCATGGTATTACTTTTGTAAGGTATATGAATTAACTCCCACATGGAGTTTGCCAGCTCCTGGAGCTGCAGACTAAATCTACCAAAGGACTACAATTATTATGGCTACTGGAGCCCTCTGCCCCATTTCTCAGCCTGCTTGAAGTTGGGGGTGGGGAAAGAAGGAATTGCTGGAGCAAATACAGAGATTTTTGTGTTGGATAATCTAAACAAGCAGTTACTGTACCAGTGGCAAGCCAGAGTTGCTTAGCTTCCAATGAGGGGACATCATAACCTTATGCAGAGACCGATTTAATTTCACATTTTGGCTTGGAAGCTGAGAGAGAAACAGCACAGCTCAGGGAGTTCCTGCTAAACTAACCCCCCCCCCCCCCCCCGCCCCAAAGAGTCCTTGCACTGCTGTGAGTCCTTAGCTGCATGGATCTGGCAGTGATCAGCCTCCAGCAAAGAGATATGACCTGGCACCAGCTATCAAGAGTCACCCATAATCACAGGAGGATTTCAGTCCGGGAACCAGTGAGCATGTTTGGAGGCTTGTCTCACCTAGGGTGATGAGGGAAAAAGTAGGTGACTTTTATTTAAACCAGGAACTGTGACAGTGCTGCACCACACCATCTCTGGACACCTAATCTCAGCCTACAATCTGCCTTGTGAAGGTGACATGGAGGGAGCTAGGTGTTTGGAATGGGTGACCACATTTTCAAAATGCAAAAATGGGCCCAAGAGCAGCCCTGGCCTGTGACCCTAACCCCCCAGGACAGATAGAGGGTCTGGGGCTCCCCAAAGTGGCCCAGGCTCCCTGAGCAGTCCTTACTACTGCCTAGCTCCAGCTTCTGGCCTGGCCAGAGACAGTACCTTGGGGGAAGAGGAGGAGCAGGGGGTGGGGTTGCATGGCAATGGGGGGCTGAGGCCTACCTCAACCCCCCCCCCCCCGGGAAGAGGCTGGCACCATCCCTGAGCCTCAGGCAGGTGCAGAGCAGCACTGAACAGAATCCGGGACAAATGCTGTCCTGCAGTTATTCTGGACTTGAAATGCACATTTTGGGACTGTCCTGGCTAATTAGGGATGGGTGATCACCCTAGGTTTGGAGGCGTTTGTTTATTTGTCAGTATTGGTTAGTCATTAGTTAAGCTTAACCCTTTCCTTCCCGAGATCCAATTTTCTTGTATCCAATAAACTACCCAAAATACCAATATAACAAATGGGATTGTCATTCCTTTGCTGGGTTTATTTTATTGTCCCTTGTGTACTAAATTTTACACTCCTTGCCAACTAAAAGAATTATTACCTTTCTCAAGGGATGATACCCCTGGGTGTAAGGCATAGAGAAGAGTCACCTTGGGTAGAGGCATCAGGTGCCAGAAAAAATCATGGAACCATATCCATGTGAGGAGAGGGGAGAAGCTGCTCCTAATATTGGTGATAGCAAACACTAGAGAAAGAAAAGGGAGGAAGCTTGAGCTATACCTGGGGTGGAGGAAGAGGACATGCACAAAAGTAGGTATATTACTTCTACATAGTTAGCTTTACGAACCAAATTTGTAACCTCAAAGAATGAATGTAATCCAAATATATTGTGTGTAATGTAATCCGAAAGGTATACACATTGTGATGGGCTTTGACACAGCTGTGGTTGCCACCAGTCCCAATTTGACTAAGACACTTTTAAGTTGATAGTTATCATCCCATATCTTGCTGTGGGATGGAAACTGTCTACGCTTCTTTCTTATGCTCAGGATTATCTACAGACACAGGGCACAGTGCTGCTCTGTTTCTGTTGTGCTATTCTATTTGCTGCAATATTCACTTTAGATGTAACCAGAAAAGGTCAAAGCCCAGCAGTCTCAGAAAAAGAGGGAGGAGGGGACCTTCACTAAAACAAACTGTGTGTGTATAATTAAAACTTTATAACTTTTCTCAGTGAACCATCCCTTCAAGAAACAGCTGTCTAGAGTTTTAGAAAGTAACTGGAAATCCTTCCATATTTATTTATTTTCCTATAATTTATTCAGTCAAAATATGCCAAATGAACATTCATGCTGCAAAGAGAAGCATGCAAATGTCAGGAAACACTAACAAGAAATGATCAAAGACACTCCTTTCTGAAACCTGTCTCATTTGGTGTGCAAATTGACAGCAAATGAATGAGGGATCTACAGTGAAGGAAGCAGACATTTTGCATATTCAAATCTCTCATTTCCTACATGGTTTGGGGGAACTGTTTATGGTTCTTCCCGTGTGTTCTGATTTTCAGGAAGTCTGGCTAGAAAACAAGTATTCTGTTTTGTGGGAAAAATTGAGATTTTGAAATTTTTTATTCATCATTGGAATGAACTAAAGACTTTTTTCAAATCTTTTCATGAGAAAAAGATAAGAACCCTAGAGTAGCTGATTGCCCAATAGTTCGGGCACTCACTTGGGATCTGAGAAACCACGTGCAAGTCCCTCCTGTGCCTGATTCAGAGCAGGGACTTGAACTCTCTGGGCTCCTATGTAACTGTATTAACCACTGGGCTATTGGCTTTTCTGCAGGGGGCATCTCTGGACCTGAGAAGCTTTCTTGTCAAAACTGCATCTTTTTTTTTTTTAAACAAAATTTAATCAAAAATTTTCATCAGCTCTAGTTTTCCGTGAATTTTTTTCTCACCAAACACCAGTGACACTGTGCTGTTGATTTCACAGCTGAAAGTATTAGCAGCAGCGTTCTTCTTTTGTATGGCTTAGAATCAGCAATGTTAGGTGTCCAAGTCTGGGTTGGCAATCCAATTAATTGCTTCACGTGATAGCAGATGGCAGAGATACTATCAGGATATGATATCACTTGGGACATTGATGAGATGTTCCATAGTTTGATGTCTGTTTCCACAGTCACAAGTAGGATTGTGTCTCATTCCCAATTTATGGAGAAGGCAATGTGCAGATGTGATTCAAAGTGGAAGTTTTCTGTGGAAGTGAAAAGCCCCTAGGTTTATTCATTGGGTCCTCATTAACAATGTTAATAAGCCAGACAGGTAGCCTTTACAAATATTCCCCTTCCTTTATGTTGCTGAGTGAGGATAGATTCAGACAGATGCATTAATCAAAATTACACAACCTGTTTGGAGAGGCCATTTAGTTAATTTTCTAAAAGAGCCTATCATTATGGTTTTGAAAATGTCCATCTTACACATGGGTTGCCTTCTGTTGCTACCACCTACTTCCTTTCTAAATCACTTTGCCATTTTTCAGTTACAAAAGCACCAAAAATGATTACTTCAATAACACATTTTTTTCATTCCAATGCACATTCTGTACATGAGTATTGAAGTTTGAAGTTGACATCAGCCCATGCCACAAGATTCAAATAGATATCCAGATGAGAACTTTCTCAAAATTCTAATCCTGGGTTTAATTGGGTTTATTATAGTTAAGGGGGCCAGCCACACTGTTCAGATCCAAATCTGAACTTCCTACAATTGCAGGGGTGTTTCAGATTGGACACAATCTGTTTGAAGTATTTGAAATGATAAAAGATTGTTTTAAGTTCCCTGCCATATGAGTTTGATTCTCTCCAAGTCTTTACTTAGATCAGCAAAAATACTGTACTGATAAAACAGGAACAGAATTCTTTCAGCAATCATGTCCTTTGTTATAATCTCAGGTAATGGGAGATAGCAGTGGACTATTGATCTCAATCATAGTATATTATTTGATTGAATAATATACTGCAGACTACGTGGCTCTGGGAAGAAGGATAAAGGAGTTTGAGGCGCAAGTGGTGTTCTCATCCATCCTTCCTGTGCAAGGAAAAGGCCTGGGTAGAGACCGTTGAATCGTGGAAGTCAACGAATGGCTACGCAGGTGGTGTCGGAGAGAAGGCTTTGGATTCTTTGACCATGGGATGGTGTTCCAAGGAGGAGGAGTGCTAGGCAGAGACGGGCTCCACCTAACAAAGAGAGGGAAGAGCACCTTCGCCAGCAGACTGGCTAACCTAGTGAGGAGGGCTTTAAACTAGGTTCACCGGGGGAAGGAGACCAAAGCCCTGAGGTAAGTGGGGAAATGGGATCCTGGGAGGAAGCACAAGCAGGAGAGAGCAAGAGGGGAGGACTCCTGCCTCATACTGAGAAAGAGGGACGATCGATGAGTTATCTTAAGTGCCTATACACAAATGCAAGAAGCCTGGGAAACAAGCAGGGAGAACTGGAAGTCCTGGCACAGTCAGGGAACTATGATGCGATTGGAATAACAGAGACTTGGTGGGATAACTCACATGACTGGAGTACTGTCATGGATGGATATAAACTGTTCAGGAAGGATAGGCAGGGCAGAAAAGATGGGGGAGTTGCGTTGTATGTAAGAGAGGAGTATGACTGCTCAGAGCTCCGGTATGAAACTGCAGAAAAACCTGAGAGTCTCTGGATAAAGTTGAGAAGTGTGAGCATCAAGGGTGATGTTGTGGTCGGAGTCTGCTATAGACCACCAGACCAGGGGGATGAGGTGGACGAGGCTTTCTTCTGGCAACCAGCAGAAGTTGCTAGATCGCAGGCCCTGGTTCTCATGGGAGACTTTAATCACCCTGATATCTGCTGGGAGAGCAATACAGCGGTGCACAGACAATCCAGGAAGCTTTTGGAAAGTGTAGGGGACAATTTCCTGGTGCAAGTGCTGGAGGAACCAACTAGGGGCAGAGCTTTTCTTGACCTGCTGCTCACAAACAGGGAAGAATTAGTAGGGGAAGCAAAAGTGGATGGGAACCTGGGAGGCAGTGACCATGAGATGGTCGAGTTCAGGATCCTGACACAAGGAAGAAAGGAGAGCAGTAGAATACAGACCCTGGACTTCAGAAAAGCAGACTTTGACTCCCTCAGGGAACAGATGGGCAGGATCCCCTGGGAGAATAACATGAAGGGCAAAGGGGTCCAGGAGAGCTGGCTGTATTTTAAAGAATCCTTATTGCGGTTGCAGGAACAAACCATCCCGATGTGTAGAAAGAATAGTAAATATGGCAGGCGACCAGCTTGGCTTAACAGTGAAATCCTTGCTGATCTTAAATGCCAAAAAGAAGCTTACAAGAAGGGGAAGATTGGACAAATGACCAGGGAGGAGTATAAAAATATTGCTCAGGCATGCAGGAGTGAAATCAGGAAGGCCAAATCACACTTGGAATTGCAGCTAGCAAGAGATGTTAAGAGTAACAAGAAGGGTTTCTTCAGGTATGTTAACAACAAGAAGAAAGTCAAGGAAAGTGTGGGCCCCTTACTGAATGAGGGAGGCAACCTAGTGACCGAGGATGTGGAAAAAGCTAATGTACTCAATGCTTTTTTTGCCTCTGTCTTCACGAACAAGGTCAGCTCCCAGACTACAGCACTGAGCAGCACAGTATGGGGAGAAGGTGACCAGCCCTCTGTGGAGAAAGAAGTGGTTCGGGACTATTTAGAAAAACTGGACGTGCACAAGTCCATGGGGCTGGATGCGCTGCATCCGACGGTGCTAAAGGAGTTGGTGGATGAGATTGCAGAGCCATTAGCCATTATTTTTGAAAACTCATGGCGATCGGGAGAGGTCCCGGATGACTGGAAAAAGGCTAATGTAGTGCCCATCTTTAAAAAAGGGAAGAAGGAGGATCCAGGGAACTACAGGCCAGTCAGCCTCACCTCAGTCCCTGGAAAAATCATGGAGCAGGTCCTCAAGGAATCAATTATGAAACACTTAGAGGAGAGGAAAGTGATCAGGAACAGTCAGCATGGATTCACCAAGGGGAAGTCGTGCCTGACTAACCTAATTGCCTTCTATGAGGAGATAACTGGCTGTGTGGATGAGGGGAAAGCAGTGGATGTGTTATTCCTTGACTTTAGCAAAGCTTTTGATACGGTCTCCCACAGTATTCTTGCCGCCAAGTTAAAGAAGTATGGGCTGGATGAATGGACTGTAAGGTGGATAGAAAGCTGGCTAGATCGTCGGGCTCAACGGGTAGTGATCAATGGCTCCATGTTTAGTTGGCAGCTGGTTTCAAGTGGAGTGCCCCAAGGGTCGGTCCTGGGGCCGGTTTTGTTTAATATCTTTATTAATGATCTGGAGGATGGTGTGGACTGCACTCTCAGCAAGTTTGCAGATGACACTAAACTGGGAGGCGTGGTAGATACACTAGAGGGTAGGGATTGGATACAGAGGGACCTAGACAAATTAGAGGATTGGACCAAAAAAAACCTGATGAGGTTCAACAAGGACAAGTGCAGAGTCCTGCACTTAGGACGGAAGAATCCCATGCTACAGACTAGGGACCGAATGGCTGGGTAGCAGTTCTGCAGAAAAGGACCTAGGGGTCACAGAGGATGAGAAGCTGGATATGAGTCAACAGTGTGCTCTTGTTGCCAAGAAGGCTAACGGCATTTTGGGCTGTATAAGTAGGGGCATTGCCAGCAGATCGAGGAACGTGATCGTTCCCCTTTATTTGACATTGGTGAGGCCTCATCTGGAATACTGTGTCCAGTTTCGGGCCCCACACTACAAGAAGGATGTGGAAAAATTGGAAAGAGTCCAGCGGAGGGCAACAAAAATGATTAGGGGTCTGGAGCATATGACTTATGAGGAGAGGCTGAGGGAACTGCGATTGTTTAGTCTCCAGAAGAGAAGAATGAGGGGGGATTTGATAGCTGCTTTCAACTACCGGAGCGGGGGTTCCAAAGAGGATGGAGCTCGGCTATTCTCAGTGGTGGCAGATGACAGAACAAAGAGAAATGGTCAAAGTTGCAGTGGGGGAGGTCTAGGTTGGATATTAGGAAAACCTTTTTTACTAGGAGGGTGGTGAAGCACTGGAATGCGTTACCTAGGGAGGTGGTGGAGTCTCCTTCTTTGGAGGTTTTTAAGGCCCGGCTTGACAAAGCCCTGGCTGGGATGATTTAGTTGGGAATTAGTCCTGCTTTGAGCAGGGGGTTGGACTAGATGACCTCCTGAGGTCCCTTCCAACCCTGATATTCTATGATTCTATGATTCTATGAATGGCTACAATTTGACAGTTTACATTGATGCTGAGCAAATATCGTCCAGAATTACTGTCAACTGTGTGATCTTTACACTGTTAGCCCCCACAAATAAGAGCCGTTGGAGCAAAAAGAAGAACCCAATTAAATTTTTTGCACAGTTAGATATCCAGGCACAAAATGGTCTCCTGTCTTCTTGTTTCTGGCACATTTACAGGTTTATAATATCATGCAAATTTCCTTCTCACTTCTAAACCAGAATTCAAAATGGCAAGACGAGATAGAAGAAAAACATACATACACCTCTACCTCGATATAACGCTGTCCTCAGGAGCCAAAAAATCTTACCACGTTATAGGTGAAACAGCGTTATATCGAACTTGCTTTGATCCACCGGAGTGCGCAGCCCCGCCCCCCCGGAGCACTGCTTTACCGCGTTCTATCCAAATTCGTGTTATATCAGGTCACATTTTATCGGGGTAGAGGTGTACTTGCACTATTATATCATTGTCATTTTATTCAGATTTGCATATTTTAAAATGAGTTTATTTCCATATGTTTTAAGTCTTTGTTATTTTCTCTCAAAGATCATAGATTGATAGAGAAGTAAATACCAGCCCATTGAGCTGGGGCAGACCTATGTAAACCTATACCATCCCTAACAGGTGTTTGTCCAACCTGTTTTTAAAAATCTCCAGTGATAGGAATTGTGGAATCCCCATTCTGGAGCTTACCCCTTATGGTTAGAAATATTTTCCTAATATCTAACCTAAATCTCACTTGCTGCAGAATAAGACCATTACTTCTTGACAATAGTCCTTAACATATTTGAAGATTTTCAGGTCCCCCCTTTCAGTCTTCTTTTCTCATGGCTAAACATACCTGGTTTGTTTTTTTTTTACCCTTTCCTCATGCATACAACACTTCTGTTAATACACCCCAGAGTCATAAAAGCCTTTTTCCCAATTGCATTGTCACATTGCTGATTCATATTCAATTTGTGATACACTGTAACCCCAAATCCTTTTCAGCAGTATTACTGCCTCACCACTTATTCCCCATTTTGTATATGTGCATTTGATTTTTTCCTTCCTAAGTGAGGTACTTTTCACTTGTCTTTATTAAATTTCATCTTGTTGAATTCAGACCTATTCTCCAATTTGTTGAGGTCATTTTGAAATCTAATCTTGTCCTCCAGACTGCTTGCAACCCCTCTCAGTTTGGTATCATCTGCAGACTTTTATTAGCACACTTCCACTCTATTGGCCAAATCACTAATGAAAATATTGAATTGTACTGGACTCAGAACTGATTCTGGTGAGATCCCACTGGATACATCCTCCCAGCTTGACAGCAAACCACTGATAACTACTCTTTGAGTACAGTCTTTCAACAAGTTGTGCACCTACCTTACAATAACTTCATCTCAACCACATTTCCCTCATTTGCTTGTGAGAATGTCAGGTGGGACTGTGTCAAAGATGTATGTCTGTCCTCAAATTGCGATTTCTCAGTAATTCTTTGGGCCACATTCTAGGTCATGCTTAATCTGTAGTGAAATCTCCTTACTGCTGCATATTCTGTAGTGGTCTGACCAGTCCTCAAGATGGTGGACCTAATGTAGGAGGAGGGGAGCCATACCTGCTCTGCAAGATTGGGATATTCAGCCCAATGGCCCTATTGTATTTTCTAGCTGACTACTGTCAAAGAAATCTAATCCATGTGGGGTGTATTATCCTTTACGGTTCCCTCATAGCTTCCTGAGAATCCAACTGCCCCCCAGAAATCAAGGGAGCAATACACATATGCAAAGCCTAGTATGTCATCTTAACAAGCTATGGTTTATCTTCATGTTACACCATGATCTTCTTGAGACACCATGATGATGAGTGTAGTAAAAATACTTGGGTAGACAGATCATCTGCAGCACATATCGGGCTCAGTCATGCACTCCACCCCAAGACAGAGTGAAAGGCTTTGAGCAATCAAAGTCCAATACTGCAACGTGCCAAGCAGTGGAAGCTGAGGGCATCCAGCACATCATAGGAGACTCTCAAATATTGAAAATAGAATCTCATTCCTTCACTCACCCTATGCCAAGGGAATAAAAAAAAATGAGTTTTGAGATTTCTCTTAAATAACTCTGAAGCTAGTACCTGCTGCTTTCTATTGTCAAAAAACTCAAAACCAAAGTTAAATTGTATGGTTATGATATAGTATATAGTGGATACGTCAGAGCTGCAGCTAAATGGGTACTCTAATCATTGGGAAACACCTGCCATTAGTCTGAAATTATACTTTCACAGAACTTCTTGGAGGAAGATTTAGGCTGGGATTTTCAATGGAACCCAGAGGAGTTAGGTGCCCAAATACCATTGAACTTCATTAGGAATTGGGCTCCTCACTCCGTTGGGCTACTTTTGGAAATCCCTGACTTATTTCTAGTCAACAGTTTTATTTTCTCAATGGAATCTTTGTAAAAGTGTAAGTCAACAGTTACAAATACTGTTCTGTGTGGGTGACTTACAATAATCATAAGAGAGAATCTCTGAGCCAAATTTTAAAGCACACTAGTCCGTGACAGGTTAGCTACCTGTAAGTGTGGCAGGAAGATAGATTTATCTGGCAAACAGTGCCTTGTCCTCATTAACATTCACAGTGCAAGCTATAAACAAACTCTTCTGCTTAATGCAGGAGCAATAATGATGTTGCCTTCACTCTCAAATGGGTTGAGAATGTGGAGCAGTATGTAATGCTTGTTACTTATGTTATGTCAATTTAAGTGAATTAGAAAATGTAGTCAATGTAGCATTCCAACTAAGGGTGAGAATAGATCTTTTCAAAGAAATATTTACACCAGTCCAATTGTGGCATAACACTACCAACTAAGAATGGTAGAGATTTACACTTTGTACAGGTTTACGTGACTACAGAAGGTGCAGGACAATGGGGAATCAGACTCCCAGCCTCACTTTTTTGAGGTACGAAGCATAAGTAAAACATATGACTGCATCCACAATATTTAATGTGCAAAAAAGACAATTTAGAAAAAGAGCAATTCAGCTACACTGCAGGATGATGTGGTGCCTTCTGCCCTTAAAGGCTATGATTTAAATGAAGTAGGTAAAGATATCATATCTATCATAACCACCATATCTGAAGAGGGGGCTGTTTAAATGGCTAACTCAAGTAAGATATAATTAAGGCCAACTCATAGAGTTTTGAAGGAAAAACTATTCGATCATGTTATTGACTAACTAAGAAAGATGTCAGTTGTTTCCTGTTCCTTTGTGCTATATCATTACTTGATAAAAATTAGGCTCAATCTATGAAATTTTGCTTCTTGGTGTACACGTGTACAGCGGCACCATCTAAAAGTTGTCCAGATAGGACACATCTATAAAACAAAACAGCAGTACACAAAGTGCAATAGGCAACTTTTAGTGCACAGCAGCCTTAAGGGAGGGGGAGGACATGTGCACCCACATGTGCTTGTGAGCAATGTCCAGCTACTGTCAGGGTCCCAGGTGGCAATCAGGGTGGAAGCAAATGGCTGGGCTGGTGAATGGAGGCAGTTCCAGGTGGGCTGTTGGAGTCATGAAGGGGATGACGGCAATGATGGGGGAGGGTTCCACGCCCCTCCCATTCTCCATCCACAGTGGCAACGACAACCACTGCAGTACTGGCAAAGACAACAATGGAAACAAAAACTCAGTCCAGGTAACAGCAGTAGTCCCGTCACAGCAGCAACAGCAGTACCTCCACAACTGCCTCCTCCAGCAACAGCAACTCCTCCAACAGCAACAGATACCCAGCCAGAAGAGACCCTAGTCGCAGTGGTGGTGTCACAAACTCCCTCTGGGAGGAAGGCCAGCGGGCTCCCAGGCAGCAGCAGCCAGCGAGGCAGCAAGAGCAGTCCTAGCCTGGTTGGGCTGTGACACCCTGGGCAACGACAGTGGAACTAGCCCTCTGGTTACTGCAGCTCTAGTTATACCAGAGCAGACCTTATTGAGAAGAGCTGTGCCTAACTGATGGGCTGAGGGTACAAAGGGCACAGGAAAGAAGGTATGACTGACTGACTGCTTGCTCTTCCCTGCTTGTCTCAGGAGTGGAGGGCTCCCCAAGGCTGTAAGTGTAAGGCTCTATAGTGTGCAAGGGTGTTGGAACCAACATTGTAAATAAACTGCACTGTGTGTTTTACCAGCATAAAGGTCTCTGAGCAGCTTGTGGACTTGAGCAGAGGCAGAAGTGAGCAGTCCCTGCCACAGGAGCATAGCAAGGACATTGTTGTGCTCAAGTGACCCTAGCAACCTTAACAGTCTTTTGGCCTGGTCTAATGTACTTTGGGGGAAGAATTGCTGCTGTCCATGCCCTGGTATCAGAGGACTTCAAACGAGGCTTGAAGGCAGACACTCTCACCCTCATTGCCCTTTAGTCCTGGAGTCCCCAGGAATTAAAATTAATTAAAGCTAATGTCATGTGATGAAACCTCCAGGAATTCATTCAATCAAAATTGGCAATGCTACTGCCCTCTGCATTTAAGTCTAAGTTGGCCAAATGTAAGGATTGGGCCCAAGGATGCTATTTGGCAACAAGACTCAGGCTGGTGATTGTCACCAGTTATTATTTGTACACCTCTACCCTGATATAACGCTGTCCCCGGGAGCCAAAAAATCTTACCACGTTATAGGTGAAACCGCGTTATATCGAAATTGCTTTAATTCGCCGGAGTGCGCAGCCCTGCCCCCCCCCAGGAGCGCTGCTTTACCGCGTTATATCCGAATTCGTGTTATATCGGGTTGCGTTATATCAGGGTAGAGGTGTAGATAAGGTTATCCAAAGGAGGGTGAAAACTACAAAACGGAGACTCCTAATGCTACGTTTTTGTGAATTTTTTGTTGATTAGAAATGTTGGTAATGTGTTTAGCATTTCCCCTAAATTATTATTATTTTGGTCTTCCATATTGTTATAATTTTATTATGAGCCAGTAATGTTGTAAAATATGAATAGTAAGCATGAAGATGTGAAGAAATATTTTTTGTAAGTCTTGGTAAAATAGTGGGACTTAGGCCTAATAGCTTTATAAAATATATACTATCACTGAAGTCCTTATTCATTCCTCCCTCAGGCAAAGCTCTCACTGACTAATGTACATCTATATCTCTGCAAGAGATTTTTTCCTTAGTTGTATTGGGTTGAAATGTGCTTACCTCAGAGTAATAGCCTTTACTATTCCAAGTCACAGGCCTCAATTATTTAAGCAAACCTCCCATTGGGTCTGTGATTTGGGCTAATAGGAACTGTGACATCAGCACATTTCAAGGACAATCTGACCAAAAAACTTTTTGCATACATATACATATAGATAATAATTTCTGTCAATATATCCCATGGTACAAGATCTTGAAACAAGGGAGTATTGTGGATCTCTATTTTTGTTGATTTGGTGAGCAGACTAGCTCTTTGAGATGGGGGGGGGGGGGAAAGAATGACTGATTCCTTTTGTGCTTCATCATAAGCAGTGGAAAAAATGTTTACAGTGGGGGAAAATGTAATATAGGGTGATTCAATTATTGGGGTTCATTTCCAAATTGTACTTGCTTCTGGGCCCTTACAGTATGCTACAATGTCACCTGTGTCTCATTTCACAGGTCTGAAGATAAATCAGAAGTTGCGTTTTTCAAATTTCCCCAATCTGGGGGAGACCATTCAATTTTGCACTCACTTTTAAGGCACCTAGCAAAGATTCAGTGTAAAATTAATTTTTTTTCATTTGCCACTTGAAAATGCTTATTGGACCACATACACGACACCACAAAGCTAACGCAAACATCAGTCAAGAAGCGAAATGTTTTCCATTTGTTTGAAAATAACTCTGATTATGGTATTTGCTTATACAACAGGAGTTTATTGCAACACTATTCTGCAATGCTGTATTTTTGCTCATTGATTTGGCTCACAGCTTACAGAGATACACACTTCTGCTGACATAAGATTCATTGCCATCCTTTAATTAAATTGTTGAAGCATGATGGAGGACCTTTGATTGTGAGAATACTGATTGTATTTTAATCCTTTTATTTTGCTAATTTTGGTCTACTTTAAAAACTACTTGGAGATAAAACCTGATTTGAAGCCTATGAAGTTATATTTAATGTAATATCTCTTCTGGTTTTAATCCCAGAACTTTTTTTTTGTGCATAATCAGATTTTTCTTTTTTGTTAAATGGCCACCAAACCCTGCACTTATTTTTTACATATAGACGGAAATTAGCAACTACAAGACATGCTTGCTTGGGCACAATTCCGCAAACACTGCCAGGCCTAATGCTCCCATTCAAGTTACTTGATAATATGTAATAAAGTCAATTCAATTAATGAAACTATACAATATCTGTCCATTTCTGCACTTTTGCCATGCTTAATTTTATTTATGTAAATAATCCCCATTGACCTCATGAAACTAAGCACATGCATAACTGTTTGCAGAATCAGGACTTAGATAGTGTTTGTAGGACCAGATCCTAGGGTCCGATCCATTGAAATCAATGGGAGTCTTTTCAGTGACTTCAATGGGCTTTAGATCAGGCATCTGATGAGCAGATATATTTTCTTGCTTATTTTGTTCTTCTATTCTAAGGTTTTATCCACTGGGCTGCACACTAGCCTCTGTGTACTATATATTACTTTTCAATCACTATTTATAATGGAACATACATTGTAGTATTTTCCTTTACCATAGTATTTCTTATATCTAGAGTGGAAAGTACTGTTGCACGGCTACCACAGTAATGTACAAAATGCAGTAGCTAAGGGCTTGTCTATATGATGAGTTAGTGAGTGGCACACTGGGGTGTAAATCAGCACCGTTCAGTATGCTATGTGCTAAATGTCCATGTGGATCCTGCTGCTGTGCACTAAAAGTTGTCTATTGCACTTTGTGTACTGCTGTTTTGTTGTATAGACATGCCCTATGTGGACAATTTTTAGATCAGGGGTCAGAAAGCTTTCAGAAGTGGTGTGCCAAGTCTTCATTTATTCCCTCTAATTTAAGGTTTTGCATGCCAGTAATACATTTTAACCTTTTTAGAAGGTCTCTTTCTAGAAGTCTATAATATATAACTAAACTATTGTATGTAAAGTAAATAAGGTTTTTAAAATGTTTAATAAGCTTCATTTAAAATTAAATAAATGGAGATATCCTAGAACTGGAAGGGACCTTGAAAGGTCATCAAGTCCAGCCCCCTGCCTTCACTAGCAGGACCAAGTACTGATTTTGCCCCAGATCCCTAAGTGGCCCCCTCAAGGATTGAACTCACAACCCTGGATTTAGCAGGCCAATGCTCAAACCACTGAGCTATCCCTCAAATGCAGAGCCCTTCAGACTGACCCAGGCAGTCTGAGTGCCACTGAAAATCAGCTCGTGTGCCGCCTTCGGCACGTGTGCCATAGGTTGCTTAACCCTGTTTTAGATTGTGCCGCTGTACACGTGTACACCAAGAAGCAAAATTTCATAGATTGAGCCTAATTTTTATCAAGTAATGATACAGAGCAAAGGAACAGGAAACAACTGACATCTTTCTTAATTAACAATATGTGAAAGTGCACATGAAATTCTGCCTCAAAAATATTTGATTTGTCACAATATTTCAGACAGTTTTTGCAAATAAAACCTAATAAATTATTTTAATTTCAATCAGAAAAATCTAAAGTCCTTGAACTGAAAGGAAACCAACCTTTCAGGTTCTCCACTTATTGCTTTTATTGAAACTGCTGTGTTTTCAATGCTTTGAGAATAAACAGGTTATAGGTACCCAGTTATGTAAAAATAAACGTTAACATATTAAGCCTTAGCAGTCTTAATATTCATAGATTTTTAAGGTCAGAATTAACCATTATGAGTATCAAGTCTGACCGCTGCCTAGCACAGACAATGGAATTTCACCTAGTCATTCCTGCATCAAGCTGGTAATTTATGGCTGAGCGATATCATATCTTCTAAGACATTCCGTTTTATTTAAAGACTTCAAGTGATGGAGAATTCACCACATCCCTAGATGATTACCCTCTTTGTTAAAAAATCGCCCCTTATTTCTAGACTGAATTTGTCTAGCTTCACCTTCCACCGTTTGGCTTTGTTATGCTTTTGTCTTGTGGACTAAAGAGCTTTCTATCAGAAATCTTCTTGTCCATATGGGTACTTGTACTCCAGGGATCGACAATCCTCTGGTGGGCTGGGACAGTTTGTTTACCTGCAGCATCTGCAAGTTCGGCTGATCGCAGCTTCCACTGGCAATCCCTGTTGGAGACTGACAACAAGTTGTTTTGTAACCTTCTCTTGGGTACACAGATTGAGATTCTTTAATCTCTCACTCTAGAGCAGGTTTTCGAGACTTCAAATTATTCTTGTAGCTCTTTTCTGAAACCTTTCCAATTTTTCAACACTTTTTTTGAAGTGCAGACACCACAACTGCACACAGTATTACAATAATAGTCCTACTCATTCCATATACCGCAACAATAACACCTTCCTACTTCTACATCTGTGTCAGTTCTCTTAGCCACTGCATTACTCTGGGGGCTCATGTTCAACTGTTTACTAGCATGACCCCTAAATCCCTTTCAGAATCACTGCTTTCCACAATATAGTCCAATCCTGTGTGACCTACATTCTTTGTTCCTAGATGTATAAACTTTCATTTGGCTGTTTTAAAACCCATTTTACTCAAGTGAATATGTACATTACTATTTTAATGTAACAGACTTGTTTTGGAAACAAGAGATAAAAGAAATCATGGGTGAAATCATGGCCTCACTAAAATTGATGAGAAAACTCCCATTCACTTCAGTGCAGCCAGGATTTCATCTCATATGATCAAACTGGTCCTATGGAGTGGCAGTAGCTGCTCAATAGCTAAGGTTGCAACTGATTTTCTATTACAAGCCCTAACTATTAATTCACTTATATGTGGTCCTAGTATCTGAGCCCAATTTTGTCTGTCCTCTAAAATTCACAAAAATGCTGTATTGGCCACAGCATTGGAGGATTATATTTGGAGTAAAGGTAGAAGTGAGGTTTTTACTCACGAAAGCTTATGCACAAATAAATCTGTTAGTCTTTAAGGTGCCACCAGACTCCGTGTTGTTTTTCTACCAGATATGACGTTAATTGTGTCAGCATCTTCCATATTATGGATGATTCAAGCTTTGCTTAGTTAGGGGCTCAGAGGACCTACTGAGGTGGTGTGGTGAAGCACTGACCTGCCCCTCCGAAAGCTGAAGCAGTAGGGCTCCCCCAAGAGCCTAATACAGCTGACAATATGGGCTGAGGCACACCTGGCCTCCTAAACGTTGCAAGGGGAGGTGGGCCCCTGACAAGCCTCATAAAGCTCATAGGGATGCAGATTGGAGGGTCTCAAAGGCTGAAGAGTTTTCTAAGGCTGTCAGGATAGATCAGGCTAGGTCTACACTACCCGCCTGAATCGGCGGGTAGAAATCGACCTCTCAGGGATCGAATTATCGTGTCTCGTTGGGACACGACAATCGATCCCCGAATCGACGCTCTTACTCCACCAGCGGAGGTGGGAGTAAGCGCTGTCGACGGGAAGCCGCGGAGGTCGATTTTTGCCGCCGTCCTTACAGCGGGGTAAGTCGGCTGCGATATGTCGAATTCAGCTACGCTATTCGCTTAGCTGAATTTGCATATCTTAAATCGCCCCCCCCCCCCCCGTAGTGAAGACCTGCCCATAGGGTAGTGGTGGCTATAACCTTATAGCCATTACTGTACTTCCTAGAATACTCAGGGACAAGGGAGCAGAAGGAGGTAGCAAAAGGGAAGGTGTTCATCATTCTGTAGTCTCTATGTGTACTGGGAGCAGGAGAAAGGGGAAGGAGCTTTCTTCCACTAGCTCTATTAAGTTGCAAGCCTCCTGACAGCTACATATCTTCTATTTCTGCAGAGCTGTGGAGGACAGCCCTGTCTGCAGACATTAGAACATAGACAGGAGAAATGTTGCGTTCTTACACATCTCCTATACTTTTCATGACAGATGCCCAACGTACAAGGCACACATTTACATGAGTGATACTCCCCTTTGTGTGGACCTTAAGTGGCTTGCAGCATCAGGATTGCCCCCTACAGGATATTGAATTTGGAGTGTGGTTAGCAGGAGACTTTTAAAGCTTTCAAATGAAGCTGGTGTTCTGTCCATATAAACTCTTTAATATGGTTTGGAGATCCTCTCTTGAGGGGCTCCTAGAGCAGGACCAGGGTCCATTCCAGTGGACCTTAGAATGCTTTTAAAAGTGAGTAAATTTAAAAAAAAAAACTTTGCTACACTAAAGTTAAAGTTTCCGACATCTCAGTATTTTGAAGATGTTAACGTTAAAATTATACAAAAAGTTAAAATCCAGGAAATTCTGTGTTAAGCTACACTTCTACAATGAGCTAGAATTACTGTCTGGGGTATAAGCTTTAATACTGATAGAAAAATGAATATTAATAAAAGTATAGTAATCTACTATGGTAATTTTAAGTTATTACATGCTTTCCTTTACCCTTACTGAATTTTAGGAGATGTTCACAATTACTTTCACGTGCATGAGGCTTGTAGAATATTATAATTCACATGCTTGTGTTTTGGTTACTTGTTTTATTAAATGAAATGTTCAGGCTGGCTAAAACTCCTGGGAAATCTATTTTCTCCCAGTAAGTAATAGGCATGGAAAGCTTCAAGGAGAAAATCTCCTCCTAGGCCATAAAACTGTACTTAACATTTCCAGGCCTGATTGTGTAGACTTTGGAATGCAGCTTTATAACTTATATTTGGCTTTAATATTGTTCTGTTTATATCATGTTTGAAAATTATATCCAAATGTGATTGTGGTTATTGCCTTGCTTAGACCATGTCTACACTGCCCAGTAGTTCTGACTACGGGGGTGGAATGGCGATGCTTACCAAAGTGCTGCACTATAACTCCATCATGTGGATGCCATGGGCACAAACTAAAAAGTTCTTACTTCTCATTTCATGTAATCCTGTTTGAAGAGGGCTATGTTAATGCCAAATAGGAACCTTTTAGTTCATACCCACAGCCTGCACACAGGAGTTACAGCATAGCACTTTGGTACACAGTGCTATTCCACCCCTGTAGTTCAAACTTCAGGGGAAGGTAAACATGCCCTTATAGTATTTGGGATAAAACTTTAATTGTAAGTTTTAGGAGAAGGAACTGTAGATTGTAATATATGGAACTGTTTGGTTAAAAAGGCTAACAACCAATAGGAGAACTTCAGGTGATTAAAATACGTGAGGGTGACATCCATGGATTTGCCCTAGGAGAGACAGTTATCAAGATTTGGCCTACTATTTCTCATTTTTCTAGGCTATATATTTTAATGTTTTGGTTTTTTTTGGCACCCAACACCTTAAAACAGCCCTTTCTCCCCCACCTCTCCCATAACCACTGCAAGTTTAACTCTGCCTCTGCAGACAAGAAAAGCCAAAATTCATACTTGGGAAGAGAAAACAGCATTCCATTACACTAACCAGTTAGCAGGAAGTGCAAGTAAAGTGGTAATACTACAGGGTTTCCCGAAGAATAGCTATAATAAACATATTCAAAATGCATCCCATTGCAGACTCAATTTTCGTGCATGCATCCAAAATACTAGATTTATACATTGTGTTAACATGAACACAGGGAAGGTCACTTTCATATTCAAAGCAGACTTTTGCTTTACTCCTTTTTTCTTTTTTTTTTTTTTTTTAGAGTTGTAATTTAAAATATGAAAGCAATTGTGCAGTCTTACAAATTGTGTATTTTCTTAAGATTTCCTACATTATTAAAGTAAGTTTGGAAACATGTTTGGCTATATAAATGTGTGGCTAACTCATACATCAGAATAGAAGTGGATTATAGTTCCATTCCTCTGAATACAACATTTTAAAAATGACAGATGTCCAGAGTCATATGCTGTCACTTTTATTATGCTGTTATTTACCAACAGAAAAAAAAAATGTCAGCCTTCCAGGCCAGATGTTCAGGAAAAAGAGTTAGACAGTTAGTCCATAAATCAGGTCAACAACTTCATCATTCTTTTAACTAACTTCTCTCATAGAAAAATGTCCAAATGCACACACAGACCTCCTGAAAACAAACTGTAAAATACTTCTAAACTAATCTGACAATTGTATAATCTCAGGCAGAGTTAAACTGTGACTCTGTGGCTCATTGTGGAATTACAACATTAACTTTGAATTTTGGAATTTCAATTTTTTCTTTAATTCCAATGTTCTTGTATGGTAATCTATGCCGGAAATACTGATGTGTGACCGCAACTTAAATTTTATACATTATACATGTGTGATAGGGTATATAGACAGAAAAGAGTTAATAGTTGGGCTAATTACTCCACAGCTAATTAGCTGTGACTAAGAGTTCAGTTAGCAAAAGTTGGAATAAAAGTCTGCAGCTCAGGCAAAGGTGGGCTGCTGCCAGAGGTGCTGAGAGTGGCCTTGAGGAAGCGCCTCAATAGCTGGTGGGGAAGAAGCCGTACAAGAAGACGAAGTCCAGGGTGGAAGAAGTGGAGTCTGTATCCGTGTGAAAGAGGCTAACAAACAGGGAGCAGCCCAGGGAAGTGGCACAGGATTGTAAGAGACAATCCTTAGGTGCCTATTATAAGTCTTGAGGACTAAAAGAGGAGGAGACAGGTCTCAGATGAGGTTAGAAGGTCTGGGACAAAGACCATTAGATTTTAGTTTTTTGTGTTTGGACTTTTTTGTTATCCTGGAATGGGATTGCACTGAAAAGTGAGCTGGCCAGCGAGTCAGGCCACAGTAACTACAGACCACTACAGCATTAGATGACAGACAACAGGGGGCACTAGAGCAGAAGAACCCCTTAGTGTGGGAGCATGTGTAATTCCATGGGCAAGTTAATGATAGAAAGGTAAGGGAGGGGTCATTTGATTCGTAAAAATCTGTAGAACCATAACTTCAATGGTGTCACCCTCTGCATCATGGCAGGGGGGGGACTTGCTGCCTGCCTCCCCCCAGCTCCTCTTTCCATGTCCTCTGGTTGGTGCAAAATTTGATACCATGTCATTGGAAATGGGTGGAGTTGGATATCGTTTAGTAGCCCTTTCTCCCACAAACACAATAGTACCAAACACGATGAGCCAAGAACAAGTACGTAAATATATATTTGAGAAAATACTTAAAAATCAATGTTTTTAATTATACTTTACTATGGGCATCTCAAACATGCAGCCCTCACAAAGTTAAATGGTTAACTCCCCTGACAGTACGGTTATTGATTAATGCTCAGAACATGATACCTGATTAATTTTTTTAATGTTACACATCACAATAAATGGAAGGTGTGCTTCAATTTAACTTGCCCTCATTGGCAAAAGAAGCGTAATCCAGTCCAAAATTGCTGGAATCCATCTGCAAATTAAAAGAACATAATTACATAATATAAATTAGTTTGGGATTGTAATTAATTATAACAAATCCTTGTATTTTACTGTGGTTTTTGATCATTTTTAGACATCAGTGGGGAGACAAAGGGTACCGACTAGTAGCTGAATCTTTGGAGAATACAACTGTGGAGGACCAGGTTAAACAAAAAGCTCACTATTTGGTTCCTCAATCCCATCTAGTAATATTTTGTACAACATTTCATGAAAACATAGGTTCAATTCATTAAAATGGGCTCTGATGCAACACTGACACCCAGACTTAAAACTACCTGAAAAAGTTGTTTTAAAAAAAAGAAAAAATAAAGATAGTAAAATGTTGAGTTGTAAGGAACTGCCCCTTAGGGAGATTTGTGTTAAACTTGGTTTTACTTAATTTGTCCAGAAATGATGTGGTTGAGGAAGTAAAAAGAACGTAAATTACATTAACAAACAGTCCTAAATACTGGATCCATTGTTAATAGTACTAAGTCCTTTGCTTGTAGAAATTGTCAATCCTCTCAGAGGGCAAAATGCCTCTTGCTTTGAAAGGGAGCATTAGAGTGGACTCTGCTCAAGAAGCTGTACTTGACATATACCATATGGCCAACTATCATCTAGTAACTTCTCTTACTTATTTTTAGTAAGCTTGTGGAGAAAGTTGTAGTGAGACACTTTCACAGTATCTAGATACTTTTGATCTTCTTGACCCTTGTTAAGTTGGGTGAAGACCTGACTTTGGCTCAAAAACAGCATTTGTTACATTGGTCAATTATCTCTTCCATTCTGATATTATAAAATCTAATCTTCACTAATTGTCTTCAATACTGTTGATCATGGGGTGTTGCTGACTTGCCTCTGGAGCTTGGTGGAAATGTATGAGGCTCCCTGTCAGTGGCTTTGTTCTTTTCTCCGAAAGATCTCAGTGGATAGTCATGGGCAATTACTCCTCTTCTTGAAGGACTCTTAAGTGTGGAGTGACCCAGGGTGACATTTTGTCACCCCGCCTGTTCAATGTGTACATGGGGTCATCAGGAAGGTTAAAAAAGGGAGCTAGGGTAGTATGGCATTTTCAATATGCTGATCACACCAAATTGTATATTTGTCTTGTCTGACTAGTACAACAAAGTCATCCATTGCCTCAGACAATGTCAATGGGCCATCCACGGATGAAAGAGAGCTGCTTGTAGATCAAACCAGACAAGACACAGGTGATGAGGATGAGCTGGGAGAATAAGCTGGAGGAGATGACAAAAACAATATTAGTTCTTTTCACTGTGGGAGTGCATCAGCCATTTAGTCACCAGAGTTTGCAACTCATGGATGACTTTAGACCCCCAGCTGTTAGATGACCACATTAAAGTAGTAACCAGGTTGGTTTTTACCCTCTTGGCTTGGTAGGACGTTGCTTAAGTGTGAAGTGCCATGCCTGATCTTTGACAGGTGTGATATTAATCATATATTAAGCCATAGGTGCTGGAACTAGGGCTGTTGGGGGTACTGCTCCACCCCCTGGCTTGAAGTGATTTCCATTATATATAGATTTTACAGTTTGGTTCTATGGCTCTCAGCACCCCCACTATACAAATTGTTCCAGCACCCCTATATTAAGCTTTGTCCTCTGCTGCCTGTGGCTGGAGCTGTGTGTTTGCACAATGAATGGGACTTGAGGGTGCCCAGCATTGGGCAGGATCAGGCCCTATTCAGTGTAACCTTCGGGAGTGGCCTCTAAGAGTTATACGTAACACCCTCGTGAGCGCCTGAGACGTGCCCCAAGCAGGAGAAGGGTAAGCGGAAGAAAGAACTACATTTCCCAATCGCCTTTGTGCTGCAGGCCGCTTGTGATTGGCCGGAGTCTGCGTCCAATCAGCGAGGAAGAGGTGGATAACGGTGCGGCAGGTGCTCCCCCAAGGAGGCTGGGCTGTGGGGGGGAGGGAACATGGCGCTGGGTACCAGGGCATCGCGGTGGCTGCTGCACCTGCCGGCCGGGAGTTGCCTCCTCCTGGTGCTGCTGCTCTGCGTGCAGCTCGGGGGCGGACAGAAGAAGAAGGAGGTAGAACCGTTCGCTCCTCTGCGGCGAGCCCCGGCCCGGGTGGGGAGCAGGCTTGGGCTGCCCTGCAGGCTCCCACTCCCGGCCCTATGAGCCCCATGCCCAGGCGCGGCCCAGGCGGGGAATGGGGTGAGGGGGCTCGTTCACGTGACTCAGCCGCGCTCTCCCCTCCCGGACTGGACTCGCCTTGCGTTGCAGGATGGGCTGCTCCCTCCCCCGGGCTCTGGGGGCTCCCTGTGCCCCACAACGCCGGGGTCTCTGCACGCTGTCATTCGTGCCCCATGGCCGCCTGGGTCCGCAGCCCGGAAACACCTGCGTGGGTGAGCCCCCCCCTCCCCTTTCCACCTTGCTCGAGGCGCTGACCCCATGGCGTGGATTGCTCCCCAGCCCGCTGTCCATCGCCTGGATGGCTTCCTCGCCCCACTCTGTAGGAACATGTAAATTGCTGATCCACAGCACTCGTTCTAGCTATGGCAATACCCCCTTAAACTTGCCTGTTAATATACTGGCAAAACAGGCCTCTCTAAAAAGACTTAATTATGTGCAAATTGATAACTGACACATCTCCGGACTAATTACAACATAATGTTGGATAATTTTGATTTTACTTTACATTCACAATGTTGAAGTTTTATCTTGTTACACCGTTTCACCCTGTGTTTGCCTCAAAAGAAGTCCTGTCCTTTTGAATTTGGCCCTAAATGTAGTTTTTAAATAAAGAATATAAAGTCAATGGGCATGGTTCTATATGCCTTTTTCCCAATTAAAACACTTTTAAAAACAGGGGAAGAGGGCTAGCTTTACACTGTGTGTTTGGGCTATTGCAGGAGACCCTAATGTGAAATTGACTAGACCTAGTTGTATGAATAATGAAATTGAATGGTATATGTTTGTTGTTCAACTGAAAGTAATGCCAACAGACAAACACAGAAATAATCACACTGTGCTTGTGTGTACATTGAATCTCAGTTCTAAAGATCAAAGAAATACTTGTAAACCTATACAAGTGTATAGGTTTAAACTATAAACCTATAGTTTATAGGTTTGGGTGGAGGGGGAGAGGTAGGAGATTAAAAGACAAAATACTAAAACCAAAATGAATTTAATGATTTCCAAAGTGCTGAGCACCCAACAGTCCCTTGGAAGTCACTGAAATCTGAAAAATACTTAGACATCTAAATAGTGATGTAGCAGCTTAACTCTAGGCACCCTTTTTGGAAAGTGTTGGACTTTCCAGCATAAGAAAAGGAAACAAATAATATAGAGTAGGTTCAACTTTCTGAAGCTACAATTAACCATGTTTTCTGGATTTAAATACTTGCTTGTCTTTTTCAGACAGTAAATATGTTTTTAGGACTTGTTTGTGTCTGTGTCTTGGTAAAATACTAACATTGCAACTAATGCTTTGACACTTGTAGCGCAGCTGCCACACCACATGCAAGATGGATGAAAACATACTTTTTTTTTTTTAATGGGTTCTTTTCCTCATAAGAAAATAATGGTAACTCAAAGCGAAGTGGCCTTTGAGAAACACTTTTGGTAATGTATGTGTGCATCCCCATTTTACCACAGAGATGGCAAGTAACAGGATCCAAATGGATAGTCTTTCTTGTTTAGCCATTTTTTTACTACAGTACAAGTTGCTATTGCTCTTTTTCCTCTCAAAAGCTTCTACTCAGCCTTCTTGCTTCTAGCTAATGGTTCTCTCCCTCTTTATAAGATCTGTCTACTGTTGTAATTGCTACCTCTTCCTTCTTCCTCCAAATTTCTCCTATACTGGAGTTGAATTTGTCCCAACAATGTACATGCTTCCAGAATCTAGCAAACCATATACAATGTTTTTATTTTTAATATACATTTATAAGACATAATTTTGCTAATTGTGTGTTAACTTTGTGTTCTGCATTTACTGTAAACATAACACGCCTCATCCAGCACCAAATCTCATGAATTGAAATCATGCAGTTATTCGTCCAGATACAGTGCAATTAGCGCTTGTATGTGCTAAAAATGGAGCCTGTAAAGGAAGGAGCTGTCATAAACAGATAGTTAAGGGTTAATGCCTCTTTTACCTGTAAATGGTTAAGAAGTTCACCTAGCCTAGCTGACACCTGACCAGAGGAACCAATGGGAGGACAAGATGGTTCAAAGGGAAGGAGGGAAGTTCCCTTTGTCTGTTGAGTTTCACTTTGGACCTGAGTGGGAAAGCTCCAGAATTCAGCCTCTTATTAAGTAGTGAGTATTAGTGAAGGAAATAGGTTTATGTTTATTTCTTTGTAACCTGTCTTGTGCAATTAGAGGAATAGTCAACTGGGTATTTGGGTATTTTTTTGTGTGTAACTAAGGGTTTGCCCAGGGGAGCATCCTCTGTGTTTGGAATCTGTTGTCTGTGAGAGTAGCTGGTATGCTAATCTCTCCTAGAGGGTTTTCTTTTACCTTTCTTTTCTTTAATTAAAAGCCTTTTTCTTAATACCTGATTGATTTTTCCTTGTTTTAAGATCCAAGGGGGTTGGATCTGGGTCCACCAGGAGTTGGTGGGAGAAAGGAAGGGGGATGGTTAATTTCTCCTTGTTTTAAGATCCAAGGGGTTGGATCTGTGTTCACCAGGGAATTGGTGAAGAGTCTCTCAAGGCTACCCAGGGAAGGGAATTAGTACTTGGGAGTGGTGGCAGCCAGACCAGATCTAAGCTGTTAATTGAGCTTAGAGCTTCTCATGCAGGTCCCCCACATCTGTACCCTAAAGTTCAGAGTGGGGAAGGAACCTTGACAGGAGCTAACAGATGATATGCTGAAGGAGTGTTCTTGAGGGGAAATATATGAAGAGGATTGTGCCTCCATGAGGATAGAGTGATCAAGGAGGAGAATAATGGAGAAAAGAAACTTCGTGATTTGGTCAGGAAAAAGTTGTTGGTAATTGAGAGCCATTTCAGTGGGATTAAAAGGGTAGAAGACATGTTAGAATGCACCACGGTAGATACTGGTAGAGAGGAAATTGAAGTAATAAGAATAAAATGTGTACTCAAGGAAGTTGAAAGCACAGAAGGAAAGAAATGGGATCAGAAGAAATTTTTTGTTTTGTTTTTTGGGGGAGAGGTGGGATAAACATGAGGAAGGTCAGGCTGAGTAGTTAAGGACTAATGGAAGAGAACATGAGACTGCTTTAGGCACTTCACAGGTCCTCGGCGGAAGTGGGAGAGGGTGGAGGAGTAAAAGGAAGCAATTTACCCTGGGTAGCATTACTTGTTTTTAACTTGCAAAATCAGTAAAACCTTGGTTGGAGTGGGGCTTGTGGGATGTTAGGGAAAAGGGCTCCATGAAGTAGAAGAATTAGAAGTATTGGCAGGGAAGACAATTTACATGAAGAGTATAAACATAGATTTCATAGGGGGTTAGAGTTCACAGAGGAAGTGGATGCAAAGCATCAGTCATGAGTGCAGACTGGTAGGAAGAAGAAGGTAGAGTTATACGTGTGAATCATATGATCTACTGAAGAGAGGGCAGCTATTGAGGGAAAGAGTGAATGGAGGAAAATAGAGAAGACTAAGATACCGATGGTCTAATAACTTTAGGCAATGATTCTTTGCCAATAAGCTATTGTGAAAGCAATTATAAAATAATGTTGCTATTTTAGTACATCAGAATCCAGCAATTTAATCTTTTCCTGCATAAATTGTATACAGTTTTTAAGCTGGCATGCAAATGTTTTAAAGTTTAATATGTGAGTTCTTAAATTCTAACAATGGGGGAAGGAATTTGTGTTAACTGATAACTTGCCAGCCAATATAATCCTTATTGCTGAGCTTTATAAATGGTATGTTTTTGCAGTGGTTGCATATTTCTATAAGTACATTCTTAGTCCTTTTCTGCATTGAGCTTGTTACTAATAATCTGTATGCTGTTCTGTATTATGTACATCATGACTATCTGTAACTGAGGAGACAAATAGAAAGGTACAGGCCCTCCTCTATACACATGCACAAAATCCAATAAGTAATAAGGGATAAAGAGAGAACTTCTTGGAAAGTGACTAGAGTGGAGAACAAGATAGAAACTTCCTTTGCTGGCTCACATATGAGAATTAATTTAGTTGGGAGAAATTTCTTTTTGGGGCTTGATTCCCACATGTTATACAGTGCCTTTACCTCAACCTGCACTTCCTCCGAATGTAAATTATTAGCCTGATTTGCTGGTCTTGGATTAAAGAATCATCTGAATGGCAGTAATTATATTTACGGTATATTTGGTTTGCTTTGCTTTGCACTAGTCATTAAAATAGCTGTCTTGAAAACCAAATCATGTTAAATAGTGATGCTGGTTTAAAAAATGTGTGGCATCTCTAGAAAAGCATTTATGATTGTATTCACTGCTCATATTTCCTGCACTTTGATAGCTTTTCACATCATTATTTATTGTAAACTAGCAGATTTAGTTTTGTCTAGTCTGTAATGACCTGAACTTTGAGTAAAATGCATTTGAATTCTATGTGATGGCCTATAAGCTTGTTGAATTTGACATCATCCTAAGCATTTTCTGTTAATGATTCCTATCTGTCTTGAGATTCATTAGCTGATACTACATGGAAAATAGACAGTTATGGTGGGAAGAAGGCTATATTTGGGAGGGAAAAATCTCTGAACAGCTAACAATCTTCCCTATCACTTAAGATTAAAGATGAATGTCTCATTCTCTACCACCTTCCACTATGTGCAGTTGTCTGCTCTGTGCAAAGTGAGAGTAAAGTGGGTGTAAATAATATTGAATTCGAATGGCAGGTATTTTTGATCTACTTTCCTTTCACTTTGCACATGAGCAAATGACTGCACAAGATGCAATGCTGTGGAAAATGAGGCCCATAAATAAAATGACTTTAAAAAAAGTCACTATTCCTACAATCTATAACTTGGTCAGTGATAAAATACTTCATCCTAGCAAGCAAATCTTAGTCTCCACAAACTAAGTGTTTTAACACTTGATGTATATTTTAACTTGGGTTGGTTCATAATAGGAGTTTTCCAGTGAGAAATTGTATACAGACTCATAGTTCAGGAAGTAATGGAAGTTGGTACAATACAATTTTATTTCAGGTACAATTTACTTTTGCCTATTCTTTATGAAGGAACTTTTATAGTAAACATAGATAATGTGACTCACACGGTATTGGTATTGTACACTTATTTTTGGTTGTTATGCCTAGATACATAGAAAAATGTATCTGTAATAAATCATACAAGGTGGAAAACCTGCTCTTTTGAAGTCAATGGGAATTTTGCCATTGACTTCATTGGGCTCAGGATTTCACTCACATTCATTTTAAATGTATTAACTGGATTTTTTTTTTTTATACTGAATGAAAACTCAAAGATACTTTCTCATGTTTGTCACTTTACATAAGAACAGATGTTGGCTAAATGGTAGTAATAACATGCTAATTTAAGAGTTGCTGAAAAATTTTAATGCAAGACAATGGTCTAAAATGTGAGATACATCAGTTTTTGTACACCAATCTCTATGCATATAGTCTCTTAACATTTATTAGTCTAAAGACTTTATACTATGTATGTTATAAATTTCTAAATCTTGAGGGACAAAATATCTTGCTTTTTGACCATGTTGTCCTTTTCTTCAGTCACCATTACTCAGTAAGCATACATTTAGTTTTTGAGAACCATATTGTGCTTCATGCACGCTACGCCTGCCCAAGGGGTAGTAATTCATCAGCCTCCATAGGGAGGCTATGACTTCAGTATTCTGTTGGGGAACATGCTTTTCTATTCAGTACATATTCTCTTATGCTAGAAGTAGGGGGATTGGTCCTTATCGCAATCATTTAAATCTAATACTGGAGTTATTTGCAGAACTGCTATGGGAATGCAGTAATTTACTTCAACACCTCTCTGTTGCAGCCAAGAAACGTCGGATTAAAAGTGGTACGTGAGCTGCGTTCTCTAACTGTGTGTTTATCTTTGGTTGTTTATATTGTTACTTCAGGACTGGATGTTCATATTTGGAGCCTACTTCTCTTTGCAACTATAGAGTGCTATTATACAGCTCATGACAGAATCTCTGGGTTTTGTCACTGCTGCTCAACTCTTGCTACTAGACACCGTGAACTAGATAGGTTAGCATTAGTGTTCCCATTACCATAACTTTTATTATAGTTGAGAATTGCTTACTGTACACAACTTTTGCTGTTGCCATGTACTTTAATGAAAATAGATATAATAGAGCTGGGTGGAAACTGAATTTTTCATTTCAAGGGGAATATTTTTGAATCTGATTTTTCCTTCTGTTCTGAAATGGAACAAAAGCAAGAACTGAAATGAGATTTTCTTTTTTTTTTTTTTTTTTTTTTTTTAGAGTCACTTGTGGTCAATCTAAATGTTTTAATCTGATTTTATTTTATATATTTAAAATATTTACTGACATTTGATAGAGATAATTGAAATGTTATGTTTCCAAAGTCGACATTCCACTTTAAGCTTATCAAAATGCTTTTTTTTTTTTCTTTCAATCTTTCTTTCAAAAATCTTTGCTTGAAATGGACAAAGTTAGACAAACATTTAGCCCAGGGGTTCTCAAACTGGGGGTCACAAGGTTCTTAACTTGGGGGGGATCATGAACTGTCAGCCTCCACTGCAAACCCCACTATGCCTCCAGCATTTATAATGGTGTTATAAATTTAAAAAACTTTTTATATATTAAGGAGGGGTCACATTCAAAAGCTTTCTATTTGAAAGGGCTCACCAGTACAAAAGTTTGATTACCACTGATTTAGCCTTTCATGAATTGGCATTTTCCAACTGGCACCAAAAATGATCTTGTGGTTAAAGCACTGGACTGGTACTCAAGAATTCAGTTTTTGTTTTCATATCATCCATTGATTTCTTGGGTGACAAGTCAGTCAATCTTTGTGCCTCCAGTCCTGTTCCTAGTCATCTAGTTTTATTTTGTGTCCGTTTTGTAGACCCATCTTGTCTGTTTAGAGTATAGACTTTTCAGGGCTGGGATTGTCTCTTAATGTGGTCATATAGTGCCCACGACAATAAGGCCATAATGTATACTAAGGGCTCTCAGCGTTACTGTAATACTACTACTAAGCGTGAAGTAGTATTAATGATGATCAAATTCAGAACCTCCATTTGAAAAGCAGTATCCTAATAAAGACACTTCACTTTTCACATAAGAATCACTGCTTAACTATAGAATACCATATGCAATCTTTTCTTTTTGCATCAATTAGTAAGGCTACATCTACACATGGAGCTAGGAATGTGATTCCCAGCTTGAGTAGAAATACTTGTGTTAGTGCACTAAATATAGTCGTGTATCCGCAGTAGCGTGAGCAGTGGCACAGGCTCGCTGCCCTGAGTACAGACTCCTCCAGACCTAGTGCTTAATTTGTAATGAAAGAAGTGCTGAGGCTCAAGCAATTTTTTTTACTTTCATAACTGATGCAGCAAGCCCAAAGGTGCCGGAGGTATGAACTGCCAAGTATAGAGGTTCTGGGGCTCAGCCCTGGCACAAATTAAGTACTTCCCAGACCTCACAGATACATATTCAGGTCTGCTGCATGCTGCTGTCTGTGCTACTGAGGCTACACTAATATTTTTAGCGTGCTAGCTTGAGTATACCTGCTCGAGCTGGGAACCACTCTCCCAGCTCCAAGTGTAGTCATTAGCTTAGATTCAGTCATTGCTCAGATTGTTATTGCTTTGTCTTCAAAAAAGCTTGTGGAGCTCTTCCTTTTTCACCATAATGTTCTTACCACTTTTCTGTTGCTGTTGGGCATTACTGATCTTGAAAGGTCTAAAGCTTTCTTTCCTGTACATCGGTGTAACTGCAAGCTTGGAAATAGAAGACTTTTCTATAAAACTTTGGGTCATCAAGTATTGCTTGTTCTATGAGTGGTGTTTACAGTGTCATTAGTTGCAGTGTTGGATTCCTGTAGCTATACAATATTGGAAGCTATGGCATTGGATATTGTGTTTTCTTTACAACTGTAGAGATAAATTGAGTGCTTTGTGGAGTATATAGTGTGAATTAGTGGACTTTGCTTGTGTTTGTCAAGCTTTTCAGTAGAACACTCTATAGGCTTATATGAAAAATTAAAGTAAGTACTAGGAGGTAAAAAGAACAAGAAGTAGCCTGAAAATGGTGTATACCCTCGTATGCTTCATACAAGTGTGGTAATTTCAGTGTATGTCCCTTCTCTTCTGCTAGCAGCCATCTGTGGACAGACTACCAACAGTGGAGAGCTAAAGCCAGGGCCGGCTCTGTCTTTTTCGCCGCCCAAGACAAAAAAGCCTCCGGCCGCCCCCCCCCCCCCCCCCCCGCCCGCGGCCAGAGCGCCGGGGGGAGGGCGGCGAGCCCCGGCTGGGGCTCGGCTCTCCCCCCGGCGGCCAGAGCGCCGCGCCGCCCCCCTCCAGGTGCCGCCCCAAGCAGCAGCTTGGGTGCTTGGTGCCTGGAGCCGGCCCTGGCTAAAGCTGTGGATAAGATGGAAAAGAAGTGAGATAGGAAGGAGGGGTGTGATTGATATGGAGAGCTGTTTACATATTTTTATGGAAAGAGTCGCCATTTAAGTACAGGATATAAATTGCTGTTGGAAATGTGATGGGGAACGGCTCTTTTCAGTGTGTTATAGGCCCTTCCATCCAGCTTTCTGTCCAGTATTTGCATCTAGCTTTAATATCTATGAAACTTTTTGATTTCATATGGCTTTGTTAACCCAGCAGGTGGGGGGCGGGGATCCAGTTCTACCAGTTCCAGATGCTCAAATGTCTTGAGTCGGGTCCCTAAAAAAATCAAAAGATTGAGTTAAATCATGAGCTTCTATTTATTGATTGCTTGATTTGGCTTTTATTTGCCTTTGAGCCTTTAGAGTACACTTGAGTTATGTTTTCTTGCTTTTCTCCAGATTTTTCTCTTGAGAGCTAGCCTTTTTTTAAAAAAAATAAATGGCAGCTAAGATTCTCTAATTGCAGAAATCCAGGAGCTGGGGCTTTAAGAAAAACAACAAATATCATGAAACTTGTGATTAAATTATGAGTTGGAAAAAATAGGAATCACAGCCATTGCTTCCCTCTGTCCTTCCCAAGGAAAACCTGTTCACTGACAAAACCTTGGCTTTGCGTGTTAAAGGCTGTTTTTCATAAAGCCATCTTAGTAATTACATAAAAATATCCGGAACTAAGTTGCTAGCAAACTTCACCCTTCATGAAGAAATCTAATTTTTCTCTGGTATTGAAGCTAACTGCTAACTGCACACAAGAAAATCAAACAGCTTTACAGCTGCCCTTTCCCAGAATCTCCCTGCATTGATAGATATGGGTACTTCATTGGCCTTCAAAACTTTTGGAACTCTTCCTATCTTTCATAAGCTTTTTTTTATTAACAAAAAAAAAAAAAGATAGTGGCTGAGCCATTTTTAGTTTAATTGTCTAAACAGCTGGGATGAATTCCATTTGCTCTTGGAGATCTGACACTGCTCCATCCCCTTCTGCTCGGCTGCCCAACCTGACCCTCCCAGAAGGCAAGGAGGCCAGAAGCAGTCATTTTGAGGGTGCACTCGAGGACAATGCCCCAGCCAACGTACTGGATCCACCCACATCCTTCCTCAATTGCCTCCGGCCTTTCCGGTTGGCCTGGTCTCGTATCACCTCAGACCGCTGGGTGCTTGATACAGTTTCTTCGGGCTACACCCTGCAATTTATAGCCGACTGCCGCTCTTCAGGAATCCTTCTCATGAGCAACTCCTCATTCAGGAATTCAAAAACCTCCTGTGCCTGGGGGGCAGTGGACAAGGTTCCTCGGAACATGGAAAGAAGAGGATTCTACTCCTGCTAGTTCTGAAGGCAAAAGGGGGCCATTGGGAGCTGGGTATCTGGGTGCTGGAGACAGGAGCACTTCTTAAGCTGTTTTCAGTTAAGTCTGCAGCTTTTGGGGAACGTGGTTCAGACCTGGGTCTGTGTTTGCAGCAGGCTAGCATGTCTGGCTCAACAAGAGAGTGTACTGAAGTCCCAAGCTGGCAGGGAAAATTGGCTCAGAGGTAGTCTCAGCCCATCAGGTGGCAGTCCCAAGGAGGTTTCTGTGACCCAACCTGTCACACATTCCATTTCCCGCCATCCTACCCCTCTCAGAGTTGCTGGCAAGAAGGAACTGAGAGGGCACAGGGCCAGTGGCGCCTGATATACCGTCACATGAGAGGGGCATTCCAGATGGTGCCACAGCTGGCCCTACAGATAGAGTGAAGGCAGAAATCTCCAACAACTGTGCACATGGGTGCGCACACACCTAAAATGGAATGGACATGAGCAACACCTCTTGAAGAACAACAGTTACAAAAAGGTAGGAAACAGTTTTTTTACAAACTAAGATGTGGGAAATCTTGAACCTTTGTGAAAAGACGCTCAGGGTCTTGACTGCAAAGTGGAGAAATATATTAATTTGTGTAACTTGGCTTTTATTTTATTTTACATTGGAAGGAAGACACTGTTTTCGAATCAAGACTCAAAGCTTGAAGTTTGCTGTCTTGAAATTTTGGGGGAATTAACCAAAATAAGCTATGTCTGAAATGCACAGTAAAATTATTTGAATGTAATTCTAAATGTTGTTCTCTAGCCCATCAAAACAAAAGAGAAAAACAAATAAACATGCTTGCTGGAATAATTCCTTTTTCCCTTTATTCATGGGTGCAGCACCACCCCACTTAAACCTCTCTAATGGAGATATTGTAAAAGTGTGGCATATATAATTGGGCAGTTCGTGTCTAAATAAATCATTACAGAAAAATGTAAAGCCTTCTTATTTGTTGAGTACGGGATATGAAGAAAAGAATGCTTAGAGCAGCCTGATAGCACTCTTGTAATTAGATTGCTGAAACTTTGTTTCTGTCCCAGATGTCTCCATTTGGCAGCATCATGCCATAGACGGATCAGCAACTTAATTGATCTTTCTTAGCACTCTGTTCTACAACCATTTATGCAGCACTTCCTATGTGTGTGCATGAAAAAAACGGATTGTATCTGCTTCAGTACTAAATGCTATGGATAAATCTTATTTAGATGGATTAGACTGCATAGCCATAGGGAAAAAGTGTATGTTGTTGGATGACTTATTGCTTAGAGGCTTCAAACTTAATAATATCATTTGAACAGAGCTATTTATTTGTATGAAGGTTGCATTTCATTGGGTAAAATAAACTAGTTACCAAAATAAAATGTTAACTGTATGCTTTGTGGACCACTTTACTGAGATCTAAGATAATTTAGGTAGGCATGAGGAGATTAGACTTTTATCTTTATGTACAGTTCATTGGTTTTCTGCCTTCTGTAACATCTAGTGAATTTAATCTTCGTTTTTTTCATGCTGAAATTTTACAATGATGAGGTGCCATGATGAAGTTAAGTATTAAATTACATTTGGACTTACTCTGTGTACAGTGGTCCTCAAAGCAGGATTTGAAGTGGATGAAGTCATATTTTTGCATGCTATTACCACCATATACCAAGTCTGCTATACCCAAACAAAT
Organism: Terrapene triunguis; assembly: GCF_002925995.2. Classification (NCBI taxonomy): domain Eukaryota; kingdom Metazoa; phylum Chordata; order Testudines; family Emydidae; genus Terrapene; species Terrapene triunguis. Next base: position 50,088,381 of record NW_020664417.1, on the reverse strand, counting down.
ACATTAACACATTAGTACTTCTATCATGCTGAATTAATTAGTTATTGTATGGAAGAGCTAGAATACTAAGTGACTCTACTTTGGTCACATTTAAGGAATCCTATAAAGTAGAGATGGAGTCTAACTTCCCTCCCAATGCAGACTTGTTCGGAACACTATTTTCTCTAGTGTCTTGTGTAGTCTGTTTTATGGTTGCTGAAGTAATGAGGTTTCCATCATTCTCAGTGAGGCTGTTCTCCAGCCTTTAGAACTTACTAGTGGGACTTTATTTTTCTTGCCCTTTAACACCATTTTGGAATACTTTGAAATCTGCTTCCTTTGCTTAAATGGTTGTGGTTTTTAACCTCACAATTTCCCTAGCCAATCACTTTTCTTAGTCTTCAAATTCTCATACAATGTATTACCATCTTTGTAGTACAGAGGTACTGAACACAGTAATATTTGGTGTGATCTCACTAGTGCTACAGAAATGCAATATTGCTTCCTTATTTTATGACCTAATACATGTTTATATGCAGTTCATAATCATACTAGTTTATTTGATGATATGTTGCTGTAAAACAGTATAGGAGACCCCATCTCGCCTTCACAAATACAGGAAGTCTGGCTTGCATAGGGAGGGAGTCATAGAAGCAAATGTCCCAGGAACAGGAAGTTGAGCTTTATTTTCCACCTTTGTTTCTAATCTCCAAGTTGCTGATTAATAATTCTGCCCCAAGTGGTACCTGCAAAACTCCTTAGTTGATAGCAGTGCAGTTTGTTTCCTCTTCTAGATTACTAATGAAGGTGTTCAATAAAACTGGATTTAGTGCCAATCCCTGCACTTAAGGTTTTTTTCTACTGTCTCTGCAAGTTTTAATAAAGTAGTGCTCTGATGCAAGCCAACTTGATTGTATTTACAAAAAGTGAGATTTTTTTTTAAAGGAATATAGCAAAAATTTTCACTTATGTAGATGAAATATCTCAACTACTTTCCCTTCTAATAACTTTGTAGGGGAAAAGTGCTCCAGTTAATTTGGCCTGATTTTGTGGCTTTTATAACCATAACATCACAAATTGTCAACATCATATGTCAATATACAAAGTAAATAACCTTAAATCAAACTAAGCTATCAAGGAGCATTTTTCTTACTTTACCTATCTGTAAATTTCAATTATTACGGATGAAAATATTCTTTCATCTGTTTGTGTATATGTACAGAGAAATCAATGTTTGCCGACATTTACCAATTAAAAAAATTAATCCTTTTTTCTTTTTAGTAGTTTTTGCAAAATTCTTTGGTCCCTTCCCACTTTTCCATGACTGTGCAAAATAGACAGCTGCTCAGTAAATTCATTAAGTAGTTCCCTTAACACTGCATCCCATAAGGTACTGACTTACATATATAGTCTTTTTCAAATATTTTTTTACCTGTTTCCTATCAATAGTAGGGAGGAGCCTAAACCTAAAATTAAGATCTGAATCCAGAGCTGAGCTATCAAAGAAGAGGCATTCCCTGGCATTTGGCTTGAGCTAATCAATAACTATGTACTAGTGCAAGAATGTACTTGTTTCTCGTTTGTCTTTTTTATTAAAGAAAATTAGATCTTTAAGCAGTTGTCCAGTACTTAGCTACTTTGGTCACCATAAATCTTCCTTCATAGTTACTAATAGGCCTTCTTTCTCTCTCCTATTGCCTCCCTCCTGCTTAAGACTGCCAAAATATTTGTGGAATCCTTTCTTATTCCTTTTCATCTCTTTGGCTAGCATGAACTCATTATGGTTCTCCTTTTTTCCCCTTATCTTTTCCTTGTAAACTGTAACTAAATCTGAATATACTTCTAGTTCCAGTACAGATTCATATTTCCATTTAGATATTTAAGGAATCTCTGTTTTGACTGCTGCTCTGTTTTATTTTGTTTCTGGTTTTGGGGGGTATTTTTTTTTCATATTTCTGATGAAGGTTTCTTATAAATCTGTAACAGACTATGTAGAAGAAGTTCCCAAACTCTGGTACAGGAGCTTGATGTTCCATCTGTTCACTTCACACCAATTTTTATTTTTAGAAGGTGGTATGTAAATCAGTAAAGTTTGGGAGATGCTGATCTAGAGAACTGGTTGCTTCAAGGGAGATTACATGCCATACAATATTGGAGGGAGCGGTGGGGAGGAAGAAACAACAATGGCTAAGCTACATTGAGCAGGTGGATGTTGTGATGTGTAAACTGTAAATCTTCAGAGGCTCAAAGGCCATTTACCTTCAAATTAAGTGCTTGAATATGTGCAGTGACACCTTCTTTTTATTGAAATGCAGTGTATACTTCTGTCTATGCATCCCTAAAAGATCTAGAACTTAGCATAATATTCTGTTAACAGCTCTAGTTGCAGAGTATTGTGATTAGTATAAGCCTTGTATCTGTGGATCTGGCTACAAAAAACAGCATCCTCTAAGATTCTTCACGTTCTAATGCAACACTTGGTCTGATGATTTAAATGTGGATTCTGGCTGCTTCCTCCCTGGACAAGAGGAACTTTTGAAAAACAGATTGACAGCCACTTGGTAAAACAGAACATGGACTTGGGGGAAGATGGGGGGCATTTCCCCCCCCAAAGTGGATACATCGTAGAGACAATGCGTGGGGGGAGTGCTCAGATTTGTCCCTTAGCCCTGCTTCCTCCCTGTGGAGTAACGTTGCATGGGGGCAGGCGGGGAGGGCACTCTGTACCTGCTGGTCAGTTTGCCCATGTGGGCTGTGTAAGGGGAGGGCAGGGA
>NW_020664417.1:50075028-50085618 GCF_002925995.2 Terrapene triunguis | reverse complement strand
GCACAGTGGAACCTTGGTGGTGGGGAGCCAGTCAGATGGTCTCTGCTAGCTTTTTGGTTTTCCCCTCATGGTTTGTGTAAGGGGAGGGCAGGAAAGCAGCAACCCAGGAGAGCCAGGTGGCAGAACTGCTTTCCAAGAGTCTGTGCAGTATACAGCCCAGGTGAGTGAGTGAATTAGACCTGGGGGAATTGGACTTGGAACTCTGGACCTCGTTCAGCTGCTGGGGGAGGGGGGAGAAGAACAGGACTTCCTCTTCCCCTGGAGCAGCTGGGGTCGGGTCAGACCCACACCCAGGAACCTCCCTGGCTGCAGGAAGCTCTGTACCCCTTCCCCACTTCCTGCCCCCATCACTCCTCTGCCGCAGATGGGAGGGTCACTGTATGGGAACTCCCTGTCCACCCAACCTCCTTGCATTTGGAGCCCATTCCACACCCAGAACCTCCTCCACTGAGCCCTCTGCATTCAGACTGCCCTAGTCAAGCCCCCACCCCCAGACTTGAATCCCTACACTGCTGAACCTCATCCCATGCATCCAGAGCCCCATCCTCCAACACATGGATCCCTGCTTCACCTCACCTCACCACCCCACCCCTTTCCCCCCAAAACATAGAAGTCAAACTACACCTATGAACATGAAGTGGCACTGGTGACTACTTTGAAGAAGCAATTTGTTGCTGAGAGCTGAATAAGTAAAGGGGGATATATGAACAGAAAACTAGTTTTAAAAAAAAAAGACTTTGGGGATTAAGACATAAGGATTTTTCAGGGACCTTTGTTTAGACTAGCTTTCATTGGTTAGGCAAAATGAGGGTATTCCCTTGCAAACTGCACCCCAGAATCTCACACATAGATTAGATAGCTATCTATCAAATTGTTTTCTTTGTACTGCCAGCAATCAGATTTCAGTAGAATTTGGGGAAGGCATTAGTTTGCTAATATGACATTAACTGCAGTGTTTTACTTTTTCACATTTGTCACAATAGTTAGAACTTTAGGTAGATCTATTGTACCTTTCTGACTTTTATTTCCAAAAGATGCTAAAAAGATTTTTAGCCGCTATTTATACTGTCATTGAACGTTCGGAGAGCTTTCTTGCTATCTATGGATCTAGTAGTAGGGCATTGCAAAAAATCAGTGCAAAGCAGATTGATTTTCCTGGTGATGGATGACTCATGTTGATAAGATAGCTTCTTATCTGCGAACAACCATGTGTCTTAAACAGAACTTCTGTTACTGCCATATAAACGTGTATAAATTCCATTAATAAACAACTTTCTACTGCACCTCCCCTCTTCCATACTCATTAGGGACCAGATTTTGCCACCCTCGTGCTGAATAGTAGCTTGTTCCATGAGTAGTTCCACTGAAGTCCATTTTGGAGTAAAAGTTGTAGAATCTGGCCCTATGAAGATCCACAAAGGACTCCTGACCTTTCTGCAAGGTGCTGATTTGAGTTTGGGGGCAGAGACAAAAGGCGTTTTGCAGTAGGTTGATTGTGACCTTGATTGGGGTGCAGGTAGATTAACAAAGCACAGATTGAAAAAAGGCAAAACCAATATAACAGGAAATTAATAGCTTTAAAATGTTTTTATATTGCATTACTCTAATCGTATTAAATTGACTCATTTAGTAGCATTACCAACTTCAAAATATTTGTGCTAGATCAAGGCATTCCATTTAGAATTAGAAAATGATCTTTTTTTTTTTTTTTTTTTTTAAGGGATATCATTTTGAAAGAACTATACAGTAGTAACCTTTTCTTTCAGAAACATTGTAAAATGATCTTGCATTATTTTTCTACTTAATTTAAATCTGAAGATTAGATTTAAGAGGAGAAACAATTACATTTTGAGGGTGGAATTTTCAGAAGCATCTAAGTGATTTAGGAGCATAAATACTATTGAACCTTAATGAAGCTTGTGCTTCTAAGTCACGTAGAGGATTTTCAGAATTCCACTAAAAGTTCATCAAATAACTTTTGCTTACTTAGGATGCACTGGAAAGAAAATGGAGTACTCCAGACATCAATGCTAAGAGTGATGTGGCTTACCTTTGAGATCACTTCCATGTCTGTAAGTTGTATCTTTATCAGATATACCTAGATTGTATGATATTGAGATATATGTATAACTCCATCCAATATGTGTCCATATTCATTGTTTCTGTTCCTTCTCTTTCTTTATCTCTTGAGCAGAGGACACCTCTCTAAATGTTTCCATTGGTAGTAGTTTATCCGTCAAACAATCTTCCGTCTTGCATTGTAACCTTTCCCCAACCCTCATTAGGGATCCTTTTCACGAGAACTTGATAGAATTCTAAGTTTGTTCACTATTAGTTGGCTGCCATAGTGGAAATTCCTGAAGAGTTTTGAGGGAAGGGATTTTATTTCATTGTATTTACTTTCTGATCCCAAAGAGAGAGAGAGAGAGAGATTGGCCTGTGAACCATTCCAGGCCTTCAGCAGCTCATCAGTTTAATCAGAAAGTTCAAATTCCATATGCTTCTCTAGTCTCAACCATATCCTCATCCACCTAAGATTGGTTTGGTTCAATTTACATAAAGCATATTTTCACATTGAAAATAACTGTGGCTTATTGTGGGAGGAAATAATGACTGGTCTTTCCATTTGGACTGTCTGTGGCATCTCGAGGACATATAAAAGTACTTAAGTGTTGTAAAGCTGAGTGATGTTTGCACACATGCTGTCTTTTGTGAGAGGCCTGATCCTACAAGCATGGTCAGAGCCCTGCAGGGGAGAAGGTAGAAGAATGCCTAGTTTGAAAACAAAGCTGGGGCTTTAGCTTGCACAAGGGCTCTGAGGAGCTCATTAGTTGTGGGTCAGCCTAAGAACTTAGGCAGCTTTGCACAAGCCTATTGGTGGAAACTTTGCCACCAGTTATGTGCAGCTGAGTTGTGGCTTTGGGGATGTCAGAGGCACCCAAGTACCTCGGTGAATCTAGTTCAAACAGCACATTGAGATGTTAGAATATCCATGACTACCCTTATTTGGACAATTCACAGAAATGAAGCAACCTCAAAAGGTGATCTTGTCCAACCCCATGCTCTGAGGCCATCCCTGACAGGTGTTTGTGGAATCTCTGCCATTGGAGGTTTCTAAGAACAGGTTAGACAATCTCCCTTGGAAGCCTATATGAGAACTTAACTACCCTTTTATATTTAGAAAGCTCTTCCTAATATCTAACCTAAATCTCCAATGCTGCAAACTAAGCTGATTCACTTCTTGTTCTGTCCTTGGTGGATGAAGAGAACAATTGATCATGGTCTTGTATTAAGTACTCATAAAATGAAGACAGTTGTGTGTCCCTCCAAGCCTCCTCCTCCCCCACCCTCCGTCATCTTTTCTCAAGATTAAACACAATCTGTTCTTTCATGCTATCATAGGTTAGGTTTTCTAAAGCTTTTATAATTTTTGTTGCTTTCTTCTGGGACTCCCTCTAATTTGTTCACACCTTTCTTAAAGCGTGGTGCCCAAAACTAGACACAGTACTCCAGTTAAGGCCTCACCAGTGCCAAGTAGAGAGGAACAATTATCCCCATGTCTTACATATGACATTCCTGTTAGAATCATAGAAGATTAGGGTTGGAAGAGACCTCAGGAGGTCATCTAGTCCAACTCTCTGCTCAGAGCAGGACCAAACCCAACTAAATCATCCCAGTCAGGGCTTTGTCAAGCCGGGCCTTAATTTATATTAATACATGCCGGAATGAAATTTATCCTTTTTTTTTTTTCAGTGTGTCCTCGCAGTAAGGCTTAGCAAAAGCTATGTCACAAACATGTATGCTGTTCCAAACATTGAGGTTCAAGATAAACTGGAAGAAATCACAGCTTCATCCCAGTTAATACCTCTTTTATTGGGGCAGTTCTGGATTCCAGAAAAGGGTATTTCAAAATTCTTAATAATAGAAGTACTACAAGAAAACAAGTGTTAAACAGTAATGGTCTTCCTCAAACTGATGGTCCTTAATGCTTTGACAACCAATCAGTATTCTTGTATGCATAACTAAAATTGGGACTTCTGTAACACTGGATACCAATATGCTGTATAAAAAATATAGACAGCATGTTTATGAAATCACCATTGTCTAAATTTCTCTTCCTGTTTCTCAAAGGAGTTGTATTACACCCTTATGCTCATTGCAAGAATTTGACAATTCATGGTCACTGGATTGTCTAAAAACTCCATATAGACTTCTCAGGGTTCAGAGTGATACTTTACGCTCTCAAGTCCTTTCTCTCCCATCTACAAGACAGAATGGTTAAAGTAGTTTACTGACAATATGGCTGTGATATTTCACATGAACAAGCAAGGGAGAATGCATTACAGCCAGCTGTACAAAGTGATTGTGGCTTCGTGGGAATGATGCATAGTACAACACATTTATCCTGTAATTCTCCACCTTTGTGGGAAAGAACAATACTGGATGACCATCTGAGACAAGATTTGTAGCAAGAACTCTGCAGCAAATATCATGTCCCTCTGTAGATATCTGGAGATAGTTGGAGTTGTCTTGCTGCAAGTAGATCTTAGGTTTTGCTCCAGAGTAGAAGACTGCCAGTCTATCTCTGATATGTGTTCTAGTTTGGGATGTAAATCTCTTCTATGCATTCCATCTAGTTCCTCTAATCCAGGGATTTCTCAAGAAAATCAAACAAGAAAAATCTAAGTATAATCCAGTTACCCCAGTCTGGGTGAGACAAGATTGGCAGTCAGATCTACTATTGCCATAGGTTTGTTTGTTTCTCTGCAATTCTGAACTGACAGACTCAGCAGGGAAGTCAGATTTGCTCTCTGGACCTAAACTCTCTCCATTTGACAGGATGGGCCATAGTATTTTGATAGACCTTGAACTGTCCTGGTCAGGAGATGGTTAAACTTGGAAGCAATCAACTCACCTACTCTAAGATCACAAATGGGAAAAGTTTTTCTCTCTGTGGGCAACTAGCAATACCTGGACACAGCTTCAGCTTCTGTTCAATCCATATTGGAGTACTTCATGTGAAATCCTTGGAACTCTTCATATTATATTCAGTAAAAGGGCATCTATTACAGTGGTTCTCAAATTTTTGTAGTGGGGTCCCCTTTCACACAGCAAGCCCTCTGAGTGCGACACCTTCTTATAAATTAAAAACACTTTATATATATATATATATATATATATATATATATATATATATATAAACACTATTATAAATGCTGGAGGTGAAGCGGGGTTTGGGGTGGAGGCTGACAGCTCGCAACCACCCAGGTAATAACCTCACAACCCCCTGAGGGGTCATGACCCCCAGTTTGAGAACCCCTGATCTATCGGCCATCTTGGCTCAACAGATTAGTTGAGCATAAGACTGCTGTTACAGGGTATGCTCTGTTTTAGATTCCTAAGAAGTCTTCCTTTTTTCACCTCTCTCAAGGGTGGAACCACTCTAGGATTGGATCTCTGGGTTGCAGCTCCCCTGTCTTCCAGGTAATCGTGAAGGTGCCAAATATCATTGGCTCTTTTCTGGAGCCTGTGACCAACAGCTGATTGAATTGACTTAAATGTTTTATTATAACAAACCTATTGATTGTTGACTCAAAGGTACACACAAACAGAGAAAAGAAATGAAACAACAAAAACCTTAGCCTCTTTTGGGAAGTTTTTGCTAAGTTGCATTCACTCCAGACTCACTACTTGTGGGCTTGGAGAGAATGCAATAGCACAGTCTGTTTTTGTTTTGTCTCAGTTTCACTGCTCACAGATGCTTCCTCTTCCTCTCACCCTCTTTCTTCTCTAGGCATGGGATTTCAGCAATTCAGTGTTGCTTTGATCCAAAGCTCTTGCTTTGAGAAAACAAAATGTTTAACCTGACAGGTGTTTTCGGGATCCTGGGTTATCTCTTTGGAGGTATATCTCTGTCATTGTTGCATTTCCTGTTTTGTTCTCCCTAATATCTTCTTTTGAGTTACGGTGACAAGAAGTCCTGTTTTTAAAGGGACAGTCCTGTTTTTTTTTTTTTTTTCTTATATAGGAGCCTATTACTGTCCTGTTTTTTCACAGTTGCTGTCTGGTCACCCTACTTTGAGTTAACTCCATGTAGTTAGAATATTATCAAGCATGTAAACTGAGGTACATATATAATAAATATCTCCCTTATTTGCCACACCAAGATTTTTCAAGTGGTTGATGTTCACCTATACGTAGGCTTAGGAGGATTAAGATTTTTATTTATAAATGTCAATAAACATTGATTTCACTGTACACACATAAAGTGATGGCAAAGATACTTTCATCAGTGATATTAAAAATCTACAGAAAGGTAAAGTAAGAAATTCTTGATTTTAAGGCTCTTTATATTTTGAAATGATGTTGAATCTCAGCATCTACTGTCATTACATTACCGGACACCCCTCAGTTTTCTGAACTCCTAGCGTCCCACAACTGTGAATTTAAATTGATAGAACTAAAAAAACCCCACCCACTTTAAAATAAACCTCAATATTATCTGTTACAATTTTATATATTAAAAAAAGAATTCTGCCAAGTCCATCAATGCGCTAAATACAGAACACACATCCTGCTAGGACCACAACCTAATACTTAATTCATAAAACGTCCCTTTGAACCAATGGGAGAATGATCCCTGAGTCATCTCAATTGGCAGCTTTTTCTGCCATAAAAAGAGTGAGGGAGCTTCAGGCTCTTCTGACTGATCCTCTCTGAGAATTTTTTTTTTTTAAGAAAGTGGCCCTTCATCTTCACCTAAAACTTCTTCCCAAAGTGGTAAGAGAATTCCATCTCAACTAAGCCATAAATTTGCCTGTATTTCTTCCCTAGGCTTCATTCACACTAAGGGGAATCTAAGCTACAAATGCTGGATGCTAAAAATGCATAAGACTTATTTGAATAGGTCTAATGGTATGTCTACACTACCCGCCGGATCGGCGGGTAGCGATTGATCTATCGGGGATCGATTTATCATGTCTAGTGTAGACACGATAAATCGATCCCCGATCGCTCTGCCGTCGACTCCTGTACTTCACCATGGTGAGAGGCAGAAGCTGAGTCGACGGCAGTCGACCCTGCGCCGTGAGGACGTGAGGTAAGTCGACCTAAGATACATGGACTTCAGCTACGCTATTCTCATAGCTAAAGTGCGTATCTTAGGTCGATTTCTCTTCTCCCCCCTCCCCCAGTGCAGACCAGGCCTAAGGAATATTGGATTCACCTAGACTTGTTTTGTTTGTTCTTATGGAGAGAAAAAAGCAAAGCTTGGGCAATCACATCCCAATCCATCCCTAAATGAGTTAGGCTTTGTAGTAAAAAATATAAAATACTCTACTGTTCCCAGAGCTGTCCATAAGGGACAGCAAATTGGGGTGATGTCTCTGGGCCCTGCACTTTGTGGGGCCCCATGGGCTGGCACCACATGGATGGCACGTGAACCACTGGCTGGGGGAGGCTACCCTGAGGGAGAACGTGTGATGCCACCACAACCGCCCCAGCTCCAAGAAGGCGGGCGGCGTGGCCCCACCCCTCTGGAGCCCAGCAGCACCGCCACCAAGTTTGTTTACATTTACAGGAGATTATGCTGCCTGCTTCTTATTTACAGTGACACCAGAAAGTGAGAACAGACGTTCACATGGCACTTTTGTAGCTGGCATTGCAAGGTATTTACGTGCCAGATATGCTAAACATTCGTATGCCCCTTCATGCTTTGGCCACCATTCCAGAGGACATGCTTCCATGCTGATGACACTCATTAAAAAAAATAATGCATTAATTACATTTGTGACTGAACTCCTTGGAGGAGAATTGTGTGTCTCCTGTTCTGTGTTTTACCCGCATTCTGCCATATATTTCCTGTTATAGCAGTCTCAGATGATGGCCCAGCACATGTGGTTCATTTTAAGAACACTTTCACTGCAGATTTGACAAAACACGAAGAAGGTACCAATGTGAGATTTCTAAGGATAGCTACAGCATTCAACCCAAGGTTTAAGAATCTGAAGTGCCTTCCAAAAGCTGAGAGGGACGAGGTGTGGAGTATACTTTCAGATGTTTTAAAAGAGCAACACACTGATCCGAAAACTACAGAACCCAAAGCACCAAAAAAGAAAATCAACCTTCTGCTGGTGGCATCTGACTCGGATGATGAAAATAAACATGCATTGGACTGCACTGTTTTGAATCGTTATCGAACAGAACCCGTCATCAGCATGTCCTCTGGAATGGCGGTTGAAGCATGAATGGAGATATGAATCTTTGTCACATCTGTCACATAAATATCTTGTGACACCGGCTATGATAGTGCCATGCAAATGCTTGTTCTCACTTTCAGGTGACACTGTAAAGAAGCAGTGGGCACCATTATCTCCTGCAAATGTAAACAAACTTGTTTTTCTGTGCGATTGGCTGAACAAGAAGTAGGACTGAATGGACTTGTAGGCTCTAAAGTTTTACATTGTTTTATTTTCGAATGCAGGTTTGTTGTACATAATTCTACATTTGTAAATTCAACTTTCATGATAGTTTGTACTACATTGTTTTAAGTGAATTGGAAAATACTATTTATTTTTTAAGTGAAAATATTTGTAATCATAAATATAAAATGAGCACCGTGTTGTAATTGAAATCAGTATATTTGAAAATGTAGAAAACATCCAAAAATGTTTAAATAAATGGTATTCTATTATTAACAGTGCCATTAATCATGATTTATATTTTTAATTGTGTGATTAATCACGATTAAAAAAAAAAAATCACTTGACAGCCCTAGAAAAAACTCACGGGATAAGCCCCAAACAAAATTAATAGATATATTTACAGTGGTGTATTCTTAGATGTAAAGTAATCACCACACAATTCCTAACACGCTACAAAAGAGTAGGGCCAGGTAGAGTACACTATAACAAAACACATTACAGTGGCTCACTGTTAAAGTGCTCTTTCATAGCCTCCAAGTCATATAGTTCCACGTTGAGCTCTAGTGTCTGGCTGTTCAAATTCAGCAGATAGACACTCCACCTCTGCCGTCCTGCCTTTGCGTCACATATATTATGTCGAGCACAGCAAGCAGTTCTAACCATTTGGACCTCAATGAGAAAAATATCCCATTGTGTGAGTAAACAATGCCATCATCCCTTCAGTTGACCAAAAGCACATTCAACTGCCATTCTGCACCTGCTGAGTTGGTAGTTGAGTCATTCCTCATTGCTGTCAAAATGGCCAGTGTTCGGTTTCATGAGCCAAGGGAGTATGGGCTAGGTTGGGTTGCCTATGCTCAGTATTGGCATTTCAATATTCCCAATCGTAATCTGTTGGATAGGAAAGAAGGTCCCTGCTTGCAGGTTTCTGAAAATCCCCTGTCAGTGCAGCTCTCATTTTGGTATTACCCCCCATGCCAGGAATGGGGCAAGCTTGGTGCGCAGATCCAGGAATATGGCCTTCCACATGTGAAAGTTCTGCAGGCACTGGTAGTTATCCAAAGCATGCATCATGATGCAATCTCACCACTTAGGGCCCAGAAGCAGCACCTCATGAACCCCACCAACAACCTGCAATTGGTTTTTGCTATGTCCCACAGTAATTTGTTCTCCAAAAAATCATCATGTTCACCACTGATTTGGTTCTTTTTTTGGCTCTGCAGATATTGTGGAATCATGTGTCCTTTATTTTCAGTGCTCATAACAGATAGTGAAGAGTTATGCAGGCTCCATGCTTCTTTCAGAGATGGTGGACAGCGAGGAGGGCTGCGCGGGTTTGTGGTAATTTGAGAGAAGGTGCAAAAATTATTGGCTAGACATGGCATTATGGATGGAGGCAGTTGAAAACTGGGAAGCTGACCCCATGCTCCTAGCCACCCCTATGACTTATTTCAGGCCCATCATGCATTGCCAAAACTTCCCAAATGACAGTGTGCTGGATGGTGGCGAGTTGCACAATGGGATAACTACCCGTAGTGTACCACACTTTGCATTGATACAAACACTCCTGTTGAATACATGCATCACTGACACAAGGAGCCAAGTATGCATAAACACAAGCGATTGTACTAACTGCACTGGCTTTATGCTGACGTAATTTGTGTCGACATAACCTTGTAGTTTAAACATAGCCTGAGCACATACAGGGGCCACTCAAAGAAATGCAGGATACTCCCTTGTAACCAGAGAGAAAAATCTATGTTCACTTTCCTCAGCCACCTTCCCCTCTTCCTTTGAGTCATAATTACAACTTTAAACCTGAGGAGGTGGTTGGTGCACCATAGCCCCACCCTCCAAACAGGTGGAGAGAGGCAGGGCACACACGAGAGCTCTAACAGACACTGCTGCTAGAAAATTCTACTTGTCCAAGCTTCACTGTCAGCGCATCCCAAGTGTATGAATGTGTGCAGAAGTTTATCTGGAAGAACTTTGGTTACAAGCAAAGAACTGATTTATTTATATATGGACAGCAAACTAGAACAACACCAATAGATCTAGCTACAGTGTTGACTGGCTACAGAATAAAAATAAAATTCCCAAACCATCCACTTGTCTGGGCTTTTCTTCCCAGAGACACTCAGGAAAATTAACATGAATTAACTGTTAA
>NW_020664417.1:50063522-50070028 GCF_002925995.2 Terrapene triunguis | reverse complement strand
TGACTACATTTATTTCAGAAGCATTTTGGCTGTAGAGCAGTGATATTGATGGTGGGTAAAATTTTCAGATGTTCCTAGTCCTACTTTCAAATACCTACGCAGAGGGATTTAAGGACATAAAGTAAGCAAACCTCTGGAATTAGATCAAATGTTTCATTTGTGGAGAGGTTGCTGTTTACACAGAGAAACTTCTGAACCCAATAAACTAAATTACAACAACTTTTTAAAAAGAATTTGATCTGTAGTGTTTAGTATTTTGAAATCTTTTCCAGGGCAAATAGCACAGTGCTTTCAGATTAGATTTACAGTCATCATTAATCAAAGAAATAGGCTGACCGTCCTGCCATGATTGTGGATTCTTACCATTTTTTTTTCTCTGGAGAAACAACTAGTCTCTGGTTAAAAGCCAGATATCTGCTGTTTGGTAATATACTTTTTGTATAACTTTTTTTTTAGTTTAAAAGTTTTCCATTCATTTGGAAGTCAACATGCTTCAAAAGCCAGCTTTAAGTTTAACACATCCAACAAATTTCAGACCTTACTTAATGGGACACTATCAATTTGAAATCTAGTCACCTTAATTTAAAAACAAACACCTCTTTTGTGCCCCCCAAACTCTCAAGTGCTGTAAAATGCTCCTGACTTCCCTGTCATTTTACACTTGCATTTATTATTGTATGAAAGCCCATGCAAACAGGGAATATTAAGTTGGGAATATAGTTGCATAAATTACACAATATAAATTGTACAAGAGAAACATGTTTTTTTCTGTTACAGTAATAATAGAATCCTAGAAATGAAGGGCTTGAAGGAAACTTGAGAAGTCATCATGTCCAGCCCCCTGTGATGATCTCTGATAAGTGTTTGTCTAACCAGTTCTTAAGAACTTCCAGTGATGGGGATTTCAGAACTTAACTGTCCTTAAAGTTAGAAAGTTTTTTCCTAATATCTAACCTAACTCTCCCTTGCTGCAGATGAAGTCCATTATTACTTGTCCTACCTTTAGTAGGCATGGGGAACAATTGATCTATGTCCTCTTTATAACAGCCCTTAACATATTTGAGGACTATAATCAGGTCATCCCTCAGTCCTTTCTTTTCTCAAGACTAAATGTTACTCATCGGGGAATTTTGCACCACTGTGCACGTGCAGAATTTATGTCCCTGCAGAATTTTTCCCTACAGAATAATACAGTCTGCCTGGTAGGTGCTGCAATTATACCTTTTGCCTATACCTTCCTCATAGCACCCTACCCATGGGGCCAGGTGAGGAGGCATGGGATATGGGATGGACAACACAGGCATCACAGACTAGGGTTCAGAAGAGCTAGTGGGGTGGACAGACTGGGACAGGGGGCACAGGAGCTAGTGAGGTAACAGCATTGAGCCAAGGGATGAATAGGAATGGTGGTGTGGGGACATATGAGGACAGGGGAAGACTGAATGGGAGAGGCTAGGAGGTCAGCCAGGGTCTGCATGGGGGAGGCTCCCCAACTCCGTAACAACCCCCCCCCCAAACAAAATATTTCTCCCACCCACACCCAACAATCCTCCAGATTGACTCCCAGGCTCCTTCCCAGCAATTCCCTCTCCCTCAGCTCCTCCATTATCCCAGAATCCCCCAAGCTTTGCCCTGCTTGTGTGGGGTTCAGGAAACACGTTTCTGTATTGTAATCCATTTAAACTATTACTCAAAGTTCTGTATTAATATGCCTAGTAAGGAATCTATTTGTCAAAAAACCTTTCCTGAATCTTTTTTGTTGTCTGTATTGTTAGACATACTTGCTGACAGGTATTTGAAAGAAATTACAAAAATAATTGAAACTGGTGTGATTATATTGTTGTTTTGACAAATAAGATATGCAGAATTTTAAAATATTGTGTGCAGAATTTTTATTTTTTTGGTGCAGAATTCCCCCCAGGACCCAGGAATAAAAAATGCCCAGTTTTTTAACCTTTCCTCATAGGTCATGTTTTTTAAACTTTTTGTCATTTTTGTTGCTGTCCTTTGGACTCTTTAGTTTGTCCAGATCTTTCCTAAAGTGTGGTTTCTAGAATTGAACACAGTACTCCAGCTGAGGCCTCACCAACATAGAGTAGAGTGGGACAATTACCTCCCTTGTTGTACATAAAACACTCTTGTCAATACATCCCTGAATGACATTTACCTTTTTTGCAGCTGCATCGCATTGGTGACTCATTCAATTTGTGATCCACTGTAACCCCCAGATCCTTTCCTCGTAGGTCAGGTTTTCTAAATCTTTTATCATTTTTGTTGCTTTCCATTGGACTGGCTCTCTCCAATTTATTTATATCTTCCTTAAAGTGTGGTACCCAAACTGGACACAGTACTCCAGCTGAGGATTCACCAGAGCTGAGTAGAGAAGAACTGTTTTCTCCCATGTCTTGCTTATGATACTTCTGTTAACACACCCCAGAATATTAACCTTTTTTTTTTTTTTTACTGTGTTATATTGTTGGCTCATGTTCAATTTGTGATCCAGATCTTTTCTGCAGTGCTACTGCCTAGCCAGTTGTTCCTCATTTTGGAGTCATTCACTTGATTTTTCTTCCTAAGTGCAAAGTACTTTGCACTTGTCTTTATTGAGTTTTATCTTGTTGATATCAAAACAATTATATAATTTATCAAGGTCCTTTTGAATTCTAATCCTCTCCTTCAAGTGCTAGAAACCTCTCTCAGCTTGGTGTCATCTGCAAATTTAATAAACACACTCTCCAGTCCATTACCTAGGTCATTAATGAAAATATTGACTAGTACTAGACCCAAGACGGACTCCTGCAAGAGCCCACTAGAGACGTCCTCTCAGTTTGACAGTGAACCATTGATTATTGCCCTTTTAGTATGTTTTTTTTCAACCAGTTTTGCACTCACCTTATAGTAATGTAATCTAGACCCCATTTTCCTAGTTTGCTTATGAGAATGTCATGTGAGACTGTCAAAAGCCTATTAAAATCAATATATATCAAATCTACTGCTTCCCCCCCCATACACTAGGCCAGTTACCCTGTCAAAGGTGGAAATTAGGTTGGTTTGGCATGATTTGTTCTAGGCAAACCCATGTTGGCTATTACTTATCACCCTATTATTCTGTAGGTGCTTACAATTTGATTAATATTTTTTTCCAGTATGTTTCCAAGTATCAAACTTAGGCTGACTGATCTATAATTCCCCGGTTCCTTTTTATTCTGTAGCTGCACCACTTATAACTAAGAATCTTACTACAGTTTCTCTTTCATCCTTTATTTATTTAAATATTGTGGACCCCAATTTTTAACTCACTGGCAAAAAAAGCCATATCTGGCAGTTAGTTATGGAATTGACTATTTTATATTTCAGAACTATTTCAAAAAGATGAAAGTCTGACTGTCAGAGACTTAAACATTTAAAACAGTTTCTGCATTTAAATTTATCACCTAATCAAATTGCTCCTCTTGGTGTGCAAGACTATTTACACCACATGTGGTATTCTGTGACTAATTGCAGTAATGGAAGCTAAAGTATTGTCAGTTTCTTTCTTCCCAGTATATAGCAATTATATAAAAAAGTAGCTAAACAGCATCTTTTAATGTGTTGTCAATAATGGATGATCAAGTTAATGCAACATTATTTTTCACTAACTGCTCCATGTATTATCTAATCTTTCCGTTTTCCATTTTTATAATGAGTGGAAGAAGGTAGAACTACATTCTTTCAATGAGGAAGTTCTGTGAACTGGGCTCTTAGACCTGGATCAACAAAAGAACTTGTGGGTTGCAACCTTCAGTGTCACAGCATTTAACATTTAGATGCTTAGAAAATCCCAGGAACGCTACTGCCATCCACAAAGCCTGAGTTAGGTACCTTATACAATAACGGAGGAGAAATAGGTGCCCAGGAATGTGATTCACAAAAAGTAGTACTTTAGGCGGGGAGCCTGCTACGCTAGTCAATGGGACATACTGACAAAAGGGGTATGTCCTAAGCCCCATCCCTCTGGCAAAGATAGGCATCTCAGTCCAGGCTGCAGGGAGGTGCCTGTCTTTTCTGAGACCAAGGTTCAATTCTCCCCTCTGTTTGATAGGGAGAAGGGATTTGAAGAGGGGTCTCTCTTTATCAGGCAAGTGTTCAAACCACTGCACTATGGGATATTCTGATGTAGGGCTCCCTCAGTCTTTCTTGTTGAAGCTGTTCCACTATGTATAAATAATGAAAAAGTGATTGGACCAGTGGGACTGGACCCTGGGTCTCCCTCCTTCTAAATGAGAGCCCTACCCACTGGACTACAGAATCATTCTCACTCTTTTGCATGCACACTGTCTCTTGCCCAATGACTGTTCCACTATGGATAAATAAATAATTAGAGTGGTGAATTGAACTGGGTCTCCAACATTCCAGGCAAGTGCTCTAACCACTAAAAAGTTATAAGGTGCTAAAAATTATAAGGTGGGCAACACTATTTACTCCTCAGTCAGATTTTGAATGGAACCTGATCTGGTAGAAAACCTTTGAGCAGACATTCTGGTTTGGGCCCTGCACGTGAGATAGGTGGGTGAATGCCTATCTTCCTGCAGCTTATGGTTTATTTTGGGACTTAATTGGGAGATAGGTGTCCAGAGGCCTAGTGTGAGGCTGCAGTGCACATGCCCAGAAGCAGAAACTTAGGTATCTAGTTAACTTTTACATTGAAAAATTAGACATCAAGTGAATTTAGGCACCTTCAAAGTTCAGTGAGAGTCTTGTGGATCTCAGTGGAACCTAACACTGGGACTTAGGTGCCTAAACCCAGACTTAGGTACCTAAGTGTGGAGTTTATGTGCCTAAATATCTTTGTGGCTTGGGGCCTTAGTGAAAATTCCAGAATTGATGGATTTAGAAAAGTATGTATTTTAAACCTCATTTGTGAATTTCCCTTTGAACAGAAGCAAGCCTCTTTTTAGGATTAAATTTTGCCCTCATTGGGTGCAGTGTTGAGCCATCGGGGACTAATTAAAAACACCATTATAGAGGCTCTAACTAAAAGTATAACTGGGTTCAAAATAGAATAAGATAAGTTCTGGAAGATAGGTCCATCAATGCGTATTAGTCAAGATGGTCAGGGAAGCATACCCATGTTCTGGGTATCCCTAAACCTCCAACTGCTAGAAGCTGGGACTAGATGACAGGGGATGGATCACTCAGAATTGCCTTGTTCTGTTCATTCCTTCTGAAGCACTTGGCACTGGCCCCTCAGAAGACAGGATTCTAGTCTAGATGGACTAGTCTGAGCCAGTATGGCTGTTCTTATGTTCTGAGCATATTCCCTTCTGAATTTTTCTGCCAAGGGGACTCTGCAGGGTGTGGTGGCCATCTTACTCTGTGGGGTGGGGTTACGTGCCATGTCTCTGAGTCCTGCTTTTGTTCCTTATGTGTGCATGTGAATGGAAAGAACAATTTCTGTGCCCTTTTACAGATAGGGACTGAAGGGAGGATCTTTGCGCCCTTCTCCTCTAGCCTTTGTACAAGGTTCTGTCACATTCTGGCCCTTAATGTTTTAAATTTTCATTACTAACCTGTGGACTACTTTTAAAGCTCTAATTTTGTTAAGAAGATAAAGACAGATTGAAAACAATTGCTTTCAACTACCTTTTCGGTTTACCTGACAAAGTACTTAATAAAAGCTCTAAAACAATTGCTGTCTAGATTAGCTCTTGGCCATTTCCACTGCTAGTTTTTGCTAGCTGCTACTTAAATAAAGCTGATTACGGTAAACTGATGCTGAACAACCTTTAAAGTGTTTAGCCAGCATCTTTGGCTAACTTTTTATAATTAAAGTTAATGAGTATAATTACCCTCTAGATCTTTCACTCTTTCTGGGGACCTGTCCAATATATAGTAAACACTCCCAATTTCCTAATTTGGAACACTGACACCAAAAATATTCTTTTTATACACAAACACCTGAGCTAAAACCGTACTATTCAGAAGATTTTTTTTTCAATTGGATAGTTCTTTTTCAAACATGCAATTAATTTTTAAATGCTGTCATCAGAATCTTAAATATTCATGCAGATTTATAGTATGCAGTATACAGATGACATAATTGATACAACATCTGAGAAAGGAGCAATTCTAAAAGCATAAGAAAGATTAAGGGAAACGGGGGCAGTGAGGGTGAAAAAAATCTGAAACCTTGGGTTCCTAAGGTTAAGATTCTCAGTGCATATTTAGGTGCTTAAATATGTAGAACAAGCTTGACTTTTAGGTGCAGAGCTCTTGCAGCTCCCGTTGCTCATTACCTTAGAAAGTCGGGCGACCTTTACTGTGGCACCTAAAGAAAAAGAAATTTTGGATAGTGTACATAGTTTGAAGAAAGCTTGCATGGTTTTCTCCTTCATGTTGTACCCTACCTATAGAAGAATGCTTAAACAAACAAACCCAAAACATTGATAGGTGCACTTCTATGCAATACATGCATTACTCTGTGTGTGTGTGTGTGTGTGTGTGTGTGTGTGTGTGTGTGTGTGTGT
>NW_020664417.1:50022560-50063512 GCF_002925995.2 Terrapene triunguis | reverse complement strand
TGTGTGTGTGTGTGTGTGTGTGTGTGTGTGTGTGTGTGTGTGTGTGTGTGTGTGTGTGTGTGTGCGTGCTCTATTAATAATACTATAATTGGATACTCTTCAAAGTTTCCATACAGTTAAAATTAAATTGAAATCTTGTACATATTTGAAGAAATTCGGTCGTAAATTTGGAATAAATGATTTTGTGGGAAAGACCAGACTTCATAACTAAACCTTAACTCATTATTAAGAAGCTACACCCTCCACTCTGCACAAAATAAATAGGGAAACCAAATTTAAGCAATTAAGAAAGCTTAATATAATGAAGGTACGTTTGCATATACAATATGAAACTTGATATACTACAAACTCCAAATAAACTACTATTTTTTCCCTATACATTCTTCCTCTCACCACCCCCCCACCCCAAAATCTTTAAGCCTGTAGTCCTCATCTCAAAGAAACTAAGGTTTTAGTCTTAATAAATAATAAAGATGTGAACAATATGGTATCCTTTGAAAGTGCCATAACATACTTTTGTAGTGAGCATATTCATACAGTATAATCAATCATTTCCATCATAATAGTAAATAGAAAAATCACTACTAAATTCAATAAAGAAATTATAGTACTATAAAGTGTTAGTACAGATGCTAGTTTGAAATCTATAATTCATATTCTAAAGCCTAATTTCGAAAAGGGATTCGGTAAGAGTTGAATCATTCATAGTCATTGTCATACAATCCCTATGACATTACAGAAATTATAAGTGTAGAAATGAAGGCTGTAGTCAGCATTTATTATAAAAGCTGGTGGTTTAAACGCAAATAAATCTATACATTTTTAATAGTGTTTTTTTTAATCTCTGTTAGTTTACTAGGTTTATGCCTTCTCTGATGAGAACCTGTTTGGGTTAGATGCTTTTCATTTAAACAAAAGGGTTACCAAGCTGTAGGATCAAAAACTGTCAGGTCTTGTTAGGCTGTGTTTAAATGAGGAAAGAGGGGGGATTAATAGAACTCCAGTGCTCTGATGTTGACTTCCAAATTACAAAGTAATTCAGAAGATTATGAAGTTCTTAAACAAAAGATGAAGAATAAAAGGAGCATTAATGTGCTAACGTGTGCATCAGCAAATCCAAGGGAAAATGTCACCATAAAAAGTGATTATGATCTAACTGGCATAACTGCAACTTGGGATAGTTTCATAAGACTTGTTTGAACTGTCTAATAGATCATATACATAGGAGAGAGGGAAAAGGAAGAAGTGGAGAAATTGTTGTATGTCAAAAAAATAGTGAAATATGCAGGAGACTACTCTGACTAGGTCCCTTCCTGAGTTACTTCAAAGTATCCCAAAATGTACTGAATACAGTTTTGCTGCACCTTTACTAGGTTTCTTTTTGATGTAATTTTGTGTTTGCATTTAGTTTTATATTTTAGTGCAGTGTTTCTCAACATTTTTGTGCTGGCAACCCCCTTTGGACTTAAAATGATTTGTGACCTGCATACTAAGACTTTAAATATCATTAAGTAAATTATTAATAATATTCAGGCCGGTGCTAGAGGTTGGCAAGCAGGGCAATTGCACGGGCCCCACACTACATGGGACCCCACAAAGCTAAGGTACTTACTTGAGCCCTGGGTGGTGTGGCTCGGGCTTTGGCTTTGGCTGAAGCCCGAGCCCGGCCGCCCCGGGGGCTGAAGCATGTAACTTAGTGTAACTGGGCCCCCTGTGGTATGGGGCCCCAGGCAGTTGCCCTGCTTGCCACCCCCTAATGCTGGCCCTGCACTTGTGACCCCCCTAAACCCATCTTGTGACCCCCAAGTTGAGAAACGTTTTAGTCTAATCTTAGTGACTGTCAGCTAATTCCTTTAGAAAGTTCTGATTGTCATTTGTTTAATCTTCTGGTTACTTTTGATTTCTTAATAAAAGCAGAAAAGCTCCTCTAAAGATAAGAGAATTGTTTTTCCTTGCCAATATCATCCTCTTTCTGGTATTTTTCAAAATCAGAGAGCTGGTGTATCTTGCTTTTGGCTTCCATCTGACTGAGTACCCTGCAGGGTGTTTCCATTTGTAACTTGTATAAGACTTTTTACAGGCATTTGTTATCCTAATCAAAGAAACTGGTACTTTGTTTTGAGAGAGAATAAAGTCTCTCAAAGCTTATTTTATATTGGAAAATATTAAAATTAGACCAGGGAAAATTAATGCTGACATTCTCTCTCGCTCTTGTATTACAAGGACCATGTCAAATTATTCTTCTGCCAACAGCTTATATTTTAGTTTTAGGGGAAAAATAAACCTGTACATGGACTGCATTGCAAGTGTGTGTTTACAGCCAAATGTTGATGGTTACAAAACCCTACAACTGGAGTTCTTAATGGAGCTGTTGACAATCAAAATGCAGTTAGTCATAAAAATATAATCAATGGGATGAGGATTTTGGTTTTGCTTGTGTCTTGGCTTTTGCTGTTCATTGTATGTTTTAATCTTACATCTGTTGAAGCTGATGTCAGGTATGCTATTGTCATCAATAGAGGACTTAAACCCTAAATGTGTTAACAAATTACAAAAAAGAAAATAGCATAGTATTTGAGGTGTAAAGTTCATTTTTAGGATGAAGAAATCCTTGAAATTAGTGAGTGAGAATCTCTTTAGCATTAGGACTCTGATAATAATGTGCATATGGAATGAAGCAATTACACTTACCTTTGGGGATGGGAGGAAGTCAGTTATGTTTTGCAGACGAAGAAATGCACACAATAAGAGTTCAATCTACTAATGACAGTTACTTCCTAACTGTTTTTCATAGCCCTCAAAACTATGCATAGGATTTGCTTACTCTTGCTAATCTCATTGGAACCTTAGTAGCATAAAGGATCTGTCAGAATCATTTATTAATAATTATTAATTATTATTCATTATTTATTTGTATTACCATATCACTGAGGTGTTGCACGAAGATAGAACAAAAAGATGGTTCCTTCCCCAAAGAGTTTACAATTTAAGTATAAGAGAAGAGACAACAGATGAAGGAGCACAAGGAAACAATGAGACAACATTGTCTAAATAGACACAAGGTGAGGGAGGGTGTAGACCACACACAAGCAGAATTAACAATGTGATGGCAGCAAATGTCATTCTAATTCCGCAATTTTTGGAGTGAGGGGGTGCATTTATTTAGGAGGGTATCAGGTAAATGGAAAGAAAAGGGAAGGGAAGGTGGGTGAGGGGGACAGGCCAGGAAGAATTGATTAGGGGGGGCAGGAATGAAACTCAACTGAAGAGATTTTGAGGGAAATGGAAGGTTTGAGAAAACAGCCAGTCAACAATTTGCTCCTGCAGTTTTGCAGGTAAAATCACATCCTAAAACTCAATGTATGTGTATGGTTTGCTCCCGTTTACTGCCTAGTAACTAGTTGTTGAGAGTTTCAGTTTAATTCTAGGTTCAAGATGTACTGTAGGGAGTTGCTTACTTTAATTAATGACTGTGATTTGGCCAGTTGGATAATACAGGTCCCCTGGTTATATCTTGAATATACACCGCTACCTCAATATAACGCGACCCGATATAACACGAATTCGGATATAATGCTGTAAAGCAGTGCTCCGGGGGGGCGGGGCTGCGCACTCCAGTGGATCAAAGCAAGTTCAATATAACGCGGTTTCACCTAAAACGCGGTAAGATTTTTTGGCTCCCGAGGACAGCGTTATATCGAGGTAGAGGTGTACTCTCAAGGTCCTTGAAATTAAATACATGCTTAAAATAGCTGTAATCTCATATTTTGTATTCCATAATTATAGCTTGACCATTTCTGATCTTTAACAAATGTTAAAATAATCTTGTCATGAATATTAATTTACTACATCACAAATTGCAAAATTACCATTGTTTTACATACTTGTATTAATATAATAAATTGTAGGATCTGCTTTATACAGTAATAATTTCAATACAGAGGATCATGGTGTAGTTTCTGGTATTGTAAAAACAGACTATAAAAAGCTTTGTCATGTGTGTATGAAAATGAAAGAGTTACTTCATCTTTTGTTAGTCCTGCTGAACCAATGGTTTGGAGATCTAACAGCTAAGTGCATGCTCTAATGCATTTTGCATTAGCCCTAATTATGGGAAATCATAATCACTCCTTGCCATAAACAGGTTTACTGTAGTAATAAATTTTATCTACTTTTCCAGAGAAGTCATATTTTCTTATATATACACTTCATAATAGTAATTTCCTAATTGAAGAGGTTATCTCATTTCATAATATATTTGGATAACTTTGAAAGTGGACTCTGTGTATGTAATATCCCACTGATATTCAGAGATTGCTTAGTGCTGAAAATATATGCAGTAAATATAGTCTAAAACTGTATGCATTGTATCAGCAAGTGAGGAAACTGACTATGAAGGGGTAACAGCAAAACTGACCATACACAAAGTCCTGACATATTCACAAACCAAATAACCGTAAAGAAACATTTTAATAGCTTTCATTCAGCAGAACTTGTGTTATTTAACAACTGTAAGTACAACATTTCAGATAGAAATGACATATGAATTCATTTGTTATATATTGAATAAGTCTAACTTAGTATTTGAGTGTGACAGCATGGCCTGTAGTGGTGCCTAGTGGTCAGCCCATGCCATATTGTGGCTTGACCCTTTAAAGTTTGAAAGGTCCAACTAATATATATATAAAATAATAACTGCCTGAATTACCTTCCTCCATGAGGAAAGCTGGGGGCTCTTGCCATAAGAAGAGTCAGAGTGACTGGTTAACTCATGACCCTGCTCCAAGGAGGAGAGCTGCAGAGGGACTTCCAATTTGAGGAAGTGGCCATTTGAAGCACCATACCAGCTCCAGGAAGGAGGCTGGGGGAGGAGAGGGTAACCTGAACTGGGATTAAGAGCTGACCAGGACTCTTGTAGGGACCCAGAGCAGTGTGACCCCCGGCAACTAACAAAGTAAGTCATCCTTTGTGGGGGAAAAAAAGGGGAAAAAAGTAATAAATCAGACCCTGTATAGGGGGTGCATGTTTCTGAACCAGCCTAAGTCTAGTAATTTTTTGAAAGAACCCTAATGGGGTGCTGAGTGCAGTGCACCTGCATGACCACAAGAGGCCGTGCTGGAGAGGCTCACCCGTGACATTGAGATTGTTGTTGTGTTGGAAATCAGCAGCTTTGGTTACTAGCATTGTAGAGCCTCTCTGTATATAACTGGCTCTGAGCAATGCCCCTTCTAGAATTCCATACTTCATCATTACTAAATATATATTCTTCAGGTGCTTGTCCATGTCTCTATGTCTCTTTCTATAAATTTAAATATGTATTCCACTCCATGTGCTTGAGGTTCGAGTCTTTTTATACTGCGGCTTCTGTTAGGGTCAGGCATGTGCCCTGAGGTTACCTCTGTACTGTCTTTAGCAGTGTGTAACAGAGACCTCAGAGATTCCTCACTCAGAGGGTGGGAGAACCTAACCACGCCCAGTTATCTACACTGGCTGTTCCAGAATAGGCCCCACTTCCTTACTATTTACAAGGGAGTCCTGACCTTTGTGGGTCAGCTTAAATCTCTCCAGATGTGGAATCAAGATAAAAATCACACATCCCAACATATTTGAGGATACTCCCTCCCTCTGGCCCTAACAGAAGGGTTGGGAGTGAGTCTACAGTCTTTCCAACGACCCTGCAGCAGCATAATGGGTTTTGAGAAATTGCTGTTGCTGGGACTCTGATAGGGTTGTCAATCCTCCCGGTTTTGCCGGGAGTCTCCCGGAATCGGGTTCTATCTCCCGGAGGTTATTGAAGCCAAACCAGGAGATTTTGGCTGCTAAAAGTCTGGTGGCTAGGGTGCTAATGGGGCTAAGGCTAGCTCCCTGTTTGCCCCGTCCCTGCGCCGCTCCTCAAAGTGCCTGGCACACCCCTACCGCCCCTGGTGGGAGGCGGCAGAGGTCTCTGCGCGCGGCCCAAGCGCCGACTCAGCAGCTCCCATTGGCCGGGAACTGCGGTCAATGGAGTTGTGGGAGCATTGCCTGCAGGCAGGGGCAGCACGCGGAGCCCCCTTCAGCCACCCCCCCGCCCCTCCAGGCACCACAGGGATGTGCTGGCCACTTCTGAGAGCAGCATGTGGAGGGGGCAGTGCACAGAACCCCATGGCCCCGCTTGCCTCGGGCAGCTCCTGGTTGGCAGCGCAGCGGGGCTAAGGCAGGCTCTGCCCCCGCAGCTTCCATTGCCTTAGCCCCGCTGTGCTGCTGACTGGGAGCTGCCCGAGGTAAGAGCTGCCCAGCCGGAGCCCACACCCCTTACCCACTCCTGGAGCCCGCACCCTGCACTTCACCCACTGCCCCACCCCAACCACCTGCCCCAACCCTGAGCCTCTTCTCAGAGCCCGCACCCTGCACCTGCTCCTGCACCCCTGCCCCAGTCTCAGCCCAGAGCCCCCTCCCACACTCCAAACCCCTCGGCCCCAGCCTAGAGCCCTCACCCACTCCCGCATCCCAACTTCCTGCCCCAGCCTGGTGAAAGTGAGGGGGGGATGGAGTGAGTGAGTGGGACCTTGAGGAAAGGGAGAGGTGGGGCCATGGCAAGGGTGTTTCGATTTGTGTGATTAGACAGTTGGCAACCCTAGCCTCTGGCTCAGGCTGTCCACTTTTTCCCCTCAAGGTCGATGTGAAGATCTCCTGGCTAGGAGTTCCCTCTGTGGCTTCAGGAGTCACTCCTGCAGTCTGCTACTTAGGCAGTGGTTTCCAACCTTATTTCACAGGAGGGCCACATAAACCTAAGCACAATCTTGTGCGGGCCAAACAGATTCTACATATTTTAATAAGATTTAAGATTATTGATTTATATTTTAAGTTCAGCTTGTTTACATATGTATTTAGATGGGTTGTTTCTATGTATAGTATTGTCTATTTACACACTTGTGTAAACTAAAATGATGTAAACATAACGACAAAACGCTAGTGAATTGGCCATTAGTATATTGTGTTGAAGCAGGCTACAGGCCTTATGAAATACTCTGATGGTCTGTGTGCGGCACCCCGGCATAAGGCAATTGTACCCCTCCCCCGCTGACTGCAGTTTCTTCCCTTTTAAAGGCCACCTCCCTATTATACGTGATTGGCAAGGCTGGGGGTGTGTGGCTAGTCATACCGTTCGGACCTCTCTGGCATCTTCCTCATCCGCGTGGGGTCTATACACCTTGTCACATAGTGAGTCTCGGAGCCCAAGTTGACAGACTCATGCTACAGTGCTAGCACCTTCTACAGTGTATATGTTCCAGTGTAAGGCTGAAGCTCAGCCTCTGAAGCCCACCCCCTTCCCTAGGCTTTGGAGGTTGAGCTCCAGCCCAGGCCACAGTGTCTACACAGGTATTTTTAGCACCAAGTCCATTGACCTGGGTGCCGAGACTCCCTGTGACGGGCTGTCACTTGCTGTGCAGATGCACCCTCAGTCCTCTCATGCTCTACACTCAGGGTGTAAAAAGGTAGTGCAGCCCAACCACAACAGAGCTACCCAGCATCCACATCTTGATGCATCTAGCTTAGCTGTTTTTACTGTGGTTTTTTGTAAATATTAGCATTACTTCAGGGTTAGTTAGTTAGCATTAGTTGCTGCTACCACGTTTTTGTTTTCTATAGGTTTTAGATTTTCTTCCCTTATGGTTTTTTCCCAGTATCAGGCCTTTGGGATGTCTAACCCCAAATCTTCTGAGTTTTAAGTATTGACTCTCCTTCAAGGAGATAATATCTGTAAATGATTGGTACACCAGGTGTCTTTTCTCTATATGGGATGTCAATCCTTCTCTAAAAGGATTTTGAAAGCCAGAGAGGCTCATTTACAGATTTTCTTCTGTATATAGATGTTTTTCTCCAGTGTTTCTAACCCCTCTGGACAGGTTCCACCATTTTCCAGAGGTGCTCCAGTCAGCCCAGAAGCCATTTGCTTTGTAAGTCCAAAGCAGACTGTGAAGAGTTACAAAGGGCTCTCACAAAACTGGGTGACTGGGCAACAAAATGGCAGATGAAATTCAATGTTGATAAATTAAAAGTAATGCACATTGAAAAACATCCCAACTATACATACAAAATGATGGGAACTAAATTAGCTGTTACCACTAAAGAAAGAGATCTTCAAATCGTTGTGGATAGTTCTCTGAAAACATCCACTCAATGTCAAAAAAGCTAACAGAATGTTAGAAACCATTAGGAAAGTGATAGATAATAAGATCGAAAATGTTATAATGCCCCCTATAGAAATCCATGTAACGCCCACACCTTGAATATTGTGTGCAGTTCTAGTTACCCCATCTCAAAACAGATATATTAGAATTGGAAAAGATACAGAGAAGGGCAACAAAAATGATTGGGGTATGGAACAGCTTACATATGAGGAAAGATTAAAGAGACTGGGAGTTTTCAGCTTGGAAAATTGATGACGAAGAGGGGATATAATTAGAGCTATAAAATCATGACTGTTGTGGAGATAGTGAATAAGAAAATAACACATAACACGAGCACCAGCGATCACCCAATGAAATTAATAGGCAGCAGGTTTAAAACAAACATAAGGAAGTATTTCTTCACACAACGCAAAGTCGACCTGTGGAACTTGTTGTCAGGGGATGTTGTGAAGGCCTAACTATAACAGGGTTCAACACAGAACTAGATAAGTTCATGGAGGATAGTCCATCAATGGCTATTAGCCAAGATGATTAGGGATGCAACCCCATGCTTTTGGTATCCTTAGCCTCTGATTGCCAGAAGCTGACTGTGGATGACAGAGGATAGGTTACTCGAAGATTGTCCATTCTGTTCATTTCCTCTGAAGCACCTAGTATTGGACACTGTCAGAAAACTGGATACTGGAATAGATGGACCCAGAATGGCCATTCTTATGTAAATCTGGCAGCTGCAAGCAAACATTTTTTTAAGGTTTGCCTGTAGACATCTAGAAATGTTTATCTTTCAAATCTGCAAACCTTAAGTATGTATTTATGGACATAAGGTCCAACATGTCATTCATTGCTGCCATTTACAGCACAGCTTTTCCTACCTTTTACAAAGCCTCAAAAATAGGAGATTATCTCCCTGAAAATAAGTGAGACTAAGTCACAATGCTCATTGACGTTGTCATGAAATACAGTGTGGCCACATCTCTTTTCTTTAAAATTGCCCTTATTTTTGGGTACATCATCAGCAGACTCACTTTCTTTTGTAAGTGCCAAAAGAGCAACAGTCAAATTACATATTGCCTTAAGTGGCTCAGCCTGACTATCAACCCAAGGAACATAGTTCTTCTGTGATTTTAAAATAATCCATTTTCATTGATGCACCATCTAAATTCAGGCCAGCCCACTCTAATTTGATCTCTTTTGAACTGCACAGCTCCAAAACCCGTTTTTAATCCCCGGTGTGATACATCAGCTGCCCCAGATTCCAGTATTTCAAGAAATTGCAGAGGTTTTCCAATCCTGCACAAATCTGATGTACTTCACCTCTTGCTCAGCTACAGATCTGTCATTTGATCCTCCAGTCAGCACAGTAACAAATCTAGCTTTTTGAATGCATTTTTAGATACTTTCTTAAGAGACTTCCACATTGCTTTTCTAAAGGTTTTCCCTCCATGGGCTTTTAATATAGTTTGCTAGTGTATTAGACATCAATTCAAAATTTTCATGTAGACATGCAAACTGCAGATTATTTCAAAATTTTTAAAACTCTGGTTCTCTGTCTTCCATGCTTCAATCTCCCACACTCATTTTCGGTGACTCAGGTTACATGTTGATGATTCATCCAACACTTTAGCTGCACATTTCCTTGCTGTCATCTCGCCATTTAACATGCAGCCCTCTCTCCCATTGCACTGCCACTCTTGCTTACTCCCAACATCCACTTCCTCTGTTCCTGCTCTCGCACTGTGGAGTGTCTCTGGCAGAAATCCCATGACCAGGTTAAATTCCTTCACTACAGATTCATTCTCTATCTCCTTCTCCAGTTTTGCCATCTTCATAACAGCAATTCTGCATCTCCAACTTAATTGAATCCCACTCCTGCAATCCCAGCTGCCTTTTGCCATCTTTGATTCATTCCTCAAACCTTCCGCACCTCCTGTCTCTCCTTCTCTTCTTGCAGGTTCTCAGTGACTTGTTCCAAGGGAAAATGGACAAAATACAAATGGACAAAATCCCCCCTCAGCTGCCTTCCCATTTCCCTCCACCTTTCTCCTTGTCCTCTATCACAGAATGAATAAGTTTGTCTTTTGTCTCTGTCCCCTCAACATGCAGCAGGGAACCCATACCATCTCTTGATCTCTCTTCCACCCATTTTCATCCCATCCTTTACTCTTCTCCTTAACCTCACACTCCCCTGATTCTTCCCTCATAATACAAAATATGTTTTAGTCTCTCCCATCTTATCTTTGATCCCATTTACTTCTCCATCTATCACCCCATCTCTCTTCCTTCTCTAAGCTTATTGACAATGCTGTTTACAATTGCTGTGTGGAGTTCCTCTCCTTCAGTTTCATCCTAGATACTCTTCAGTCTGGCTTCTGTCCCTTGCACTGCACTGAAACTAGTCTAGGTAAAGTCTTGAATTAATGCTTTCTAGCTAAATCTCAAAATCAGTACTCCATCCCCATCCTCCTTGATCTGTCAGTTGCCTTTGACACAATTGAGCATACTCTTGAAATCTTATCCTCCTCTGGCTTCCATGACTCTGACCTCTTCTGGTTCTCCTCCTACCTCTGATTGTACTGTCAGTATGTTCTTTGGAGGATCCTCCTCATCCTCCAACTTTCTTTGGGGATTATACAGGGCTCTGCCCTGGGTTCCTTTCACTTCGTCCTCTACACTCTTTCTCTGGGTGATCTCATCTGCAAATGCAAATTCAACTAGCATCTCTTTGCTAATGACTTACAGATCTACCTCTCTACTCCAGACTTGTCATCTTCTGCCCAAACTAAAATATCTGCTCTGCCTGTCAATGATATCATCTTATGGATGTGTAGTTGTCAACTCAAGTTAAACATATCCAATTCTGAGCACCACAGTTTATGAAGGATGTGGACAAATTGGAGAGAGTCCACAGGAGATCAACAAAAATGATAAAAACCTGACCAATGAGGAAAGGTTGAAAAAATTGGGCATGTTTAGTCTTGATAAAAGAAGACTGGGGGGTGACCATATGTTACGGGCTTTTATAAAGAGGACGTGATGAATTGTTCTCAATATCCACTGAAGGTAGAACAAGAAGTAATGGTCTTAATCTGCAGCAAGGGTGATGTAGGTTAGATATTAGGAAAAACTTGCTAACTATAAGTGTAGTTAAACTCTGGAATACGCTTCCAAGGGAGATTGTGGAGTCCACATAATTGAAGGCTTTTAAAAACAAGTTGAACAAACACTTGTCAGGGATTGTCTAGGTATATTTGTTCCTGTCACAGGGCAGGGGGCTGGACTTGATCACTTCTCAAGGTCCGTTCCAGCCCTACATTTCTATGATTCTATGGCTAAAACTGAACTCCTAATCTTCCCCCTCCATGACCACCCAGCTGAATCATGATCACTGTGAACACTGTCACCACCCTGCCTGTCACTCAGGATAATGAGCTGGGGGAGTATCTTTGACTCAGACCTATCTAAGTCTAAGGGCAGGTCTTCACTACAGGGCGGGGTCGATTTAAGATACGCAAATTCAGCTACGCGAATAGCGTAGCTGAATTCGGCGTATCGGAGCCGACTTACCCCGCTGTGAGGACGGCGGCAAAATCAACCTCCGCGGCTCCCTATCGACGGCGCTTACTCCTACCTCCGCTGGTGGAGTAAGCACGTCGATCCCGGCGAGACACGATAATTCGATCCCCGAGAGATCGATTTCTACCCGCCGATTCAGGCGGGTAGTGTAGACCTAGCCTAAGTCTTTCTGCATAACGGGCCTAAGATATAGCCATTCCTATCAATCCACACAGCTAAAACTGTTGTCCAGGCTCTCATCTCATATCTCAATTTCTGCTACATTCTCCTCTCTGACCTTGACAAATGCAATTTTACCCCACTCATGTCCATTCAGAATGTTGCGGCAAAGATAATTTTCATAGCCTGTCACTGTCTTTGTATCCCTCAGCTAGCTCCCCCTTCTCAATTGCATCAAACATAAGCCCATTTCCCCCCTACTTTCAAGGTTTTTTGTGACCTGTTCACACCCTACTTCCTATCTCTCATTTATTATCAAGATGTCAGCTACTGTCTCCAATTGGCCCATGATGCCAGCCTCCATTGCTCACTTGTTAAATTTTCATGAAAGCACATTTAAAGCACTCTCTGCCATTCTGCCTCTCATGCTTGCCAGGAGCTTTCCATGAACATCCACAAAGCTACCTTGTTATCCTTCTTTAAATCACTCCTTAAAACTCTTCTTTTGCTGTGATGCCTACAGAACATTTGACAGTGGTTAGGCTTCTGATGTGCTGAGACTTCTATCTATCATGACCAATATACATATATAAGGTCAGAAGGGACCACTGTGATCATTCGTCTGACCTCCTATATAACACAGTCCATAGGACTTCCCTGAATTAAATCCTGTTTGGACTAGAGCATGTATCTTAGAAAAACTTGCATTCTTTATTTTAATATTTCCAGTGATGGAGAATCTGCCACACTCTTTGGCAAGTTGTCCAGTGTTTAATCTCACTGTTAAAAATTGCTCCTTATATCTAGTCTGAATTTGTCTAGCCTCAACTTCCAGCCATTGGATGTTGTTGTGCCTTTGTCTGCTAGATAGAGGAGCCCTCAATTATCAGCTTTCTTTTCCCCGTGTAGGTATTTATGGACTGTGATCAAGTCACACCTTAACCTTTTCTTTATTAAAATGAATAGATTGAGCTCTTGAGTTTTTTCATTATAAGGCATTTTTCCAATCATTCTAGTCTTTCTTGTCATAATAAAAAAAAAGACATTTTTGCTCAACTTTACAAAAAAGTCATCTTTAAATGAAGTCCAAGCATAGAAAAATTTCATCCAAAAGAGGAGTCAAGTTTCAGAAAGTTATAAACAACTGAAAACAGGCAGTTATAAAGGAAAATATTGTACAATCTTAACTACAACAAATCATGTCTAGTACTTGGCTATAACTGGAGTCCTAGAGTACATTAATTTGCAACTCCTGCTGTTAGTGTCTGTAAAAAGTAAGCTTCCACCGAAAGACAATTAATCATTATGAAGATAATCATTTTCTGGCAAAGATGGCCTCTGAACTGCTGGACTTGATCTGAAATCAATGCTCGTATTGAATATTTTCTCTCCCTAATTATATTGACTCTCAGATCACAGTAGTAAAAGAACACATTCCACCTGAGATTCAGTCTCAGAAATACACGGCAGTGCACTTCTTCCTGGTTCCATCCCCTTGTACCAAAGCATTATATCTGTGGCTGACATCAGTTAGGATCATCTTACTACAGCTTAATACTGTTATTTTGCTTAGCCCCTGCTCTACCCACTTCATTTCAGGCAACTGAGTTCTCTTGGCTCCATTCCTACTGAAATTCTGTCCACCATCTCCGCTCACTTGCAGTTCATGACTGCCTTATCTAAGGGCATACACCCTACCCTGTTTCCTTTGTCTAATGGGTATGAAACAGATAGCACTTCTATTGTTCCCAAGTTCTTGGATGGTGTTATTTATTTTCTGCCTCTCTCTGCCACCCAGCCACTCACATGTAGGGTTGCCAACCCTCCCGGCTTGGCCGGGAGTCTCCCGGGATTGGCTTTGATCTCCTAGTGGCTATTGAAAGCAATTTTAATAGGTTGCTAAAAGTCTGGTTGGTGGCGCAGTGGGGCTCCGCATGGCTCCCGGAAGCAACCGGCACATCCCTCTGGCTTCTAGGCGCAGGGGCAGCCAGGGGGTCTCTGTGTGCTGCCTCTGCCCTGAGCAGCAACTCTGCAGCTCTCATTGGCTAGGAACCACAGCCAATGGGAGCTACGGGATGATACCTGCAGGCAGGAGCAGCGCGTAGAGCTGCCTGGCTGCCCCTGAGCCTAGGAGCCTGACATGCCAGTCGCTCCCAGGAGCCACCCGAGATAAGCGCCGCCCAGCTGGAGCCCACACCCCTCACCTCCTCCCGCACCCCAACCCCCTGCCCCACTCCTGAGCCCCCTCCCGCACCCAAACTCCCTCCCAAACCCCCTTCTGCACCCAACCCCTAGCCCTGAGTCCTTTACCACACTCAAACTCCCTCCCAGAGCCCACACCCTGTAGCCAGTCCTGCACCCCAACCCCCTGCTCTAGGCTCAGCCCAGAGCCCCCTCCCAAACTCAAAACGCTTTGGCCCCACCTCTCCACCCCAGAGCACACACCCCTTCCTCACCCCAACACCCTGCCCCAGCCTGGTGAAAGTGAGTGAAGGTGGGGGAGAGCGAGCGATAGAGAGAGGGGAGATGGAATGACTGGGGGGGCGGGGCCTCAGAGAAGGGGCAGGGCCTTGGGGTAGGGGGGTGGGGCAAGGGTGTTTGGGTTTGTGTGATTAGACAGTTGGCAAAGCTACTCACATGTTCTCTCTAATGTTGGTTTTTCCACAGTAAAAATCTCCTTAGGTCAAATTGAGGTTCCTTGAGTTTTTGGGATTTGCTGAGAAAACAATTTTGTTGAAGGTTGGTGCTCCACAAAAAGCAATATTATATCAACCTTCTTGGAATAGAAGGTGGTAAGGGACACTCCAGGCATCCAGAAACTACAAATCCCATTGATGCTTGATAATTCAGTGCATATTGAAGTATTAATAACCTATTGGAGCATGTAGTAGGGAACTAGATCACTTCTCTTCTCCCCCTCCTCTGATCTTTGGGTGAATGATATGTCTGCCTTCTTTCAAAGTTGACTGTCAAATCAAAGACCAGCTCTTTTGGCTTGTAGAAGGATAAAAAAGCAGCTAGGTATTGCAGTCATTATAACTAAAAGATATGGTCAGTATATACCATCTCCACTTTCAGGTGTTTGTGAATAAAATATGCATTTTTATCCTTTTGATTCTCAGAGTCCTTATGGAAAACAGCAATAGTGATTTGGTTGTACCATGTTGCCCTAACAAATATTAATTTAGTGAAAGAGCATCTCTGGGAAATCTGTCTTAATTACTAAGTTCTTCTTTATCAGTGACTCACATTTTAAAATACTTTTCAATCTAATCATGTATTCATGAACAGGTCTTAGGACAAAATCATTAGGCTGCATTGGAAAGAGACTGGAAAAAATAAACTTGCCAAAATTGCTATATTTTTCTTAAAATCTACATGTTTGTGATTTAAGCATCTCTTTCTGATTAAAGAATAAATTTGAAGATAAAGTCACAAGATAGACCTGGCTATTATGGAATAACTTATCTTGTTTTAACAAATATATTCAAAAATGTGCCACATTTAAAAAAAAATACTGTTTAGGTTGTGAAGTCAGGTACTCAAAAATAAGGAAATGCCAGATTTATAGATGCTTGTGCAGTCTCGATTCTTTCCTCTCCTCCATCTCTTCTGTGCACTGAATGATGCCAGGGCCCTGTGAAAAGAATAGTACGCACAATGGGACAGCATGAAGGTGTTGCAGACAACATTAAAATTTGGCATTTCCTACTTTTTGAGTACTTGACTTTGATACCTAAAAGTTCTTTTAGAGTAAGTTTTTACCTATTTTCCTAATGCGTGCTTTTTAGAGAGAAAACTAATTCTATTATGTATGACTATAACAATCCACCCCCATCATGGACAATCATTGTAATTTGAATCCTGATCCTTGAACAGAGACTGCTACCACTTGGGCTACAGGATTATCTATATTAGCTGTCAGCAGAAGAAGGCTGTTATTCCAGAAGGTAGACTGGGGGAGACGGACCACTGGGATGGCTGTGGTGGCCCATATTGTCTCTCTTCCCCCAACCTTCCCCATATAGCTGCTCCACCAGCTTCTAGGCGTTCCCAGTGCCTAAGTATTCCACGGCAGTGTGTCTTTTGTTGTTTTAGTGGTTGCATGGGCTTAGCTTTAGAATGTTCATGTTCAGTTATTTTGGCATGTTTCCTGAGAAACCGGTAATATAAGGGAAATCGTGACTTTCAATAGTTTTTAATATTTCAGCAAAACCTGAATGGTGTTTCATGGGACAAAATGATTCACTTATGCAGCCTGAGAGCTTTCTACCTGATGAGTTTCAAAGGCCTGTTACAAACAATGCTTCTAAAAAAAAAGGCTCACAAGAATATTTCATAATGGAAAGAGTTAGGCAATCTTACCCTATAAAATCATAATAGTGGAAACTTGGAAATCCTTAAATATCAATCACATACTAAATGCACTAAAGGGAAGTGTTGAACTGTTTTTGTTTAAAGGTATTAGGTAACAAGTAATTGAAATGCTAACTTATCAAAATATTCACTATTGTATGATGTGTCATGACCTCTTCCAGCACATCCTGAATGCTTATCCATCAACATGTTGACACCGATCATATCTTCTAACATGGCTTTGCAGGCTGCCAAAATAATTTTTCCACAGTCTACCACTGCTGACTATATTGGATGGCAACTAGCATACTATTTAATTGCAATACTATACTGGAAAACATACTATGATTCTGATTAGGGGACATAATGAACTGTGTTTACATTTTCAATTCCTGATAATTCAGTAAAGAAAATAGAAGTTTTTATAAACAAATAACTACCTAAAGAGATCGAAATTTGAACACGCTTTATTTTAGATTTATCTTAAGTATCTTTGGTCTGTATTATTCCAAAACCAAAAAAGTCTAATTAAAATAAATTAAAGTCACTAAATGATGACAATGTGGTTGCCAATCACATAGTTTACAAATCTTAAACTCTTACAAGCAAGGAAATTTATAGTTATCGGAATCATAAAACCTCATACTGCCCATACAAAGAATACATACATTTATTCCTACCAAGAATAATGAAATGCATATTTATTCACAACACCCTGAACTCTGACTGTATGGATTACTAGGTTTCTCTCTGACAGTTTATCTTCATATTGGTGTCTAAATATTTTAGAAAAATTATTAATTGGGAGAAATTAGTGTATATTTTAGCAAAAAAATGTTGCTAGTTGATTAAGAGCTTACAATTATCACTTGATAGGTACCCCCGATAGTCTGCTGTGATGCTTGTTGGAAAGGGAAAATGCTTTGAACAAGCAATAAAGCTGTCCTCACCTTGCAGAGCAGCATAACTTTCCCCTATATATGCACCACATGCTCTGTTCATCAAAGTGTACAGAAACTTCAGCAGGGTCTTATTAAACTCAACACTAACCCAAGGTGGCATTGGAGACAAAGTAACTTTCTGGACCTCTAGCTTAGTAGGTAGCTTTAGCCCTTCCTCTCTGATAAGGGTTTGATCACAGTAGTCCATGTATTGACCTCCAGACTGGATTACTATAATTTACTTTGGAGCTGAGCATGGAAAAAATGTAGAGATTCAAGTTTGTGCACAAAACAATCACCCACTTATTCAGTGGTTGAGTTGTTTTAGACATTGTCATCTTCAATTTACTCCATCCCTCCCAGTTGTTTTTTGTGTTCTTGGTCCTAATTTCAATGTCGTCAGTGGATTAGGATTTGACAACATATGTGACCAAACTTCCATCTGTGATTTATCAAGATAGCTGTGTTTTGGGACAAAACAGCTTACAAAGCTTGGGATGAAGTATGTAAGAGCCAGAGATAGTGATCTCATAGACTTTAAGGCCAAAAGGGATCATCTAGTCTGACCTCCTGAACATCACAAAACACAGAACCTCACCCATCCACTCCTTCAGTAGGTCTATAACCTCTGGCTGAGTTACTGAAGTCCTCATATCTTGATTTAAAGATTTCAAGTTACAGAGAATCCACCATTTACTCTAGTTCAAGCCAGCAGGAGACCTTTGCCCTATGCTGCAGAGGAAGGCGACTCCTTTCACCCCCCCCAGCCCCCCCAAGGATCTTGCCAATCTGACCTGGGGGGAAATTTCTTCCTGACCCCAAATATGGTGAGCATGTCAGTGAGACCCACCAGCCAGACTCCTGGAAAAGAATTATCGGTAGTAAGTCACAGCCCTCTAGTGTCCCATATTTGGCCATTGGAAATATTTGCTAGTAGCAGTTGCGGATGGACCATATGCTATTGTAGGCAACCTCATCATACCATCCCCTCCATAAATGTATCCAGCTCTGTCTTGAAACCACTTATGTTTTTTACTCCCACTACTCTCCTTGGAAGGTTGTTACAGAACTTCACTCCTCTGATGGTTAGAAACATTCACCTAATTTGAAACCAAAACTTTTAAATAACCAGTTTATATCAATTTGTTCTTGTGCCAATTTTTGCCCCTAACTTAAATAACTCTTCTCCCTCCCTGGTGTTTGTCCCTCTGATGTGTTTATAGAGAGTAATCATATCTCCCCTCATCCTTTGTTTTGTTGGCTAAACAAGCCAAGCTCCTTAAGTCTCCTCTTGTAATATTAGCTTTTCCATTCCTATGATCATTCTAGTAGCACTCCTCTGTACCTGTTCCAGTTTCAATTAATTTTTCTTTAACATGGGAGACCAGAATTCAGCACAGTATTCCAGATGAGATCTTACCAGTACCTTGTACAATGGTAATAACACTTCCCTATCTCTACTGGAAATACCTCAACTGGTGCATCCTAGAATTACATTAGCCTTTTTCACGGCCGCAAGACATTAGCGGCTAATGGTCATCCTGTGATTGACCAATACACCCAGGTCTTTCTCCACCTTTGTCACTTCCAACTGTTATGTCCCCAGCTTATAGCAAAAATTCTTGTTGTTAGTCCCGAAGTGCATGACCTTAAATATATGGAGATATACCTATCTCATAGAACTGGAAGGGACCCTGAAAGGTCATTGAGTTCAGCCCCCTGCCTTCACTAGCAGGACCAAGTATTGATTTTGCCCCAGATCCCTAAGTGGCCCCCTCAAGGATTGAACTCACAACCCTGGGTTTAGCAGGCCAGTGCTCAAACCACTGAGCTATCCCTCCCCCCCCTTACATTTTGAGCTATTAAATTTCATCCAATTTCTATTACTCCAGTTTTCAAGGACATCCAAATCCTCTTGTATGATGTTGCAGTCCTTCTCCATATGGGCAGTATGTCCCAATTTTGTGTCATCCATAAATTTTCTTAGCATACTCCCAGTTTTTATATCATGGTAATTAATGAAACTGTTAAATTAGATTAGCCCCAACACCGATCCTTGAGGTACTCCACTAGTAACCTCCCACCAGGCTGACAGTTCACCTTTCAGCATGACCAGTTGTAGTTTTGCCTTTAACCAGTTCCTTATCCACCTTTCAGTTCTCATGTTAATCCCCATCTTCTCCAGTCTAACTAATAATTTCCCATATGGAACTGTATCAAGTGTTTTACTGAAATCCAGGTGGATTAGATCTACTGCATTTTCTTTGTCTAGAAAATAACTTATCTTCTCAAAGAAAGATCAGTTTTGTCTGGCATTATCTATGCTTAGTAATGCCATGTTGTATTTTATCCCAATTATAATTTACCTCTATGTCCTTAACTATTCTCTCTTTCAAAATATGTTCTAAGACCTTGCATACCACTGAGGTCAAACTAATAGACCTGTAGTTTCCCAGATCATTTTTTTTTACTTTCTTAAATATAGGTACTATATTTTCAGTTCTCCAGTCATAGGGTATGACCCATAAGTTTATGGATTCATTAAAAACCTTGCTATTGGGCTTGTAATTTAATGTGCTAGTTCCTTTAATATTCTTGGATGGAGATTATACTGGCACCCCTGATTTGGTCCCATTAAGAGCGCCTTGATTTTGGCTTCCATCTCAGATGTGGTAATTTCTACTTCCATATCCTCTTACCCATTGGCCACATTGCCACTGCCCTTAGCTCCTCAATACCCTTATTAACAATGGGGGTGGGGATTATTTATTTAAGTATTGGGTGGTAGCTAGATTATCTTTAATCTCCACCCCATCCTCAGTGGTCACACCGTAGAGTGAGTTCTTAGAAGTACTTCATCCAAAATCTAACCACCCTTAGGGCATGTATCAAAACTGTCTTCTGAAGCTGAAGTGATGAGACTAACACATGAACAATGTTTTATAGTTTGATATAACTTTTAAAATATTATGTGAATAACTCAATAGGGTCTCTTTTATAAGCAAAGGAAGGAGAAGAAGAGTCCACAAAATCTCCTAGGCAGTTTTCTGTAGATATAATTTCCTGAGAAGTATTTGCAAACTGCCATGATAGAGTCTATAGAAAATCCTAAGAGATCAAATTAACTTACCTTTGGGATGGTCTTAACCTAGGCTTGAAAGTACAATTGCTAGCTATCTTTAATTAGAGGCTAAAATGGGGGGAAAGACATCCAGTCGTCATGAGATTTTCTCAAGGCTTCAGAGAAACTAGCTTCCTTGCTAATGTATAGATGGCCACTCTGAAACCTTAATTTAATGTTAAATGCTATGGCCAAAGACCACCCTAGCCCTTACATTTGGCCTCATTTTATTTTTCTGATCAAGATAATATTCATTACTAACAATTTTTGCTTTAAGAATTCCAAAGTTGAACATGTTTTCAGTCAAAGATCAGAGCTTCTTTCCCCAAATTAGTGTTAAACCCAGAACTTCCTTGAACCCCAACATATTTCATCATTTGCGGGAAATAACTCTTTCCTTATTTTGTCCTAATCCTAGTCATCTAAAGGAAAAGCCTTGGAGTAACTAGATACAATAAGCAGCATTTGGAATAAATTCAACATTTCCAAAAAGTTTTAGAAAGAATATATGGCTCTGTTTGTTCAGTGCTACCAGGCAATTCAAGAGAGAGTAACTAAAGCCACCATTGAGAGATGGATAAAGTGTGCATCAAAGAATCATACAGCATTAGCAAGAAAGCTGTATTGGATGAGTTCACAGCACATACAACTAATCATTTTGTCAGTGTCTTAGTGGAAAGAACACAAGCATTTTCATAAGAATTAGTTACAGTGGCTAGCTGGTCAAAGTTCACAATTACAGTGACTATAAACTAGACATGATGGCCTTTTTGTCATCAGAGACTGCTTTCAGCAGAAGGAGCATTCGGTATTCTCCCTAGGAATAGTGACTGATAACTTTGTTTCAGATTATTATTTTACTATGCATTTCCCACATTTAAGGCTCAGAAATTCAAACATCTGCTAGGTGCTTTAAAATTGTGCTCCAGAATTTTTCACTTAAAAAACAATTTGAGCCGCTTATGATGAAAACCAAGAAACAGATAACTGATTTGATTGTAAACTGATGCTGGTTTCTGGAGTTTGTAGACATTTTCATACAATAGCTTTGAAGACATGAATGGCATTATTTACTTTAATGGGCTGATGACTTCTAAACCATCTCTCTTAACTTCACTGTACATTTTAGTAGAAATATTCAACTAGTATTTTTCAAAATCCTTAAGTACCTCCCACTATTGTTCAAATACCATAAGCCCCAACTGTTCAATAACCAGATACCAAAACTTCCAATTTTTGCTCATGTCATTTGTGCAATGCAGTTAAACATTTATGCATTGTTGTCACAAAATCTCTGGCACGCTAAACACTGAAAACTTAGAGGTGGCGTGAAATTAATTGAATTGGAAAATACAATGTGAACTGTGTTGACTGTGTCACTAATTTTCATAGTTTCAGGACAGAATGGACCATTACCATCATCTAGTCTGACAACCTGCATACCACAAAGCATAAAATCTCACCAGTAACTTCTTTATCAAAGCCCACAACTATAGCATATCTTTCAGAAAAAAAATCCAGTTCTGATTTAAAGACTTCAAGTGATAGAGAATACTCCACATCCCTAGGTAAGTTGTTTCAATGGTTAATTATCCTCGTTGTTTAAAAAATTGTGCATTATTTCTAGTCTGACTTTGTCCAACTTCAGCTTCCAACCATTAGATCTCATTATGCATTTTTCTACTAAATTAAAGAGCTGTCCATTATCAGAAATCTCCTCCCAGTGTAGATACTGATCAAGGCTCCTCTTAAGTTTGTCTAAGTCTGTCTCTCTACAAAGGTGGTTTTCCAGATCTCAAATCAATGTTGTAGTTCTTTTCTGAATCTTTTACAATTTGTCAACATCCCTTTTGAAATGTTTATACCATAACTGGACACAATGTTAAAGTAATGGTCCCACTATTCTGTGTACCAAGTTAATACATTTCTACTTCTACTTGATATTCCCCTGATTATTCCTTCAAGGATCACATTTGTCTACTTAGCTACAGCAGTGAGCTAGAAGCTCAGGTTATCTACCATTACTCCTAAAGCCTCTTCAGTCACTGCATTCCATGATGCTGTGTGCCATCTTGCATGTAGGTCATACTTACTTTGTTCCTACCTCCACCTTGAATTTGGTTGTGTTTGAACATGTTTTTAATGAACCCACCTTATCAAGAGCCTGTATAACTGAACTATGCCTATTATTACTTACTCCAATACCAATTTGTGTCAGCTTCAAATTTTAGAAGCAATGATTTTGTATTTTCTTTCAGATTATGACTAAAAATATTAAATAGTAGTGAATTAAGAATGTATTCCTGCAAGAGCCCATTACAAACAACCCCATATAATGACGATGATGATTCCACATTTACAATTACTTTGAGACTACCAGTTAATCAATTTGTAGTCCATATTAAATGGGTTAGTGATTTTTGCATCAGGCTGTTTTTATCAGAATATCATGTGGGACTAATTCAAATGCCTTATAGAAACCTAACTATTTTATATCCATTACCTTTATCCAACTAAACTTGCAATCTCAAATTATATAAAGTTTGTTTGAAAAGACCTATCATCCTTAAAACCATACTAACTGGTAGCATAACTAATACCATACTTTAGGTCTTTACTGATGATGTCCGTATCAGCCTTTCCATGATGTTGTCTGGGTCATTGTGAAGCTTATAGATCTATAGTTATCCAAGTCACCCTACTTACCCTTTTAAAATAATGGCACAACGTAGCTTTTTCCAGTCCTCTTGAACTTTCTCAGTGTTCCAATATTTAAGTCAAGTCAATATTAATGGTTCAGAGCTGCTCCTCCAATTCTTTTAATACTCTTGAGTACAAGTTATCTAGTCCCTGCTGATTTTCACAATTTATAACTAATAGTTGCTGTTTAGTATCCTCCCTTGTCACTGCTAGTGTAGAAGTATTTCCTTATCACATATGATAAGCATATAATCTTACCTTTTTCCAACTACCGAACTGAAAATGTTGAGTACTTCTGCCATTTCTATATCATGATTGTGGAGTTTTGCTTTTTTGGGTTCTAACAGAACATTCTTGAATTCCCAATTATCATTCACATTTTTTATGAAACAATTTCCTCTAGCTGAAATTTGTTCATGACTGCTTACACCTTTTTAAAGCACCAAGTGCATATGTTACTGATTGGGACTGTATTAAATTTGCACATAACAAACTTAAGCTGAGATCAATGGCACCTATATAACCCTGAGTTGGTTGCAATATTTTGCCTTAGAAAACTGTCTCTATTTTTAAAAACTCTAAGTATGTTTTACTAGTCACAGCCTGAGCTCTCTAGCATATGTCCCCCAGATTTAAATCCCCCATTACAGATAGATGTTTAAGGAACTGTTTATCTTGTTCCCTGGTCCGATTTGGTAGTCTATAACAGATACTCCATCAGTATCTCTTGGGATTTATTAGTTAAAATATGATCAATAAACATTCCAGAGCCTGTTCTTCTGAATTGTCAATAATGAAAGCATGTAATGGTATCTAGAGAGCGCTACCCCAGCCCCTTTCCATTCTGCCCATTCTATCTTTTGTAAATAGGGCGCATCCAGTGATTTTAGCATTCTACTGATGTTACACATTCCACCAGATTTCAGTATCTCCAATTATCTAAAATGTCATAAATGAGTATTTCTAACTTCAGTTGTTTCTTTACTAGGCTTTTAACACTGGTATATAGGCAACTGAAAAATTTCTTCTCTTTATGTCCCTTGATTCTTTACATTCAAGCTACTTTGAGTCTGTTATGTTTGACTGTATTTGTCCTCTTATATCCTCCCTTTTAGTTGCTAGTTTATCACCTAGAAGATTGGATCTCTATATATGGGAAGGGGAGGATATATGGCTTAGATGCCTCCATCTCAGTAGCAAAGGAGCCAGTGTTCCACAAAACCAAACCCTCTACTTTTGCACTTGGCTAGCCAACTCTTTGCTTCCATTATTTTCTGTCTTTCCCCACAATTTTCTGAATCTCATCTAAACTGTAAGTAATGTGTCTTGTTTTCACTGCAGGATGACAGTACACAGTCTTGCTGTCCTTTTTGTCTCCTGCAGAATATTTTTTACGTTTGCTTAGCATCACATCTGTGACACAGGTTATCAGTCTCCTTTGTATGGTCTGTGGTCTTCTGGGCATGCTCAACCTCCTCTCAGATTGGGCTGAGCATGCATCTTCAGGTGTGTCCCATGGAGATCCTTATTCCTTTCCTTCACTTGAATCTTCAAGACATTTTCTGTGAGTGCTATACTTGAATACCTGAAAGTAGATATTGTGTATGTGTTAAATTTCTGCTGGTTCTCTTTCCTCACTCTGTCACAAACTGCCAATCCTCCTCTCTATTTTCCACATTCTACTGTTCACTTGAAACCAATTAATTTTTCAGTTGGATCAGCAATGGTGCTTTCTGAATCTGGCTGTCCAAGGACCATTATGTCTCTCTGATGCTATGCAGGGTCAATAGCTGACCTTTACAATCCATAGATCTTTTTCTTCCAGTATAAACATCAAAAGTTGCATCTCATGTAGAGGTAGTGTTTTCCTTCATAAAGGAAAGAGAACATGACAAATCCCTTCCCATTCACAATTTGTGCCACTACTGGCTGCTGTACCTGAAGAAAATGCTCCTATTCTCCTGTCACATTCTGGGGTGCAATCAAGGCAAGTGAGGGGTTGTGCTACTCCTTGCCCCCACAATGTTGGGTGCCTCACAAATGCTTTTCTGTTTCAGCTGCCAAACTGGGCCTCTCACAAACAGCCTACTAGCATGCAGATCACAG
Organism: Terrapene triunguis; assembly: GCF_002925995.2. Taxonomy (NCBI): domain Eukaryota; kingdom Metazoa; phylum Chordata; order Testudines; family Emydidae; genus Terrapene; species Terrapene triunguis. Next base: position 50,038,385 of record NW_020664417.1, on the reverse strand, counting down.
CCTCAGTGTCTGTGTGTAGCCGCATCCCTGGTCCAGCAGCTCTGACCCCAGCAGCCTGTCAATCACACACCAATCACAGTCCCGAATTTTCTGCAAATCATGTATTCTGCATTATCCAGCCCTCTCCTGGACAGTTCAGATATTTAAAGGTTTGTTGCGTCTGTAAAGAGTCAATATTCAACAGTTTGGTAACTCCAGTTAAAGTAGCAAACAGTTCAGTTTAAACATAGCAATGGATTGGTTTAGATTAAAAAATACAACAAGTTTATTAATAAAAGAATACAGGATTTAAAGTGAATTCAAGTATAAGAGATAAAGTTAGAAATAGTTACAAGCAAATAAAAGTCAAAACATGCATCTAAAAGTCTAAAACTTAAATTAGTAAGTTTTGGTTCAAGGCTTCATTTAAAATGGCCTTTCTCACCCACAGTCTTCCAGCAAGATGGTGACTGACCCTTTCCTTGGTTAGGATTTCTCCCCGAGGCCAAAGGTGCTGGTGCCTTTGTCTTCTTAGATGAGAGAGAGAGAGAGAAATCCGTTGGCGTTCTCTGCTCGTCTCTCTTACAGTCCAGTGAACCTTTTAAGTGGATTCTTCTGAAGATTACTCCTCAAGCAAAGTTTGTACAAATAGTAAAGAAGGCAATATGGAGTCTGGTGGTGAAGGAAGCTCCATGCTCTTTCTTCTTACCTGTGTATGCTGAAATGCAAATTTGCTTTGTCTCCTGCCATCTCCTCTCACTGCTGTCTGGAGGACCCTGTTTGCTACTTATGTTTAAATTAAGGTAAACACGTATTCCTTCATTCAGGAAAGACCTGGGCAGGATTGTATGGTTTTGAACATGAGCTAATAACATCAAAAGGGGCATTTCATAACTTCACACATAATATTGCTACATACATTTCACCATGATATTATTGACCAGTGAGTCATTAGTTTTACAGTGATACCTCACAAAGCATATTTTGATTATAATAAATAGTATGTAGGGTGTGACTACAGGGGTGCTTTCGGTCACACCTCATTCCTAGAAACTCCATCAGAAACACATTTGTTAGCCTCTTCTGTTTGCCTGTTCAGAAGTTCACCACAGATCTAGTTTGCATACCTAGCCTCACTGCTCAGCAATCCTCCTCGTTAATAGGGGAGGATTAATCACTCAGATTTCAAACATCTGCTTTTATGAAAAAGCCAAAGAGCCCCAGTCAGAAACTCTCACAGAGACGCAAAGAAAAACAAAAAACAGAACATATTTTTCACATTCATTTAAACAAAAAGCTCAATTTTAAAAATACGCTGAAGTTACTACAGAACTTCAATATGCAGCAAAAACTAGGATGGGTGCCTTCATGCAGAATTTAGGTCTATCTTGCAGTTAAATAAACAAGTTCTTATTTTTACTGCCTGTTGGAAAAGTTTCCTTTATGTGGATTGGCAGGTGAGTTTGTATCAAAGAATGATGTTTTGGGGTTCTCAGAGAAACAGAGGGCAGTTAGGTTCCAGACTCCTATTGAAAATTGCTTGTCTGCAGAAAAGCCCTGTCTTGCCATCTAATCCCTTCTTTGTTGGATTATTTTTATAAAATGGGGAATTTGGACAAGAAAAGGGAACTGCTCACTTAGTGAGAGTGAAGTAGATTTCAGAGTTATTTTCACATGATGATTACAATAGTAAAGCTGTAATGAGTTACCTTTGGAAATAATCATCTGAAAGTGGGGATATAGTTTAGACTGCAGGGATAATACCAGAGGTTTGGAATCTGCCTCCAAACAATTCTAAGAGACTAGATCCCCACCATAAGCACCTGCAAACTATTTAGCAGGTCAGCTAAATCAGTTTTTCCATACCATTAATTTGGGAAGAGATGCTTTAGCGTTCGTAAGAATTTAATAAATATGCATAAGGTGATATTTTATGTTCTGTATCCTTTACATTTATACTGTCCTATTATGGATATAATTAAGTCGTCTAAAAGAGAAGAGTAGATGTTCTTGTAACAAAAGTGTGGGTGGTACTGGAATCACAATAATTAGGTCTTCAGGGACAAAATAATAGGCCTTTATAGGTTTAATATACCTTTACAGTGAGGTTTTTGCTCTGAAAATGGATTCTGTAAAAATGATGCCTTCTTACAGGTCTGTCACCCATTTATTCAGAATCTCATCTGTTAACGTTAGTGAGAAACAAGGTTTTTACCATTTTTCTTCTGCATGTGCTGAAAAGTCAACGCAGCTAATGAGGTGAATTATATTCTCTTAATTTACCTTAATCTACCAACTGAGTTGCTTGTTAACTTCCAGTTAACTTTGTCTGAGCAACCAACTGAAAGTTTATGGTAGTGTATAGATGCCACTTCAGGCTACGTCTGTATTATGAGCTAGACATAGACATGCTCATGCTAGCTCTCATCTGAGCTAGTGCACTAAAAAGTAGTGTAGCTGCAGTAGTGGCTCTGAATACTAACTTGCCTGATCGCCATGGGTATGTACTCAGGGAGGCTAGCCTGTGGTGCTTCTGCTGCTGCTGCCTGTGCTACCCTGGCTATACTACTATTTTTAGTGTACTAGCTCAGATGAAAGCCACTGTGAGTATGTCTCTGTGAGCTGGGAATAACACCCCTAGCTCATAGGTAGACGGAGCCTGAGAGAACAGTTTGAAGATAGTGCAGGTGCATAGGTGTTCCAGTGGACCTAATCTGGTCTGCGGAACGTTTATCACTTGTAATAAGAGAAGGAAAGAATATGTCTTGGCCTTGCAGTTGAAAAATATCTTTGTACAAATATCTTGTGGATTGAATACATTGTTGTGGAATCATTTAGGGCCCGTGGGTAAGTCACTGGCACTGCCCACTTGCTTAATTCAGCATGTGCTTAACTGCTTCGCTGAATTAAGGCCAAAATACTACCTTTGTATTAACGTTGTCTCTGGTGGTGGTTCCCAAATCTTCTTCTCTTCCTTCATCTAGTCTTGCCTGTCTTACATCACTTCTTGGGTATGCAGAGACCTTCTGAAACTCCAGTTGTTTTAAAAAATTAGCTTTTTGGGATTCCAAATCTCTCTTCTCCTCCTGCCTGCCCACCCATCTATCTCCATTTACAACTGCACTACCTTCTGTATCTTTTAGACCCATAACCTCTGTGCAAGCTTTGGTGCTCTCTTCTGCCTGCCCCCAGTTTTCTGCTACATCCTTTAATATCTCTAAAATGTGTTCTCTCCTGACAGTCCTCAGTGCTAAAAGTCTTATTCTTGCATTGGTTATCATTTGCCATCTAAAGACTGTCTCAGCAGCCTCTCATTTGTCCCCTACCAGTCTATTCAAAATGCTGTTATGAAAGTCAACTTTTCTTGAAGTTAAACAAATCTATATTCTGTATCTCAATTCGGGTGTCTCTTTCTCTCCATGAAACTGTTAACATCATTCTTATAGATTCTGGTAACTTGCCCTGACGGTAGAAATTTGTACATGCAAAGTAGTGACTTAGTCACTCTACAACTGACATATTTATAAAGATCTGGTATGATGCCATCTGGCCCAGGAACTTTGATGACAAATTTAATGGCATCTTTAAATACTTGGTTTTCTATAAGCTTATTGATCTTCTGAACCATATGTTCATATACTTTAGGCAAATTAATGCTTTGATATTTTCAAATGTCACCTTGTACCAGTAACCACTTCATCAGTGGTTGCTGGGGTGTAGCTATTGGTAATACATCACTAACATATTCAGAGAAGATTAGGAATAGTACATATAAATGTTTTTCTTTTTAGGCAAACCGCTGGCATGGCTGAGTTAACTTTCATATAATTTCTGGCTTAGAAGTGATACTGCTGCTTTTGTGTACATAAAAAACAGCATCAAACATAATGGATGTTGTTCTTCTAAGAAACTCATTATTTATTGTGCCTTCTGTGCATTTTATAAACTATTTCCTCAGTAGAGTTTGCTTGTCACAACGTTGTGTTATTTTTTAAAATGGGGCCTGTCCTATATAGTGAATTCCATTGAATAAAAAACTGAGTTCTTCGGGTGGCACATAGTGAGAGAAAAATATTAACCAGGATAGTATATTGAAAAACAGTGCCTTGCATTGTCAATAAAATGTGATTCGCTCCTTAATTTATATAGTGAATGATGTATTGTACGTATGGAAGGACAGGTTCTTGTTTAATGACCAAACGAATATAGTGGTGTCCTTTGTGTGCCCGGCTTAGGATAGTGGCTCCTTCTGAGTTAGAAAGATGCTTTACTTCTCTGTAGATATAGATAAATTTGCTCTTTCAAATGGGATGAGGCTGTCCTCTAGTGAGTCTGGAATACGACTATGGAGTTGAATATGAAGCTATTGGAATGGGTTTCTTATTTAAATAAAACTATAACCTGTATTTTTTTAAGTTTTGTTTCTTGAGTGGTCAGTATGTGTAGGTGAACTCCATAGTTTCCGTCTCCCCAAATGCAGAAAAAAATGCTACTCATAACTTTTTGTGCTAATCAACTTTAACTTGGGGTTATTGTCTGTGTGTGTACATAAGAAAAATATGGTAGACTCTTGCACATAATAAGAAAAAGGAAAAAAAAACGTATGTTGCAGAGAATAATAAAATAGTGCTCTGTTTTTGGATCTGGGAGCATGAGGGAGAGGAATTTGTTTCACATTGATTAAATTTGAAGCCTCAGCACTTCTGAAAAGATTTTCTGAGTATGACATGCCAGATTAAAACTGGAACAAGCTAACAAGAGCAATAGCTTTTCTTCATTTTTCAGAGATATTTTTAAGACTGTAAGAACAACTCAAGCACTTTTGGAGATGAATACGTCCGTAATTAATGAGGTTTAGAGTTAGTGTTTGAGCCAATAGTAGCACATGTTCCTGGCTGGCATTTTTCCTTGTAGTGAAATGAACTCAGCTTGATGTTCTTGAACGTCCAATAAATACCCTTCCCATCTTTGGTGATAGACTGTAGAATTCTTTCAATATTTTCTGTTTATCTAAAACAAAGGTGAAATCTGATTATTATTGCTTGGCACTCAGGGCCTCGGTAATTTCATTTTCAGATGGCTGTGCTTCATTGTTATTGTCATGTATTTTTAAAAAAAAGAATGTGAAGTATTTAGGGCATGGGCTGTTGTCTTATTTATACAGAGCCTAGCACATGGTGCTACTAGAAAACCATAAGAAATAATGACTCTTGCCATGATTTTTTGACTTGTGGTAGCAATATCCCCTGGTTGTTTTCCCTTTTCTCAGCATCTTGAGTTAGATTTTGTTACAAAGTATGTTAATTTGTACATCTTCTATTTGTTGTTTTATTATTTTATAAAGCTTGCTATCAATGGTCTATGATAAAGCCCATCTGGGGGAACCAAGACAGTGAACTTTTATGAAGTTATCTGGGAGTATATGTGCAATCCAGAAGACCTGGCTTCTTAGGAAAGAAGCTGATTGTGTTTCTAGAGTTTCTTGCTGTGGTAAAGCCATACAGTTGAGAGAGGTCTCCCCAACCTCCCTTCTTAGGAAACTGTTACTAATAGTGTATGACTATTGATTTACAAAGAAGCCTGGGTTCTAAATTACAAGAATGAAACTCAGGGTTTAGTGACTAAAAAGTAAGTTGAATCAAGGGCCATGTGTTTTTCTCTCAACACTCCCAACCCAGAGCAGGGGCAGGAAACTGTGTGAGTTTGAGTCATGTCCCCCACCTAACCTGTGAACGTTATCACTAAAGATAATGCAGATGGAAGCTATATTAATTTTTTTCATTGGCTCCCACAAAGGAGGAGTTCTAGGAACAGTGCTGTTCGGAAGCTGGAGTGGGCCTTAATTAATTTGTCTGTGGCATATATGGAATGTGTTTGGGTGTTGTGATATGAAAGGTTTCATTAACAGAACTCTTTTTGGGATGACCCTATGTCATAGGGTAGCTGACCGTTTAAGGGGAGTTGGGCTCAGTCTCCCCTGTGACTGATCAGCCACCTTTCAGCTGAGACTATTTGAACAATTATAATAGCCAGCAATGGCTCAGTTGAGGAGAGGACCTGCAGGAAGCAGATGGGTTTTTGTGGCTGGCTCTGGAACCTGGGAGAGAGATCCACCGGAAAAGGCCTCTGTGTGCCTGCAGCCTGCTTTGGTCAAGGAAATAGCTTTGCTTTGTGAGTTTGAAGAATAAAACTGTGCTGTGCAGGAGTGTCCTTAAACTGTCTTTGGGTGTGGTATTAGTACTTCCTGGACTGAGTGAGACAGGCCATCAGCTTACAAATTTACTTGTGAATAATACGGCCATCCCAAATATGTGCAGATAAAGCTTTATACTATGTGTTAATTCTCTCATCTATATCAGATAAACTTGAAAAACAAATTACTTTAAATATCTCATTGCACATTTTAAGTATAGTAGCTCCCTCAGTTCAGATGACTGCATTTTTAAAAAAGATAAGCATTATTGTAAGTGACAGAGTAACTTTGGCTTTAATTTTAAAAACTGAAGTTCTTATTTCCAGGGGAAGAACAGAGTGACATAACCTCATATGTTCTTTCAAGCATTGCTACTTGAGGTAGTTGGTTTTTTAATCAGACTGTGCAGTTAATACAGAAGTTGCCCTTCTCTCAGTATGATTCCATATGCTGTGTGCTTACTTTATTTACGACAAAACAGAATTGTTTACTGGAAGTGTAGAATATTGCTATTAACAGGATATCTACTATGGCGAGGATATAGTGAGCCATCGAAAAATACTGTGGCACATTTCATCTATTTAGTTTAAAATATTTAAATGTTCTTAATATATAGTTACATCTTAAATTTAATACTTATTGCAACATGATAGGAATATTGAGATGCATTTAGTCTGAGTCTATGATGATCGGAGCAGGTACAGGTTGTGGTCTTGAGGATGAGGGCTCTGGGGCTGATTAGCAGGACACAAAGCCATAACAGTGCCTATTGGTTCCTGTGCACTTAATGGGAGGATTTATAAACCCTTCACCAGCTCTGAGGCTCATTCTGTGGAATAAGAAAGTATCCCCCTTTGGATTAGAATATTACTATTATTATTTGTATTACTGTAGCGCCTAGGAGCTCTGTCATGGACCTGGACCTCATTGTGCTAGATGTCGTACAAACACAAAACTAAAAGCTAGTCCTTGCCCTGAGGGGCTTACAATCTAATTATAAGATAAGAGACACCAGATGGGTATAGACAGATGGGGGAGTACAAGTAAACAATGAGACAATATTGGTCACCATGGTAGGCAGTGATCTAGGTACAGCAATAGTCTAACTGCTGTCAAGTTTTGTTGTTTTGTTTTTGTAGGCATCACAGCAAATCAGAGTGAGGAGGGATTTGAAGGCAGATAATGAGGTAGCTTTGTGGATGTTTATGTGGAGTACCTCCCAAGCATATGGGGTAGCATGGGAGAAAGCATGAGTGCTCGTTAGGAAATTTAAGAAGTAGGCAGTGGAGGCTGGCACCGTGGACCGACTGGAGGGGAGCATGGAGAGCTCAGTAGTGAATGAAAGGTGACTGAGGACGGGGACTGACTGTGAAGTGTTTTGAAAATGAATACAAGCAGTCTTTATGATAGAGAAGGGGAAGTCAATGGAGGGAATGAAATAGTGGAGACCTGGTCAAAGTGGTGATCTGGGAAAATCATCTTTGCAGCAGCCTTCTGAATAGATATGAATGGGGCAATATTGCATTTGTCAAGGCCAAAGAATTACTCACAAGGTCAACACCCCTTTCTGCAGTTGCACGCTGTCACTTCCTCTCTCCCTCTCTCTGGTCTGCAACCCCTCTCTCGCTCCACGAGGTGCTGCTGCCTCCTCATGACTCTGACCGCTGACTAGGTCATTCTACGTGCTTTCCCTTTCTGGGGTACCAACGTCTTCCTTCAGCAGTCTTAGGCGGTCTTCTGATTCACTGCCTTGTAGTGCCACACCCTCAGTGGCTGGGAGGGGAACCCTCTACTCCAGGTTCTGGCTGAGGGACCCTCTAGCTAGTAGTCAAGTTCTGTTCCCTTCTTGACCTTACTGTCTTTCCCTGAGCCTTCTGCTACCTTTCTGGCCTCCCTCTGCAGACTTTCTCACCAGCCCGCCTCTGCTGCCAATTTCCTGCTTTTATACTCCCAGCCCAGCTTGTTCCTCCTCAGCTGGGATTCCTCATTCAAACAGGCAATATATTAGCCACCTGATTCCTCTTAGCTGTGGCCTGTTGGGTTAATTAGCCCCCTTCTCAGTTTGCATTAACCCTTTTGGGGCAAGTGTGGGGTGAATACCCCATCACAGCATCATGCTAGTTGCCTTTTGGGATGAGGAAGGAATTGTTCCCTTACCTCCAGATGGTCAGAGCAGTGTGCGTTTTCTTTATCTTCCTCTCAGCAGCCAAGGAACTTGTAGGTAGAATCATAGATTCCAAGGCCAGAAGGGACCATTGTGATCATCAAATCTGATCTTCTGTATAACACAGGCCATAAAACTTCACTAAAAGTATTTTTGAACGAGAGCAGAATTTTTTTTTTTAAATCCAATCTTGATTTAAAATTGCCAGTGACGGAGAATCCACCATGACCCATGCTAAATTGTTCCAATGATTAATTACCCTCACTGTTTTTTTTTTTTTTTTCTTATATTGAGTCTGAATTTGTCTAGCTTTGACTTCTGGCCATTGGATCACATTACAGTTACCTTTGTCTGCTAGACAGAAGAGCCCATTATGAAATATTTGTTCCCCATATAGGTAATTATTGACTATAATCAAGTTGACCCTTAACCTTCTCTTTGTTAGACTCAAGGAGCTCAATCTATTTAGCTATCCCTGTAATGCATGTTTTTCAATCCTTGAATCATTCTCATGGTTCTTCTCTGAAACTTCTCCAATTGATCAACATCCTTCCAGAACTGGACCCAGTATTCCAACAGTGGTCACACCCAATACAGAGGTAAAATAATCTCTCTACTCCTATTCAAGATTCCTGTGTGTGTGCATCTAAGGATTGCAATAGCCCTTTTGGCCACAGAGTCACTTTGGGAGCTCATGTTAGGCTTATTATTCACCACAAACCTGCAGATCTTTTTCAGAGTCAAAATAGAGTCTCCCCACTGGTTTTTTTGTTCTTAGATATATACATTAGTGGTATTAAAATGAATATTGTTTGCTTGCATCCATCTTGCCAAGTGATCCAGATTGCTCTGTATCAGTGAGTTGTTTCTTTATTTACCACTCCCCCCCAGTGTTTGTGTTGTCTGCAAACTTTATCAGTGATGATTTTATGTTTTCTTCTAACCAATGATAAAAATGTTAAATCGTGTAGGGCCAAGAACCCTTCCCTGCAGGACCCCACTTAGAAGCACAGCCATGCAATGACAGTTCCCGTTTTACAATTACATTTTCAGACCTATCAGTTTGCCACTTTTTAATCTATTTAAAATATGCCATGTTAATTTTATATTTTTCGGATTTTGGAATCAAAATATAACGTGACACCAGGTCAAATGCTTTATAGAAGTCAAAGTGCTTTACATCAACATTGTTTCCTTTATCAACCAAACTGGTAATCTTGTTTTAAAAAAAAAATCAAGTTAGTCTGACAGGATCTATTTTCCATAAACCCAAGTTAATTGGCATTAATTATATTGTTCTGCCATGTCAGCCACTCCATTATCTTGCCTGGGATTTATGTCAGACTGACAGGTCTATAACTAACTAGGTCATCCTGTTTACCCTTTTTAAATATTGGCACAATATTAGCTTTCTTCTAGTCTTCTAGAACTTTCCAGTGTTCCAAGACTTAATGAAAATAAACACTGACAGTCCAGCAAGCTTCTCAGCCAGTTCTTTTGAAACAATTGGATGCAAGTTATCTGAACCAGTTGATTTAAAAATGTCTAACTTTAATAGCTGCTTTTAAAATCCTCATGAGATAGTAGTGGAAAGGAAAGAGTGTTACGACTGCATTATCTGTTTTTTCCCAATTATAGAATAAAAATACTTATTGAACACATGCAATTTCTGTATTATTATTGATAATTCTACCATTTCCATCCAGTAAATGACCAATAACATTGTTAAGATTCTTTTTGTTCCTAATATACTTAAAAACTCCTTCTTCTTATCCTTAATATTGCCAGTCATAGATTTTTTCCTTGTATCTCTTTGCTTCTCTTATCAATTTTCTACAATTCTGAGATTCTGATCTAAATTCATTACTATCGACTTGCCCTTTCTTCCATTTTTTTTATAGATGCCTTCATATCCCCTCTGAACCAGGTCAGGTTTTTTAACCAGTATGGCTTTCTTCCTCAAAAGGTGAAATTGTGGCTTTTTGGGCATCTAGTAAAGTGTTAAACAGTTCCCAGTTACCATTCCCATTTTTCTGATTTTATTTTTCCTTCCAGCTGATTTGGCTCATAATTTGTTTTCAGCTTTGTGAAATTATCTCTTCGAAAGCACCATGCGTGTGCGCTCACACACAAACACGTGTATAAAAACATAAAATGACTGGTTTGGACTTTTACTCTGTTTGCATATTACAAATGTGGTCAAGTCATGATCACTTGTACCTAAGTTATCATTAATTTTTAGTTCTTTGATCAGTTAGTCTTTATCTGCCAAGAATTGACCTAATATAGAATTCCCCCATATTGGATGCAAAACCTTTTGAGTTTGCAATGATATTCAGAAATTCCAAGGATGTTTTATTACTGGTAGCATGAGACCCTCAACATATGTCACTCAAATTAAAGTCCCCCATGATCACATAGCTTCCCCCCCCCACACACATTATAGATAGGTGAGTATGGAGCCAGTTTTCTGTTCCTGTGACAGACCCAGACCAGTGGGGTACAGGAGTCTGGTAGAGGGCAAATATACTGGTCACTAGATGAGTAGTTTTCTGTTCCCTGAGTGACCAGAGCAGGGGCTGCACTAGAGTAATCAGGAACCTGCTAGAACCAGTTAAGACAGGCAGGCTAATTAGGACACCTGGAGCCAATTAAGAGGAAGCTGCTAGAATCAATTAAGGCAGGCTAATCAGGGCACCTGGGTTTTAAAAGGAGCTCACTTCAGTTTGTGGTGTGAGTGTGAGGAGCTGGGAGCAAGAGGCGCAAGGAGCTGAGAGGGAGAGGGAGAGGGTGTGCTGCTGGAGGACTGAGGAGCACAAGCGTTATCAGACACCAGGAGGAAGGTCCTGTGGTGAGAATAAGGAAGGTGTTTGGAGGAGGCCATGGGGAAGTAGCCCAGGGAGTTGTAGCTGTCATGCAGCTGTTACAGGAAGCACTATAGACAGCTGCAGTCCACAGGGCCCTGGGCTGGAACCCGGAGTAGAGGGTGGGCCCGGGTTCCCCCCAAACCTCCCAATTGACCTGGACTGTGTGTTCTTCCAGAGTGAAAGGTCTCTGGGCTGTTCCCCAACCCACACGGTGACTCTCTGAGGCAAGAAAATCCGCCAATAAGCGCAGGACCCACCAAGATAGAGGAACTTTGTCACAGTTCCCTAGTATGATTTGGTGGTCTGTAGCAGACAATAACACCCCAACTTGTGCTTTATCTGTTATGACAGTGATCCATAAGCATGCAAGATAATTTTCTTCTGAGTTGTCAGTAACTTGGAAGCTGGTAATGCCATTTTTGATATAGTGCCATTTTGGTTCATTTCCAGAATCTTCTGCCTACTGTCTTCTTTTGCTCCTGAGACAGGAAGGATTGCCAAGAAGATCACTTGGACATTCTTCTTCAGGGATCTCTGAAAAGTGCTGAAGTTATTTATTTTCTGTAAAATATTCTGCAACTGTGTTATTAGTGCTGATATGAACCAGTGCCATTAGCTCTTATTTGATATCGCTAATGGTTCCATGCACATTGAGTTCAGTCTATCCAATCTTAAAGTGACGTCCCGTGCTTTGGCTCTGGGAAGACAGCATGCCATCCTGTTGTCAGGCTGTTCCTTGCAGATTAAAATGTTCCTTTGGTTCTTCTTAATATTGGAACTGCAACAAAGATCATCTATCTTCCTTGGATGGTTGGAGATCTTTATGGTGAAGCTTGATTTTTTTTTCTTCTTAGAGGTTGGACCAAGCTGCCTTCCACAGTTGGCACATAGGTCTCTCTGTTCCCTCAGACCATCTGGATCTTGAGAGATATTTTCCACAGGTTCCATATTGAGGACCTGGTATTGACTGGAAACTTCAAGCTCTGTGAAATACCTCCTAGTCATCTTCTCTCTGGTGGCCACAGCCTGCCATCCCTATCTGTCTCCAGCCATGTAGAATGCTACTTTTGACCTCTTGCCTCTGGTAGCTATGAACTGCCAAGCCTGCTCAATGACTTCCTCTCTCTGTGACTCCTTGGTGGCTAGCTCCTTTCTTCCTTGAACCTGGGGTACTGAAGTTTTCCAAACCTGGTCTAGGAGCTCATCAGCTTCTCTGATTCTCATTACCATCTTTACTTGTCCTTTCAATCCAAGAACCTTTCCTTCCAGTACAGCCACCCACTTACACTTCATACCCACCAAGTCCCTTCTGGTTTCAAGCAAGAAAGAAACATGGCATGTCGTTTACAGGTCACTATCGCTGTTCCATCATTGGCTATCTTGAAAAAGCATGTAGAGCTGAATCTGGAAGGAAAGCCTCTCACACTTCCTCTCTACAAACTCCCTCCAAAACTCTTCTGTTATTTGTGTTTGTTCACGACACTCAAGTTCATCTAGCAAATGGCTTTTTATACCAAGTCTCCCTACTCACCTCAGCTCTGCCCCTCATCATCAGGGAGAGATAAACCACTCAGACTTCAAACAGTGGGGCTGATCAAATCTTCAAGGTTCAGAGCCACATAGCCTTTACAATGGTACTGTTAAAGATGTCAGATAACCAGGCTCAATCAGTTTATTAAACATAGATAAATCAGCAATACAAAGGTTTGTATGTTACCAACTCTGGAGAATGGACTTGCAGCACTTAAATCATCTTCACTCGGTTCCAAAAATGTGAGCTCAGTTCTGCCTATATTTATAAGACCATTGTTTACAACAGAGAGAAAATTCCACAGTATGAGTAGATTCCCCTTTTTTTATTTAGTTTTATATGTGTTTTTTCAGGGTACAAGGACACATACACCAATTATCCCTAGCATATTGTAACAGCTGTACCTAGTTCACTGTTCATATTTGGCAACCTCAATAGAGCATACATCTTGTCTCTGACAGTCTTCACATACAAGGAACAGAGGTTATGCACAGTTTAACTTCTAGTAAATTTCCACTACAAAGCTTACATGAGACACGGTACTCTGGGAATACAGTTCATAGTTATACAATTTAGCATAAGTACAAAGCATTTTAGAAATATGATATTAGCTAACAGCACCAACGAACAGACCTGTCTCAGCTGCTTACTCCTCAGGCCCCCCCCCCCAACCCGGATATGCAGCTCATACACAGTGAACAAACAAACACACGGTCAAACAAACTTAACAGATGGACCAAATGCACCACTCATCAAGTTGCACTTCCTTCAAGCATGGTCTGCAGCTGTACTCTCCAAAACTCTCTTGTTAGTTGCTTCTGTTCGTGGCTCTAGAGTTCACCTTGCAAGTGATATTTTATGCCAAGTCTCCCCCAACATTTTTTGAGTTAAGCAATTGTCATCTGTTAATGTGGTATACCTAGACTTGATGTGGTATACCTGGATGTGGTATACCTAGACTTTAGTAAGGCATTTGATACGGTCTCGCATGATATTCTTATCGATAAACTAGGCAAATACAATTTAGATGGGGCTACTATAAGGTGGGTGCATAACTGGCTGGATAACCGTACTCAGAGAGTTGTTATTAATGGTTCCCAATCCTGCTGGAAAGGCATAACGAGTGGGGTTCCGCAGGGGTCTGTTTTGGGACCGGCTCTGTTCAATATCTTCATTAACGACTTAGATATTGGCATAGAAAGTACGCTTATTAAGTTTGCGGATGATGCCAAACTGGGAGGAATTGCAACTGCTTTGGAGGACAGGGTCATAATTCAAAATGATCTGGACAAATTGGAGAAATGGTCTGAGTTAAACAGGATGAAGTTTAACAAAGACAAATGCAAAGTGCTCCACTTAGGAAGACAAAATCAGTTTCACATATACAGAATGGGAAGAGACTGTCTAGGAAGGAGTACGGCAGAAAGGGATCTAGGGGTTATAGTGGACCACAAGCTAAATATGAGTCAACAGTGTGATGCTGTTGCAAAAAAAGCAAACATGATTCTGGGATGTATTAACAGGTGTGTTGTGAGCAAGACACGAGAAGTCATTCTTCCGCTCTACTCTGCTCTGGTTAGGCCTCAGCTGGAGTATTGTGTCCAGTTCTGGGCACCGCATTTCAAGAAAGATGTGGAGAAATTGGAAAGGGTCCAGAGAAGAGCAACAAGAATGATTAAAGGTCTTGAGAACATGACCTATGAAGGAAGACTGAAAGAATTGGGTTTGTTTAGTTTGGAAAAGAGAAGACTGAGAGGGGACATGATAGCAGTTTTCAGGTATCTAAAAGGGTGTCATAAGGAGGAGGGAGAAAACTTGTTCACCTTAGCCTCTAAGGATAGAACAAGAAGTAATGGGCTTAAACTGCAGCAAGGGAGGTCTAGGTTGGACATTAGGAAAAAGTTCCTAACTGTCAGGGTGGTTAAACACTGGAATAGATTGCCTAGGGAGGTTGTGGAATCTCCATCTCTGGAGATATTTAAGAGTAGGTTAGATAAATGTCTATCAGGGATGGTCTAGACAGTATTTGGTCCTGCCATGCGGGCAGGGGACTGGACTCAATGACCTCTCGAGGTCCCTTCCAGTCCTAGAATCTATGAATCTATAATTGCCATCTTTAGTATGTTAGGTTGTAAAACTCATTTTTGTCTCAAGTTGGCAGGTGTGCAGTGCAGGTAATTGATCAATAGGGGGCAGTGTTTCCTGGTAAACTGGATTTGGAAGCAGATTAGAAGAAGGTCTCCTGAAGACGGTCGGGAATGGGGCTGGAATTCATAATGACAGTTGCAGCAAGGAGATGACCTCCCCTTAAGTCCCTTAGCTGTCAGATGAGGGATGGTGGTGGGGTCTCAGTGACAGTGCTGGGACTAGGTTAATGAGGTAAGGGGCTGATAGCAGCCATCGAGCAGGTGGCACAGAGTACAGAGTAAGGATGACCAGATTATTACTGGATAGATATGTTAATGGCCTAGTTAAACCACATTCCTGCTGATTTGTCTTCCTGCAGTGACCAGGACAATTGAAAACTGGCTCTACTTTCAGTAAGGAGAGATAAAGATCCAATAGATCATAGAATCTCAGGGTTGGAAGGGACCTCAGGAGGTCATCTAGTCCAACCCCCTGCTCAAAGCAAGACCAATCCCCAACTAAATTATCCCAGCCAGGGCTTTGTCAAACCTGACCTTAAAAACCTCTAAGGAAGGAGATTTCACCACCTCCCTAGGTAATCCATTCCAGTGCTTCACCACCCTCCTAGTGAAAAAGTTTTTCCTAATATCCAATCTAAACCACCCCCACTGCAACTTGAGACCATTGCTCCTTGTTCTGTCATCTGGTACCACTGAGAACAGTCTAGATCCATCCTCTTTGGAACCCCCCTTCAGGTAGTTTATAATGTAAGGACCAGATCAGATGATAAATATTCACATAAAAAAGAATCTAACACATCAGAAAAGGGCAGACAAATAAACAGTGACAAGTTTTTAAAGTGCTTGTACACAAATGCTAGAAGTCTAAATAATAAAATGGGTGAACTAGAGTGCCTTGTGATAAAGGAGGATATTGATATAATAGGCATCACAGAAACCTGGTG